>NC_063378.1:8976691-8983630 GCF_021869965.1 Rhincodon typus | reverse complement strand
CCCTTTTTCTCCCCTCACCCTTTCTCCCTCCCTCTCCCCCTCCACCCCTCAATCTCCCTCTCTTCCTCCTACCCTCTCTCCCTATCCCTTGCTCTCCTTCACGCGCTCTCTCTCCCTCTTACTCACACACTCCCTCTCCCTCCCTCTCTCTCCCTCCCTCTCTCTCCGGCGCTCTCTCCCTCTCTCTCCCTCTCCCTAACTCTCGCTCTCCTTCCCTCCCCCTCCTCTCTCCCTCTCCTTCACACTTTCCCTCTCCCTCAGGCACTCCCTTTCACTCAAACACTTCCTCTCCCTCTCCCTCTCCATTGCTCTCTCCCTCTCCCTAACTCTCCCACTGCTTCCCTCCTCCTCCTCTATCCCACTCCCTCCTTCCCTCTCCCTCTCTACCTCCCGCCCTCTCTCCCTCCCTTTCTCTCCCTCCTCCTCTCACTCTCTCTCTTCCTTACACACTCCCTCTCCCTTACTCTCGCTCTCCTGCCTTCCCCCTCCCCTCTCCAGTTCCCTCCCCCTCCCTCCCTATATCCCTGTCCCTCACACACTCCCTCTCCCTCTCCGTTTCTGTCCCGAACTCTCCTTCTGCTTCCTTCCTCTCTCCCACTCCCTCCTTCCCTCTCCCTCCCTTCATCCCTCCCCCTCTCCCTCCCTTTCTCTCCCTCTCCCTCTCCATCCAGTCGCCCTTGGGCAATACCTTGGGTCAGAGCTGAAATCACGAGGAGAGTGGATGTGGGTCCAAACATCTTCGCGGCCTGGGTTCATGAGAGGAGACTCAATCTGAAAAAGATAATGACAGGATCGAGTGAACAATCTGGAGACTGGAGTGTCCGAGGGAGCCAGGTCCAGAGGGCGATTCTAACAGGACCATCTGAGGCAGAGGCACATCTCACTCTGAAAAACAGGAGAGGCAAACAGGAACTCACGGTGAAAATCTCAACCACAGGATCATTTCTTAAAGGGTGTTCAAACAAAGCAGAGACACAGAAAGAGAGCGAAGGAGGTAGTGAGACAGAGAGAGTGAGGGAGAGGGAGGTGGAGAAGTGTAGCGAAGGAATTCCTGAGCTCAGGACCCCAGGCAGCTGAAGGCAGGGACCCCAATGGCCAAGCAATGGGAATCGGGGGATACTCAAGATGCCAGGATTGGAGGGGGTACAGAGATAGGGAGGGGATGTAGGGGCTGGCGGAGGCTACAGTGATAGGGAGGGGTGTAGGGGCTGGAGGAGGTTACAGAGATAGGGAGGGGTGTAGGGGGTGGAGGGAGTTACAGTGATAGGGAGGGGTGTAGGTGCTGGAGGGGGTGACAGAGATAAGGAGAGGGTATAGGGGCTGGAGGAGGTTACAGAGATAGGGAGGGGGTGTAGGGGCTGGAGGAGCTTACAGAGATAGGGAGGGGGTGTAAGGGCTGGGTGAGTTTACAGAGATGGGGGGGTGTAGGGGCTGGAGGAGGTCACAGAGATAGGGAGGGGGTGTAGGGGATGGAGGAGGTTAAAGAGATAGGGAGGGGGTGTAGGGGCTGGAGGAGGTTACAGAGATAGGGAGGGGGTGTAGGGGATGGAGGAGGTTACAGTGATAGGGAGGGGGTGCAGGGGATGGAGGGGGTTACAGAGATAGGGAGGGGGTGTAGGGGATGGAGGAGGTTACAGAGATAGGGAGGGGGTATAGGGGCTGGAGGAGGTTACAAAGGAAAAACCACAAGAGGTCTGAGTAGCAGTTGGCCTTTCAGCCCATTGAGTGTGCTCTATTATTCAATGAGATTGTGGCTAATCTGATTATCCTCAATGTGATTTTCCTGCCTTTTCCCAATAATCCTCAACTCCCTTCCTGATTAAAATTCCCTCCGTCTCAGCCTTGAATATTCTCAATGACCCAGACCGACAGCCCCTCTGCGGTGAAGAATTCCACAGATTCACTCCTCTCGGAGAGAAGAAATTCCTCCTCATCTCTATCTACAATGTGCCCCTTGCTCCAAAGTGACTCCCTTTTGTCTCAGACTCTCCCAGGTAGGGAAACAATCTCTCCACATCTCCCCTGTCCCATCCCCACCCCCACCCCCACAAGAATCTTGTATATTTCAATCAGGTCTCCTCTCTTTCTTCTGAATACAGACTCAACCTCTTCAGCCTCTCCTCATAAGACACCCCTGGGATCAGTCAAGAAAGTAAACTGAGGCCACATGAGCAAGCAATGTAAAATCTGACACTAAGCGCTTCTATTCAAAATAGAGATTCTTTCAATAAGTCTCTGGATGGCAAACATTACAAAAGCAGAATCACAATTCTCCTCCAAGTCACTAATTCTATGTTGTAAATAAGTGTGGTCCCAGCACTGATCCCTGTGGCTCTCCATTAGTTATAGGCTGACATCCTGAAAATGTGCCATTTTTTCCCCAACACTGTTTTCTACAAGCCAGCCAATCCTCGATCTAACACCATGGCCCCTTATCTTATTAGGCAGCCTGATGCATGGTACCTTGGCAAACACCTTCTGAAAATTCAACATGATAGTCCAGTTGTTCCCCTTTATCTAACCTGCTCGTTTCCACCTCAAAGAGTTCAAGTTCATTTTGCAGGCTTGACTTCCCCTTCATGAAGCCACACTGACTCTTCTTAATTGTATAATATATTTCTAGACGTTCTGCTATTACATCCTTTGTAATAGACACGAACATTTCCCCAATAACAGATGCTAAGTAACCTATTCTGTGTCTTCCCTTTTCATATAAAGGTGATACATTGGCAGCTTTCCAATCCTCTGGGACTTTTCCAGAATCTAGGGATTCCTGGAAGATTACTACAAGTGCATCCACTATCTCTGTAGCTACTTCCCTTAATATCTTGGGACAGGGGCTTATCTGTCTTTAACTCCATTAGTTTCCCAAGCACTAGTTATAGAGTCATTGAAGCCATGCAGAACGGAAGCAGAATCTTCGGTCAAACCAGGCTGTGCTGACCATAATCCCAAACTAAACTAGCCCCACCTGCCTGCTCCTGGCCCATATTCCTCCAAACCTTTCCTATTCATGTCCTTATGTCTCTTAAACAGTGTAACTGTACCTGCATCCACCACTTACAGTCACAGAGTCATAGAGATGTACAGCACAGATACAGACCTTTCAGTCCGGTTCATCTACGCCAGTCAGATATCCTAAATAAATCCAATCCCATTTCCCAGCCTTTGGCCCATATCCCTCTAAACCCTTCCTATCTATGTCCCCATCCAGATGCCTTTTAAATGTTGTAATTGTACCAGCCTCCACCACTTCCTCTGCCAGTTCGTTCCATTCACGCACCACCCTCTGTGTGAAAAATTTGCTCCTCAGGTCCCTTTTAAATCTTTCCCCTCTCACCTTAAACGTATGTCCTTTAATTTTGGGCTCCCCTACCCTGCGGAAAAAGACCATGTCTATTTACCCTATCCATGCCCCTCATGATTTTATAAACCTCTATAAGGTCACCCCCTCAGCCTGCGACGCTCCAGGGAAAATAGCCCCGGCCTATTCAGCCTCTCCCTGTAGCTCAAACCCTCCAATCCCGGCAACATCCTTGTAAATCTTTTCTGAACCCTTTCAAGTTTCAAAAAAAATCCTAAATTAACCTAGTCCCATTTGCCAGCATTTGGCCCATATCCCTCCAAACCCTTCCTATCCATGTCCTTATCAAAATGTCTTTTAAACGCTGTAACTGTACCCACATCCACCACTTCCTCAGGAAGTTCATTCCGCACACAAACAACCCTCTGTGTAAAAAAATTGCCCCAGTGTCTTTTTTAAAATCTTTCTCCTCTCTCTTTAAACATGTGTCCCCCAGTCTTGTAATTCCCCACCCTAGGGAAAAGATAGCTACCAGTGACTTTATCTATACCTCTCATGATTTTATAAGCTTCCATAAGATCACCTAAACCTCCTACGTCCCAGCCTATCCAGCCTCCTTTTATAACTCAAACCCTCCATTCGCGGCAACATTCTGGCAAATCTCTTCTGAGCCCTCTCCAGTTTAATAATATCCTTCCTATAACAGGGTGATCAGAACTGGACACAGTGCTCCAGAAGAGGCCTCACCAAACGTCCTGTACAACCTCAACATGACGTCCCAACTCCTATACTCAAAGGTCTGAGCAATGAAGGTAAGTGTGCTAAATGCCTTCTTAACCCCCCTGTCTATATGTGACACAAACTTCAAAGAATTATGTACCTGAACCCCTAGGTCCCTCTGTTCTACAACACTACCCAAGGTCCTACTTTTCACTGTACAAGTCCTGCCCTTGTTTGTTTTACCAAAATGCAATACCTCACATTTATCCAAATTAAACTCCATCTGCCACTCCTCAGCCCATTGACCCAATTGATCAAGATCTCTTTGTAATCTTTGATAATCTTCTTCACTATCCATAAATACTTCTTGCCTTTATGTCCCTTCCCTCTGCTTGTCACTTGAATATTTAGTGACTTTGGGATGCTATTTACTGCGAAAAGTGATGCAAAGATTTATTCAACTCTTTTGCCATTTCCTGGTTGCCCAATATTAATTCCCCAACCTCATTCTCTATATTCACTTTGGTCTCTCTCTTTTCTTAATTTGTTAAAGGAATCCATTTTGAATAAAGCTCTTACCACCTGATTTTATGTTACTTAGCTCACTTGCCCTCAGTTTATTTTCTCCCTCTTAATTATGCTTTTGTTGGTTTTAAAGCTTTCTGTCTTGCTGCTAATCTTTGCCAAGTTGCATGTTTTCCTTTCAGTTTGATGTGATCCTTAACTTCCCTGGTTAACTGCGACTAGTATAACACAGTGTGGAGCTGGAGGAACACAGCAGGCCAGGCAGCATCAGAGGATCAGGAAAGCTGACATTTCAGGTTTACCCCCTTCATCAGGACTTGGTTAACCCATGGTTAGTTTGTCCACTCCCACTAAAATCCTTCTTCCTCATCCTGAGTCTTTGCTGTGAGTCACAAATTACTTTGTGTGAAACATCGACCATTCTTCCACAGAGATAGTAGGAACTGCCGATGCTGGAGAATCTGAGATAACAAGGTGTAGAGCTGGAGGAACACAGCAGGCCAAGCAGCATCAGAGGAGCAGGAAAGCTGATGTTTCGGGTCTGGACCCTTCTTCATTTTCTGAAGAAGGGTCTAGGCCTGAAACATCAGCTTTCCTGCTCCTCTGATGCTGCCTGGCCTGCTGTGTTCATCCATCTCTACACCTTGTTATCTTGACCATTCTTCATCACTGTCTTTTCTGCTAAGCTCCTTTCCAGACCATTTCAGCCAGTTCTGCTTTCATCCCTCTGTAATCACCCCTGATTTAAGGCTAACACAGTTGTTTCTGACCCAAATTCCTCCCACTCAAACTGGATGCCACATTCCACTAAGTTATGATCACTATTTCCAAGGAGAGCTTTCCTTCTGAAATAATTCATTGTATCACCTTATTGCATGTCAAAAATAGCCTGATCCACATAGGAATCAGTCTTGAAAGCACTCTATGAGTTCTTCCTCGCAGCTTTCTCTAGCTACCCCACTCTATAGTCACCCAGGATTAATGTCTCCACTGTGCTACAAGCCCTCATCTGATTTAATCTCTGACTTACAGAACAGCTACTGAAGAGGGATCCCCGTTGACCATTCCCAAGCGTCTCCTTCCTGTCTCGACTTATCTCTGGGTTCTACATCACCCTCCTGCGGTTATACAGGGCCTTGGTGAGGCCACACCTTGAGTATTGGGCATAGGTTTGGTCTCCTGGTCTGAGGAAGGATGTTCTTGCTATTGAGGGAGTCCAGCGAAGGTTCACCAGACTGATTCCCGGCAAGGCAGGACTGACATTTGAGGAAAGACTAGGTCGAGGAATTTAGAAGACTGGGGGGGGAGTGGGGGCGGGGTGTTGCATCTCATAGAAACACACGAAATCCTGATGGGACTAGACAGACTCGATGTGAGAAGAATGTTCATGATCAGTACAGGTTCCTAGTGAAAGGTCCTGACCCGAAATGTCAACTTTCCCGCTCCTCTGACGCTGCCTGACCCTGCTGTGTTCCCCCAGCTCCACACTGCGTTATCTCTGTCTCCAGTATCTGCTGTCCTTGCTATCTCTAAGAATGTTCCCAAAGTCCAGAACATAGGGGTCACAGTCGAAGAATAAGGGGTAGGCCAATCAGGACTGAGATAAGGAAGAATTTCTTCACTCAGAGAGATGTGAACCTTTGGAATTCTCTCCCACAGGAAGCTGTTGGGGCCATTTGGTTGGATATATTCAAGGGGGAAGCTGGATGTGACACTTGTGGCGAAAGAGATCAAGGGATACAGAGAGAAAGTGGGAAAACGGAGATTGCACAATTGTATGGAATGGTGGTGCAGGATGTACGGGCAGAGTGACCTACTCCTGCACCTGCTTTCTATGTTTCTACCTGATCCCAGATCATTTCTTGCCATCCTACTTATCCAATCTGTACTGACAAAGCAGTCTCACCATCTTTCCCTTTCTGACTGTTCTTTTGTTAAAACACCTACCCCTGAAAATTCAGTCCCCACCTTTCAATTACATCCTCAACAAAAGTTATAGGACCTTATTTGTGAACCACTACTTGTCCTGCTCATTCATGTAATTTATTCTAAATATTACACATATTTAAGTAAAAAGTTATTAATTAATATCACCTTTCAACAATTGCTTCCCTTATAACTTTATTCACTATTTTTTCTTTTTTCAAAATTCTACTTTATCCTGTCCGTCTCTGGCTGTCATTATCTAACTCGATGGCTCATAAAGCTGCCGAACCCTCTTGATGTTTAAGCCTATATTACTCTCTCGTCCAGACACTTCTCCCTCTCTAATTGGATTAAAGCTCTCTCACATGCGTGGAGGTGGAAGGATAGGGAGGGAAGCAACAGGAAATGGAGGAGCAGCGCTCCCTCAGCACTGACCCTCCGACAGTGCCCGCTCCCTCAGCACT
>NC_063378.1:8971439-8976681 GCF_021869965.1 Rhincodon typus | reverse complement strand
CCCTCCGACAGTGCGGCGCTCCCTCAGCACTGACCCTCCGACAGTGCGGCGCTCCCTCAGTACTGACCCTCCGACAGTGCGGCGCTCCCTCAGTGTGATGGAGTAAATCTTGAGGTTTGACAGATTTAATTTTCCTGTAACAGCATCACTCACGAATGCAACATTTGCTGCCTCTGTCCAAATGCATCTTGCTCCGACCCTCTCAATTGGCCATGAGGGCATTGAATGATGTGGCTGTGGGTCAGGAGTTACGTGTAGGCCCAGACAGGGTACAGACAGCAGATTTCCTTCCCTGAAAGACATTTTTGACCTCCCCCGACCTCTGACCCGATGGGTTTTGATGAGAATCGATGATATTTCACATTCACCACCCCAAGAACGACATTCCAATTCCAGACGGGTTCCTCCAGTTGTGTATCCCGTTAGCTGCTTGGGGTGGGGGTTGGGGGTGGGGATTCGAACCCACGTCACCCCAGGTCATGAGTCTTGGGGATTCGGAATGAGTCATCCTAGCGTTGGTCCCGGTATATCAGCAGATCAGGCAGTGCAGATGTTTGAGAGGTTTTAGCAGTGTGAAACGCGTAAATGGGAAGTAGTGCTTGCAGCTGCTCTGTTCTGTCACCAAAAGTACTGCAGATCTCACACAAACATAGAAACACAGAAGATAGGAGCAAGGGGAGGCCATTCGGCCTTTCTAGCCTGCCCTGCAATTCTTCACTGTTTACGCCTGATCGTCCAACTCAAGAGCCCAATCCTGCTTACTCCCCACAACCTTTGATCCCATTCACCCCCCAAGTGCTATATCTAGTCACCTCTCGAACACATTCAATGCTTTGGCATCAACTACTTCCAGTGGTAAGGAATTCCACAGGTTCTTTGGTTGGACAAACCTCTCTTCATCTCTGTCCTCCATCGTTCCTCACATCAGTCTCAACCACAGAACACAGGCGCTCGCTGGAGCTGAGGATCCCAGCCCTGACACGAGCGTCGGGGCAGAAACCCTACACCAAGTCAACATTCGCATTTTCCAAACTGTTCACAGCACATCTGCGAGACCAGGTGGAGAGAGAGAGAGACAGGCAGGAAGGCACAGCGCGGAGAGAGGGAGAGAGGGACAGGGTGAGTAGGGAAGGTGAGGGAAAGCACAGGAGGGAGAGATAGAGGAAAAGAGAGATAGACAACGGAGGGCAAGATAGAGAGAGAGAGATGGAAGCAGAGATGGACGGAACGAGATGGGGAACGGGGAACGGGAGTATAGGCTGGGGCTATTTTCCCTGGAGCGTCGGAGGCTGAGGGGTGACCACATAGAGGTTTATAAAATCATGAGGGGCATGGATAGGGTGAATAGACAAAGTCTTTTCTCCCAGGGTAGGGGAGTCCAAAGCTAGAGGGGCATAGGTTTAAGGTGAGAGGGTCCAAATTGCCTGCAGTCAGATATTCTAAATTAATCCAGTCCCATTTGTCAGCATTTGGCCCATGTCCCTCTAAATCCTTCCTATCCATGTACCCATCCAGAATCCTTTTAAATGTTGTAATTGTACCAGCCTCCACCACTTCCTCTGGCAGCTCATTCCATACACGCACCACCCTCTGCGTGAAAAAGATCCCCCTCAGGTACCTTTTAAATCTTTCCCCTCTCACCTTAAACCTATGCCCCTCTAGTTTTGGATTCACCTACCCTGGGGAAAAGACCTTTCTAGTTATGCCCCTCATGATTTTATAGACCTCTATAAGGTCACCCCTCAGCCTCTGACGCTCCAGGGAAAATAGTCCCAGCCTATTCAGTCTCTCCCTGTAGCTCAAACCCTCCAACCCTGGCAACATCCCTTGTAAATCTTTTCTGAACTCTTTCAGGTTTTACAATATCCTTCCTGTAGCAGAGAGACTAGAATTGAACACAGTATTCCAAAAGTGGCCCTAACCAATGTCCTGTACATCCGCAACATGACCCTCCCAACTCCTATACTCAATGCACTGACCAATAAAGGCGAGCGTACCAAACACCTTCTTCACCGCCCTGTCTACCTGCAACTCCACTTTCAAGGAACTATGAACCTGCTCCCCAAGGTCTTTTTGTTCAGCAACTCTCCCCAGGACCTTACCATTAAGTGTATAAGTCCTGCCCTGATTTGCCTTTCCAAAATGCAGCACCTCACATTTATCTAAATTAAACTCCATCTGCCACTCCTCGGCCATTGGCCCATCTGATCGAGATCCTTTTGTACTCTGAGGTAAACTTCTTCACTGAGAGAGGGAGAGAAAGAGAGAGAGAGAGAGAGATGGGAGAAGAGACTGACAGGGCAAGAGGGAAACAGAGATGAGTTAGGGGAAGGGGGTGAGATTCAGAGAGAGAGAGAGAGAGAGATAGAGTGGAGGAGAGTGAGAGAGAGAGATTGTGAAAGGGAGAAAGAGAATAGATACAGGGAGTGGGGAAGAAATGAGAGACCGACAGGAAGGAGAGAGTGAAGGAAGAGGTTAGAGACAGAGGGGTAAGGAGGAATGGAGTGGGTGCACGAGAGCATCGACAATACCTACGACAACAACATTCATATAGCACCTACAGAACATCCCAAAGTGCCTCACAGAGCTTTTACCAAACAAATGGACATTAGTACCTACTATAGAGATGCGACCATACCTTCACACAGTTTTAAAGACGTCCTACAGGAGGAGTCAGGGAGCCAGGGAGAGGGTTGGGAGGGATTTCCAGAGTTCAGATTCCCAGCTGACGGCATGGCCTCCAATGGCAGAGGGATGGGGATCGAAGAATACTCGTGAGGCCAGGATTCGATGAGATGACAGCAATAGGAGGGGGTGTAGGGGCTGGAGGAGGCTATAGAGATAGGGAGGGGGTGTAGGGGCTGGAGGAGGTTACAGAGATAGGGAGGGGTGTAAGGGCTGGAGGAGGTTATAGAGATAGGGAGAGGGTATAGGGGCTGGAGGGGGGTGACAGAGATAGGGAGAGGGTTTAGAGGCTGGAGGATGCTACAGAGATTGGGAGGGTTGTAAGGGCTGGAGGAGGTTATAGAGATAGGGAGGGGGTGTAGAGGCTGGAGGATGCTACAGAGATTGGGAGGGTTGTAAGGGCTGGAGGAGGTTATAGAGATAGGGAGGGGATGTAGAGGCTGGAGGAGGTTATATAGATAGGGAGGGGTGTAGGGGCTGGAGGAGGTTATAGAGATAGGGAGGGGGTGAGGGGCTGGAGGAGGTTACAGAGATAGGGAGGGGGTGTCGAGGCTGGAGGAGGTTACAGAGATAGGGAGGGGGTGTGGAGGCTGGAGGAGGTTATAGAGATAGGGAGGGATGTAGGGGCTGGAGGAGGTTACAGAGATAGGGAGGGGGTTTAGAGGCTGGAGGATGTTACAGAGATACAGAGGGGGTGTAGGGGCTGGAGGGGGTTACAGAGATAGGGTGGGGGTTTAGAGGCTGGAGGAGGTTACGTAGATAGGGAGGGGTGTAGGGGCTGGAGGAGGTTATAGAGATAGGGAGGGGGTGTCGAGGCTGGAGGGGGTTACAGAGATAGGGAGGAGGGTGTAGGGGCTGGAGGAGGTGACAGAGATAGGGAGGGGGTGTAAGGGCTGGAGGAGGTGACCAAGAATGGGGAGGGATGAGGGATTTGGAGTGAAGATGCGGAATGGAGGTGTTGCTCACAGCACCTGAAGTTGGTGATCGAGGGTCTGAGCTGATATTGAGTAGAGAGGGGTCTCGGTGCCTGATGATTATGTCTGGCTTTGAGAGAGAAGGATGATGGGGTTGCCCAATCTAATGCCATCTTGTCCTACCTGTGTTCAGATTCCACTTGCCTCCGTGATGACGATGATGGGTGGGGATTCGGAAGTGCGCGCAGTCTGGGATGACCCTCCCCTGGATTTGGGAATGCTGAACCATCGCTGGTTTTACCATCGACTTGTAATGACTAAGTTGCACTGCACCGTCCAACTGCTATATCCAACAGGAGAGGGAAGCTTTAGGCTGAATGCTGCACAGTCGCTGCTGCATCTGTGAGGTCTGACAATCTTCAAACGATCGAAGTTCCTTGCTAGATCCCAACCTCGCCCAGTCCTGCACTCACTCACACGGAGCAGGCTGGTTTTCCGTTGCAATGTCTCAAACGAACAGAGCAGGAAGTTATAGCTTCCTCATTGTGTTCCTGCCTGTGTCCTGTCTCGGGGACTGTGTATGATGAAGTAATGCTTTTCCTGTCAAAAGTGCTCAAAGGTCCTGCCTTCCACTGTTGCAACAGACAATGGAGGAGAGAGAGAGAAAGAGACAGAAACTGAGAGATAGCAATGTGTGGAGCAATGTACAACAGACCATTCACTCCAACTCGTCCATGCTGACCAGATATCCGAAATTAATCTAGTCCCATTTGCCAGCCTTTGGCCCATATCCCTCTAAACCCTTCCTATCCATGTCCCCATCCAGATGCCTTTTAAATGTTGTAATTGTACCAGCCTCCACCACTTCCTCTGGCAGCTCATTCCATACACGCACCACCCTCTGTGTGAAAAAGTTGCCCCTCAGGTCCCTTTTAAATCTTTCCCCTCTCACCTTAAACCTATGCCCCCTAGTTTTGGACTCCACCACCCTGGGTAAAAGACCTTGTCTATTCACCCTATCCATGCCCCTCATGATTTTATAAACCTCTGTAAGGTCACCCCTCAGCCTCCGACGCTCCAGGGAAAATAGCCCCAGCCTATTCAGTCTCTCCCTGTAGCTCAAACCCTCCAACCCCAGCAACATCCTTATAAATCTTGACTGAACCCTTTCAAGTTTCACAACATCTTTCTGTAGAGAAACAGAGAATGAGCCCGAGAGAGGGTTGTCTGAGAGAGACAGAAAGAGGTAGTGAGATCATAACTTGAGAGAGAGGGTTGGGGAGAAGGATAGACAGAAACTGAGAGAGCAAAGTGTGGAGAGAGGAAGATAGTGAAACAGAGAATTCCAGAAAGTGAGTCTGAGAGAAACAGAGAGAGAGAGAGAGAGAGAGGGAGAGGAAGGAGTGAATGTTTGTGGATGTGTGGTGCCAATTGAGGGGGGGCTGCTTTGTCCTGGATGGTGTCGAGCTTCTCGAGTGTTGTTGGAGCTGCCCCCATCCAGGGCAAGTGGGGAGTATTCCATCACACTCCTGACTTGTGCCTTGTCGATGGTGGGACAGGCTTTATATTCAGTAACAGCAGTGTGTACCATCTACCAGATGCGCTGCAGAAACTCACCAAGGCCCCTCAGGCAGCACCTTCCA
>NC_063378.1:8969046-8970939 GCF_021869965.1 Rhincodon typus | reverse complement strand
CACGGTGCTCCGAGTGCGGGTCTCACTGAGGGATACGGAGACCGGAACTGTGCACGGTGCTCCGAGTGCGGGTCTCACTGAGGGATACGGAGACCGGAACTGTGCACGGTGCTCCGAGTGCGGGTCTAATTGAGGGATACGGAGACCGGAACTGTGCACGGTGCTCCGAGTGTGGGTCTAATGAGGGATGTGGAGACTGGAACTGTGCACATTAGTCCGAGGGTGCGTCTAAGTGAGGGATATATAAATTGGAGAAATATATACACTGCTCCCAGTTCTCCCCTTATCCCCACCTCTCATTGCTTCGCCAAATGGTTATCACTCTCTTGCCTGGAGTAATTCCTCATTGCAGTGTCAGGCGGACGTGAACAAGACTCGGTTCCCCCAGTAACCCCCTAAACACAGCTCTGTGCACTTACACTGCCCTCTCACTTCGATATCCTCCGACCTGCCACGCCCAATGCCATTCTCAGCTTCACAGAAATATTTCCCAAACTGTGAGTAACTGATGCGTCTGATTTCCAAGGGTTGTCTCCAGGAGCTGGAGAGCTGAGTTCCGTCCTTATACCAGATGTAAGAAGTGACTGCTGGTTGACTGTGGAGGGCATCGCACTCTAAGGTAACAGAGTCCCCTTCCTTTAGGTTGCCTTGCTGTGTTCCCCTGGTCAGTGAGATACTAACATTGCGAGGTTTATCTGAAAGTGAGCAAACACAGAGAGTGAGCCATTCACAATGTGTCACCCTCACAAAGGCCATGCCTCAGGCCCGTCAGGGAGGGATCAGGGAGAGAGGATCAACTCATCAGACAGTGTTCAGTTTATAAGGAGCAGGGGCTAGAGGAGGCTACAGAGATAGAGACGTTTGTAAGTGCTGGAGGAGGTGACAGAGTGTGGGAGGGGAGTAGGGGCTGGAGGAGGTTACAGAGATAGGGAGGGGTGTAGGGGCTGGAGGAGGTTACACAGATAGGGAGGGGTGTAGGGACTGGAGGAGGTTACAGAGATAGGGAGGGGGTGTAGGGACTGTAGGAGGTTACAGAGATAGGGAAGGGGTTGTAGGGGCTGGAGGAGGTTACAGAGATAGGGAAGGGGTGTAGGGGCTGAAGGAGGTTACAGAGATAGGGAAGGGGTGTAGGGGCTGGGGGAGGTTACAGAGATAGGGAGGGGTTGTAGGGGCTGGAGGAGGTTACAGAGATAGGGAGGGGTTGTAGGGACTGGAGGAGGTGACATGTTACGGAATGGCTTTGCAAATTGAAAAATGCGAGGAAAAATCAGAGCCAGTTTTGGAGAGGGAGCGCGAGAAGTGGGAATATTGTGGTAAAGTCAAGCGAGGTTGTCGTGTGAAGGATTATTTTGAGAGCTAGTATGAACACAATGGGCTGAACGGCCTCCTTGTCAGTCTGTATTTATCCAGGTGGGATAATCTAGTCTGGAACAGTCTAAAGGAGGCGATAAATCTCAGATACTCACACTGAAGGTTGACGGTCACTTCACTGTCCACAGGAGGAGTATCTGTCCCAAAACAAGCGACGCATCTCAGGGAGAGATCCCGATCCTCAAATCCTGGTGTAAAGGACATGGTGCGGGAATAAGTCCAACAGTTATCCTGGTAAGTTTTCCGTATCTCTGACACCTCACTGAAGAAAGGGGTGACCCACTTCAAATCCGGGATATCCTCAGGACAGGGACTGTGCACGGAACAGCTCATCGTCGTTGGGAGTCCCTCCGTCACTGTCACCGGCGCCTGGATCACCGGCTTCTCGGGAAGGTCTGAGAATCACACAAATCACGGAAAGCATTATTGGATTCGATACTGAGGCAGCGCCGCACTGTCGGAGGGTCAGTGCTGAGGGAGCGCCGCACTGTCGGAGGGTCAGTGCTGAGGGAGTGGGCACTG
>NC_063378.1:8965257-8968946 GCF_021869965.1 Rhincodon typus | reverse complement strand
CCACAGTAGCAGCCTGTGATTTGGATCCTGTGCGAGAGAGATTGAGGAGAGTTAGAAGGAGCTGTGGAGCACTTGTTAATTAAACATTTGTGGGCCGATAGGAATGAGAAACAGAGGGAAACAGTGAGTGTTGGAATGAGAGAGAAAATGAAAACAAACAGGGGAGAGGGAGAGAGGAAGAGAGTGAGTGAGAGTGAGGGAGATAGAGACAGTGAGGCCAAAAGATAAGAGTTTTGAAAGAGAGATACCTAGAGAGGGAGAAAGAGAGAGAGAGAGAGACGTAGAGGGAGATATATGGAGAGAGTCAAAGATGAAGAGAGTGTGTGACTGGGAGATAGAGAAATAGAAGGGAAGAGAGAGGACATTGAAAGAGAGTCGCTGAGAGAGGTAGGGAGATGGAAAGAGAGAGGGAGTGTGAGACATAAAGAGAGTGCCAAAGATGAAGAGAGGGAGTGTGTGTGTGGGAGAGTGAGAGATGTAAAGAGACAGAGGGTGGGATGGATAGGGAGGGAGGCAAGGAAGTGTCGAGGGAACTTATGAGTGTGAAAGGAAGGACCAGAGAGGTAGAAAGCAAGAGTTTGAGTGGAGGGAGAGTATAAAAGAGGGGATGAGAACTAATTGAGGTTGAGGAGGGAAAAAGAAAGTGATAGAAGAAGAGAGGGAAAGTGTGAAACATGTCAAATGGCATTTGACATTGTAAACAATATCATTAGACAGTGACTCCGGAAGAAACTCACCAGAAACCATCAGTCTGCTCCCTGTTTGCTGTGACCACTTGTGCTCACCCATTTCAATCCGGAAATAATAATTTCTGCTGTCATTGCTTGTTAAGTTTTTCACCTTCAGGGTACAATTCCCATTCTCCAAGTTTCCGAGAAATTCCACCCGCCGCCTGTAATCAGCTTGTCCCACCTCTTCATTGTGATAAACTTTATTTCCATGGTAGTGATGGTCTTGCAGCCACATTGCAATCTTCTTCACCTTGTCTGATATCGTGGTAGGGTGCTTGAACTCACATGGGATAACCGCACATGAACCTGTGCGAGCTCGCACTGCAAGGGGACTCCACACTCCCCAAGTGCCCGGTTCTATAAAACAGGAGATACACATTATTGAAATAGTAAGAGATTGCAAAGCTCGGAGATGCAGTGGGATTTGGGTGTTCGAGTGCATGAATCTCATAAGGTCAGTCCGCAGGTAAAGCAAGTAATCCAGAAAGCTCGTAGAATGTTTCTCACAAAGAGAATTTAATCCAAAGGTAGGGAGTTACTTATATAGGGCCACATCTGGAGTACAGTGTGCAATATTGGCCTCCTTATTTAAGGAAGAGTGTTGCAAGCAGCTTAGGGAAGGTTTACTAGAGAGACAGAATAGGCTGCCTGATGAGGAAAGGTTGGGATTGTATTCTGCCAGAGATGGGAAGACAGAGAGGTGACCTGATACAAAAACACAATATCCTGAGGGGTATTGACAGGGGTGGAAATGCGGAGAGGTTGCTCCCTATCGTGGGATTACTGTTTAAAAATCATGGGTCATCCTTATAAGGCAGATGAGGGGAATATCTTTTCTCTCTCTCAGAGGGTCACTCTGTACCAGAAAAGACAATGGGAGCAGAGTCATAGAATCACACGGAATGCGGAAACAGACCCTTCGGCCCAACCAGTCCGTGCCGACCATAATCCCAAACTAACGCAGTCCCACCTGCCTGCTCCTGGCCATATCCCTCCAAACCTTTCCTATACATGTCCTTATTCAAATGTCTTTTAAACGTTGTAACTGTACCCACATCCACCACATCCTCAGGAAGTTCATTCCACGCGCGAACCAGCCTCTGTGTGAGAAACTTGCCCCTCGTGTCCTTTTTAAATCTCTCTCCTCTCACCTTAAAAATGTGGCCCTCAGTCTTGAAATCCCCCATCCTAGGGAAAAAACAACTACCATTAACCTTATCTATACCCCTCATGATTTTATGAACCTCTATAAAGTCACTTCTCAACCTCCTACGCTCCAGGGAAAAATGACCCAGCCTATCCAGCCTCTCCTTTTAGCTCAAACCTTCCATTCCCGGCAACATCCTGGCAAATCTCTTCTGAACCCTCTCCAGTTTAATAATATCCTTCCTATCACTGACCATTTTTAAGGAAGAGGTGAAGAGATTCTTAAGATGCTGCGGGTTGTTGCTGGGGCGGGGAGCGTGGAATGGTGAAAGGATTTCAGGGGTTAGGTGGGAACGGAGAGAATTCGCATTGAATGGGCGAGCAAGCTTGATGGGCTGAGTGGCCGATTGGAGATTGACTGGAGAATGGGGATTACAGACAAAAAGCAATGCTCTGAGGCCGATGACCTGTTTAATGGGGATTACAGACAAAAAGCAATGCTCTGAGGCCGATGACCAGCAACTAAACAGGCCATTCAGCCCATCAGATGCGTGCTCAAGAATTAGAAACAGGGGAGCCCTTCAAATGTGGTCCTCCAATCATTTCCATCATGGCTTTTCTTCACATGGCGGGGCATTTTCACACACTCTCCATGTCTCTGGTTATCTGTAGTACCAAGATGCTGTACCAATTTTACCTTCTCGGATTCCACAGTCTCTGGGTGACAGAGTTCCTGAGACTGACTACCCTCTGGTTGAAGAAATGCCACATTTTCTCAGTCCAAACGACAATATTTCTCAGAATATGTTCCCTGGCTCTGGAACCTGGTCAGAGCAGCCTTCGTTTCTGTCCCACACCAGGTTCTGACAAGCCCTCTATCTTCACTCCACCCTCATCACATTTCCATCTGTCGATTCCACCCTCGTGTGTATCCAGCTTCCCGCTGCCCACCAAATACTGACACAATTCCCCAAGAGCAGGGAGGGGGTGTAGGGACTGGAGGAGGTTACAGAGATAGGGAAGGGGTGTAGGGACTGGAGGAGGTTACAGAGATAGGGAGGGGGTGTAGGGGCTGGAGGAAGTGACAGAGATACGGAGGGTTGTGTGTTCAGACAGAGTGTGGAGGGTGAATGTATGGTTTTGGGATCAGCTGGAGGTCCCAGAGGTCGAACAGCCGGATGGACTATATACGTACGTAACGTGACCAGTTTGACTTCATCTGAGGAGGTCTTTCCCAAAGAATTGGCTGCTTCACATCGAACGGGGGAAGAATCATACGAAACACGGAACTGCTTCCTTGGCAAATGTTCTCTGAAGACTGTCGTCCCCATGTACCATGTGAAGCTTTGTACAGGTGGGTTGCTGCTAGTGACCAGGCAATATAATGTGACATATTGATTCCAACGGTACGGGATGAGCTGGGAGGAGTCAATGTAAACATCTTTCGGTGCATCTGGAGAAAAACACAGCAGGGTCATTGACACCAGCAAGAGGTCACACAGCAAAGGGAGATTGTTATGTTGAAAACGTTCTAAGGGTGTGATTTAAAAATGCACAGACACACGATGTGAAATAAGTCAAGGGAATGAACAGACAATACCACCAGGAAGGAAATAGGACAGTCAGGCACCTCTTCAAGCATTTTACACCAGAAAAGGAGATCCATTCAGTTCCCAATTCTCCGACAGTGCGGCGCTCCCTCAGCACCAACCCTCCGACAGTGCAGCGCTCCCTCAGCACTGACCCTCCTACAGTGCGGCACTCCCTCAGCACTGACCCCCCGACAATGCGGCGCTCCCTCAGCACTGACCC
>NC_063378.1:8962557-8965157 GCF_021869965.1 Rhincodon typus | reverse complement strand
TTTTCCCTCTTTCCAGTCTCTCCGAAGGAAGTCTCGGTGATCGCGCTGGGAGCCGGGAGCAGGATCCACGAGGGGGACGACGTCACGTTGGTGTGCCGCTGTCGGAGCCACCCTCCCCCACTGAACTACACCTGGTACCGGCGTGTGCCCGGCAACACGCTGGAGACCGTCGCCGTCAACGAGACGGTGACGCTGCGCTCCGTCACGCGCCGTGACGGGGCCCCCTTTATCTGCAGCGTCAGCAACGCCTTGGGAGCCAGCGACTCAGCCCCTTTCTTCCTCGACGCTGTGTGTAAGTCCGACATCCCCTTCCTTCGCATAGCACCCTGTGGTGGGTTGGCAGGGCGGTGCGGGAGGCATTTGGCACGCCTGCCCTCGTTGGTCAGTGTAGGGGGACAGCAAGAACTGGAGTCAGAGTCCATACAGCGTGGAGCTGGAGGAACATGGCAGGGAAAGGCAGCGTCAGTTGAGCAGGAAAACTGATGTGTCGGAGCCATCAAAGAATCAGGAGAGTTGATGTTTTGAGCCTAGACCCTTTGTCAGTAAAGGAGTTGGGAGGGTCATGTTGCGGCTGTACAGGACATTGGTTCGGGCCACTTTTGGAATACTGTGTTCAATTCTGGTCTCCCTGCTATAGGAAGGATGTTGTGAAACTTGAAAGGGTTCAGAAAAGATTTACAAGGATGTTGCCAGGGTTGGAGGGTTTGAGCTATAGGGAGAGGCTGAATAGACTGGGGCTATTTTCCCTGGAGCGTCGAAGGCTGAGGGGTGACATTATAGAGGTTTATAAAAATCATGAGGGGCATGGATAGGGTAAATAGTCAAGATTTCCCCCAGGGTAGGGGAGACCAAAATTAGAGGGGCATAGGTTATTCTTGGCTTCTACGGTCCAGAGCACGGAAACAGACCTTCGGCCCAACCAGCCCATGCTGACCATCATCCTAAACCTAACTAGTCCCCACCTGCCTGCCCCTGGCCCATATCCCTCCAAACCTTTCCTATCCATGTCCTTATCCAAATGTCTTTTAAACGTTGTAACTGTACCCACATCCACCATTTCCTCAGGAAGTTCATTCCACACACGAACCACCCTCTGTGTGAAAAATATTTCCCCCTCATGTCTTCTTTAAAATCTCTCTCCTCTCACCGTAAAAATGTGCCCCTTAGCCTTGAAATCCCCCACCCCAGGGTAAAGACACCTACCATTAACCCTATCTATACTGCTCATGATTTTATAAAGATTTTATAAAGATCGCCTCTCAACCTCCTATGTCCCAATGTAAAAAGTCCCAGCCTATCCAGCCTCTCTTTATAACTCAAACCTTCCACACCCGGCAACATGGGGCTATTTTCCCTGGAGCGTCGGAGGCTGAGGGGGTGACCTTATAGAGGTTTATAAAATCATGAGGGGCATGGATAGAGTGAATAGACAAAGCATTTTTCCCCAGGGTAGGGGAGTCCAAAACTAGAGGGTCATAAGTTTAAGGTGAGCAGGAGAGAGTTTTAAGGGGCAACTTTTTCACACAGAGGGTGGTGCGTGTATGGAATGAGCTGCCAGAGGAAGTGGTGGGGGCTGGTACAATTACAACATTTAAAAGGCATCTGGATGGGGACATGGATAGGAAGGGTTTAGAGGGATATGGGCCAAATGCTGGCAAATGGGATGAGATTAATTTAGGATATCTGGTCGGCACGGATGCATTGGGCCGAAGGGTCTGTGTCCGTGCTGTGTGACTCTATAAATGACGGTACATCTTTCCAAAAGTAACAAAAGGTTAGCATTACTAATGGTGAAGAAGGCAAATGGTATGTTTGCTTCCCCAGAAGAGGATTTGAGTACAGGGGCACAGATGTCTCACTGCAATTGTGCAGACCACCCCCTGGAGAACTGTGTGTGCAGTTTGGGGTCTCCTCCTCTGAAGAAGGGAGCTCTGGTGATGTAGGGAGAGCAGCGAAAGGTTTCCCAAAATGATTCCTGGGATGGCAGGACTGACGGATGAAGAGAGACCGGATCAGTTGGGATTATATTCCCTGGAGTTTCGAAGAATGATGATGAAGAAACTGATGACATTCTGACAGGATTAGACAGGGTCAACACAGGAGGGATGTTCCCGATGATCGAGGAGGTGGTAGGGGTGGGGATCCTGTGGGATTCTCTGTCACAGAAAGCGGCCGGGGCCAGAACACTGAATGTTTTCGAGAAGGAGTTAGATTTAAATAAAAGCCGCAAGAACTGCAGATTCTGTAAATCAGAAACAAAAGCAGAAATTGCTGGAGAAGCTCAGCAGGTCTGGCAGCATGTGGAGAGAAACCAAAGTTAACATTTCAGACCCAGTGACCCTTCCTCAGAAACCAGTTCTCACAGGTGACGGGTCTGGGGGAGAAGCTGGGATGAAGGGACTGAGAGGCATGTTGGATCAATAGTTGGCACTCTCTCTCTCTCTCTCACTCTCTCTCTCACTCATCCACACACACACTCACACACTTTCTGTCTCACTATCTTTCTCACACTCTCTCTCTCACACACTCTCTCATATTCACTCACACTCACTGTCACTCACACACCCTCACTCTCTCTCATACTCACCCTCACACACTCA
>NC_063378.1:8960412-8962547 GCF_021869965.1 Rhincodon typus | reverse complement strand
CTCTCTCACACACACTCTCTCACACACACTCTCTCACTCACACTCTCTCACTCACACTCTCTCACTCACTCTCACTCACACACTCCTTCTCACTCACTCTGTCTCACTCACACATTCACACACTCTCTCACACTCACTCTCTTTTTCTCACACTCTCTCTCACACAAGCTCTATCACTCACTCTCTCCCTCTTTCTCACACACTCTCTCTCACACACTCTCTCACTCACATACTCTTTCTTTCTCACACTCTCTCTCTCTCACACAGCGTGCTCTCATTCTCTATCTCTCATTCACACGCTGTCTCTCTCACATTCTCTCTCTCTCTCTCTCTCTCCCTGTCTTGCTTTCGCACAGCACGGTGGCTCAGTGTTTAGCACTGCTGCCTCACAGCACCAGGGACCTGGATTTGATTCCACCCTCAGGCAACTGTCTGTGTGGAGTTTGCACATTCTCCCCGTGTCTGCGTGGGTTTCCTCTGGGTGCTCTGGTTTCCTCCCACAATCTAAAGTTGTGCAGGTTAGGGTGGGTTGGCCATGGGAATTGCTGGGATACAGGGATAAGGTGGGGAGTAGGTCTGGGTGGGGTGCTGTTCAGAAGGTCTATGTAGATTCAGTGGGCTGAATGGCCTCTTTCCGAACTGCAGGGGAAAAGCAGCGAGGCGTGCCTCACTAAACTCCGCTTCTCTCCTCAGACGGTCCGGAGATATCCGGGGATTCGGAATGTGTTCGGAGAGCAGAGGGGTTCACCTGTGTCTGTGTGGCCTACTCCAACCCTCCTGGAGATCTCACCTGGCACCTGCCCCATGCCAACCTCAGTGGTAACCAAACACAGGGAGGTTTTGTGTCGTGGCAGCTCAGAGAGGGGCATCTTGTGACAGGCTCCCTGATCCTGACAGGACTCCAGGATAAAGAGGAAGTGACGGTATCCTGCTCAGTTCGAAACCCCCACGGGTTTGGCATGTTCGCAGTGTATCTTTGGGTCAAGGGTGAGAACACCACGTCTCTGGATTGTTATAAAACAGAGGTTGGCCTCCTCCCATGAGAAGTAAAACCCAAACACCCCGAGAGGAGCCCCCTCGCCCTATAATCTGTTAAAGGAATGTGAAAAGTGGTGTAACCTGCCTTTCAGCACCTTCTAGTGGTTAAATAAAATAACCCCTGACACCCAATTCACAATCAACAAGTAACAACTTATTTATCTAACTCTAACAATGTACAAATAAACCAAACTATTAACAAATGGTAGAAATCCTTTCTAACTACTAACTATTCCCAAGTCAAGCAAGATTCTAATGGTATGCTGTTCCAATAAATACAAGTCCCACTTATAGAACGAAAACAAAGATAGAATTTAATCTCTCGAAATTGCAGCCAAGTAACATGCCTTCTGGAATGTTCTGTGCCGTCTCCATTGATTCTTCTGTCAGGAATGTTAACTAGTTGTGCCTCAGGTACTATAGTTATTTAAATGGTGCTTTCTCTAAGACATAGAGGAGGCTGTGAGAGACAGTGATTCTCTCTTGAGAGCTGAGGGCTGTTAGCTCTGGCGGATGGCAGTTAGCTCCCTGGGAGTTTGTCCAACAGCCCCCCCGCCCCTTCTTTTATACCCTTGATGACATATCAATATTTATTACAATATGATCGGTCCTGTATTGTCAAAACCATCAGATTTAAACTTGATTTTTGGTTTTTGGTATCTAAATGCCTGGTTCGAATTGATTGGCTAAATTGAAAAGCCTGTGGCCCTTGGTAAAATCTGCTGCTTGTCCTGTTAACTGCACACCCTCTTGATACAAGATTTTATCACTTTGGATGCTCCCTGTTTGCTTGCAAACTTTCAAGCTGCTGCGAGCAGACATCTATTTTAAATCTCTAAGGAGAGAAAAAGCACATCATCTTTTGAAGGGACCACAAATTGGTGCCCGCTCTAGTATTTTACAAACAACAAATTCTACCATCCTGCCTCACAATCCACAAGTAACCTAGCAAACTTCGCAACTGGAAAGACACAGTCTGATCCCAGCACTCTGGGGCGTCCGAAGCCACAGCACAGATTGGCCACCATGCTCCATGCTGATGGAAACTTGGTACTGACCCTCCGACAGTGCGGCGCTCCCTCAGCACTGACCCTCCG
>NC_063378.1:8957659-8960312 GCF_021869965.1 Rhincodon typus | reverse complement strand
GCTCCCTCAGCACTGACCCTCCGACAGTGCGGCGCTCCCTCAGCGCTGACCCTCCGACAGTGCGGCGCTCCCTCAGCGCTGACCCTCCGACAGTGCGGCACTCCCTCAGCGCTGACCCTCCGACAGTGCGGCACTCCCTCAGCACTGACCCTCCGACAGTGCGGCACTCCCTCAGCACTGACCCTCCGACAGTGCCCACTCCCTCAGCACTGACCCTGCGACAGTGCGGCGCTCCCTCAGCACTGACCCTCCGACAGTGCGGCGCTCCCTCAGCACTGACCCTCCGACAGTGCGGCGCTCCCTCAGCACTGACCCTCCGACAGTGCGGCACTCCCTCAGCACTGACCCTCCTACATTGCGGCGCTCCCTCAGCACTGACCTCCTACATTGCGGCACTGCCTGAGCTTTAATCATAACATTAGAGTGAATGACAGTAGGCTCTATGATCAGAGAGATAGTTCAAAATGTTGAATGGCCTACTACCGAATAATCTGTACTATGTTGGTGATAATGTTTGTGAGGGTGGGAATTAAATGGACTGGGCTGTTCTGTCCAGAGACAATAGCAAGAACGCTGTGGAATGGAGGTGATTTCTGATAATTAAGAACAAAGGTTCTCCTTTGCTCACAGAGTATTTAGAGAGAGATAAATGTGAATTTAAATGAGGAATTTCTCCCCCCCTAGAGTACAATCTGGGGAATATGACTGATCAACAGAGGGCCAGCCTGGGATCGATGGGCTGAGTGTCCTCCTCATGTCCCTGACTGGATCTTGTGGTTGAGTGAGCGGGATGGGTCAGTGCTCACTCTGAACATCCCAAGGCAGTGGGTAACACAGTGTGGAGCTGGATGAACACAGCAGGCCAGGCAGCATCAGAGGAGCAGGAAAGTTGACGTTTCGGGTCGGGACCCTTCTTCAGAAATGGAAGAGGGGGAAGGGGGCTCTGAAATAAATAGAGAGAGGAGGGTGGGGCTGGGGAATGTAGGTGGGATGTTGATAGGTGGGTGCAGGAAGGGAGTGGGGGGGATTGGTCAGTGAGGTGGGAGGGGTGGATAGGTGGGAGAGAAGATGGACAGGTTGTGTCAGGTCAAGGAGGCGAGGATGAGAGGGAGGGTTGGTCATGGGATGAGGTTGAGGGTGGGGAGATTTTACAACTGATGAATTCCATACTCAGGCCATTGGGCTGTAGGTTTCCAAGGTGAAATATGAAGTGCCACTCCTCTAGTTTGTGAGTGGTGTCATTGTGACACTGGAGGAGGCCCAGGATGGACATGTCACCCAGGGAGTGGGAGGGGGAGTTAAAATGGCTCGAAACCAGAAGGTGTTGTCGTTTGTCACAAACAGAACGTAGGTGCTCTACAAAACAGTCTCCAAATCTGCGCTTGGTCTCACCGATGTAGAGGAGGCCACATCGGGAGCAGCAGATGCAGTAGACTACAGTAACGGATTCCGAGCACCCGCGCTCTGTTAGCGACAAACGACAACACCTTTCGGTCGTGAACCACCTCAACTCCCTCTCCCACTCCCTGGACGACATGTCCATCCTGGGCTTCCTCCAGTGTGAGGAGCAGGACCTCAGATTCCGCCTCGGGAGCCTACAGCCCAATGGCCTAAACATGGATTTTACCAGTTTCAAAATCTCCCCACCCCCCGCGCTCATCCCATCACCAACCCTCCCTCTCACCCCCGCCTCCTTGGCCTAACACAACCTGTCCATCTTCTCTCCCACCTATCCGCTCCTCCCACCTCACTGACCAATCCCCACCACTCCCTACCTGCACTCACCTATCACCATCCCACCTATCTTCCCCAGCCCATCTATCCTCCCTATTTATTTCAGAGCCCCCTTCCCCTCCCCCATTTCTGAAGAAGGGTCCCGACCCAAAACGTTAGCCTTCCTGCTCCTCTGGTGCTGCCTGGCCTGCTGTGTTCATCCAGCTCTACACCTTGTTATCTCAGACTCCAGCATCTGCAGTTCTTAGTATCTCCTAGCCAATAGGTAATGGGATAAATCACTGCGTACTCACACAGCACGTTTAATGTGGTGGTAGCATTGTGAATTTCACCGCTCGCTGTTTTAAATCCACAGCTCAGAGTCCTCCCGTTGTCCCGGTAAGACGGCGTAAATTTCAGGATGGTGCTGCTCGCTGGTTTACTGATTTCTGGCCGAGAGCTTGCGGTTGATGATGAAATGTTCAGTCCCTCAGTGTCAAACCACTTCAGCAAACCGGGACAGAGGAAACTCACTGAGCAGTTCAGGCTCACCTCCACATTCTCCAGCACCTCACCCGGATCTGATATCTTTATCAACTCAGACACATCTTTACAGAAAACATCAGTCAGGGCACAAGGTTAATTCATGGAGATTGAGTTTGGTAAGAGATTGCAAAGCATTTATTTCCAAACGGCAAGTACAAGCAAAGAGAAACTTCTGATGCACGGAGACTGGAAATGCACAACACTCCGAGTGTGGGTCTAACTGAGGGATACGGAGACCGGAACTGTGCACGGTGCTCCGAGTGTGGGTCTAACTGAGGGATACGGAGACTGGAACTGTGCACAACACTCCGAGTGTGGGTCTAACTGAGGGATATGGAGACTGGAAGTGTGCACGGTGCTCCGAGTGTGGGTCTAACTGAGGGATACGGAGACT
>NC_063378.1:8953716-8957559 GCF_021869965.1 Rhincodon typus | reverse complement strand
CTAACTGAGGGATACGGAGACTGGGACTGTGCACGGTGCTCCGAGTGCGGGTCTAACTGAGGGATACGGGGACTGGAACTGTGCACGGTGCTCCGAGTGCGGGTCTAACTGAGGGATACGGAGACTGGAACTGTGCACGGTGCTCCGAGTGCGGGTCTAACTGAGGGATACGGGGACTGGAACTGTGCACGGTGCTCCGAGTGCGGGTCTAACTGAGGGATACGGAGACTAGAACTGTGCACGGTGCTCCGAGTGTGGGTCTAACTGAGGGATGAGGAGTCCAGGACCGGATTACAAACACGAACAGAGACTTACCAACAACTTTTATTGAGACACCGTTGGGATCTGAATAATTTTCCCGATTCTGATCAGACATTCGAAAATGATAGGTCCCTTCATCGCTCTTCTGTAAGTCGGTTATTTTCAAAGTACAATCCTTTCCTATTTGCTTGTTGCCTGTGAGTGTGGCTCGGTTTTGGAAGCTGGGGTCCGTGTCCCCATTGGAAGAGATCACCAGAATACCATTGACTTTCTCCCCCTTCAACCACATGGCCGTCTGGAGGTTGCTATTTCTGGGATAGCGACATTGGCAAGGAATTATCAAACACGAACCTTCTGCCCCTTCTACAGCCCTGGGAGCATTGACACTCCATACAGAGTAAAAGTTACCTGCAACAAACCAATTGTGCATTAATGTAGCACCTTCAACATGGTCAAACAACACAGCATCTTCATCAACCAGAGAATATTTCACTCCGAGCTCCACCAGGGGATATCAGGAGACAAGGAATGAAAAGTTCAAACAGGAGACTGTTGAAATAATGCATTGAAAAGTTGGCAGCAGCAGAGAGTAAGAGAGAGAGAGACGGAGTGAGAGATGAAGAAACAAACAGGGAGAGATAGAGATGGAGAGAGAAAGAGAGAGAAATGAAGAAACAAACAGAGATAGAGATGGAGAGAGACAAACAGATGGAGAGAGATGGAGAGATAGAGATGGAGAGAGAGAGAGACACGGAGAGAGAGAAAGATGAAGGAACAAACAGAGAGAGACAGAGATGGAGAGAGAGAGAGAGACAGAGAGAGAAATGAAGAAACAAACAGAGATAGAGACGGAGAGAGACAAACAGATGGAGAGAGATGGAGAGATAGAGATGGAGAGAGAGAGAGATAAACAGAGAGAGACGGAGACGGAGACAGAGACAGAGGTGGAGAGGTTTTGGGATGGAATTCTAAGGCTCAGCGTTGCCAATGGCTGAAGGCCTGGACCCCAATGCTGGAGCAATGGGAATTGGAGAATACTCTAGAGGCCGGGATTAGAGGGTATTACAGAGACAGGGAGGGGTATTGGGGTTTGGTGGAGGTTACAGTGATAGTGAGGGAGTGCAGGGGCTTGAGGAGGTTACAGAGATCTGGAGGGGTGTAGGACCTGGGTTAGGTTACAGGGATAGGGAGGGGTGTCGGGGCTGGAGGAAGTTACAGATATAGGGAGGGGTGTTAGGGCTGGAAGAGGTAACAGATATAGAGAGGGGGTGTAGGGGCTGGAGGAGGTGACAGAGATAGGGAGGGGTGTAGGAGATGGAGGGGGTGACAGATATAGGGAGGGGGTTTAGGGGTTAGAGGGGGATACAGAGACAGGGAGGGGGTGTAGGGGCTGGAGGAGGTTATATAGATAAAGAAGGGAGCGGGGAATGAAGTGGGAAAGCGGGAACAGACTGGGCGGGATATTAAAGTGTATAGGGAGTGAGAGGGAGAGTTTAAGTATTTAACATATTTCATACCCCACCCAGTCTAATCCCTCTCTCCCCCCTCACTCCCCGCTCCCTTTAATATCCCACCCAGTCTAATCCCACTGTACCCCTCTCTCCCCGCACCCTTTAATATCCCACCCAGTCTAATCCCACTCTCCCCCTCAATGCCCGCTCCCTTTAATATCCAACCCAGGCTAATCCCACTCTCCCCCTCATTCCCGCTCCCTTTAATATCCCACCCAGTCTGATCCCATTTTCCCTCTCTTTCCCCGCACCCTTTAATATCCCACCCAGTCTGATCCCACAAACATCATGCCAACATGAAATTGCACTCTCTCTCAATCGCATCTTCTGTAGGATTTGTCTTTGTAACTGAGATTTCCTTGCCTCTCTGCACTGCCTTTGTTTGTCTCTCCCGCCTTCTCTCTGTCGCTCCCTCAAACAAGGCCCATTGATCATTTTGATGTCAATGTTCATTGAGAAAGACACATACCCCAGGCTGAAGACGGGAGCAGATACAAAAGAAGGAACCACATCATTCGCAAATACCTGAAGAGAAATGGAGACAATTCATGAAAAGATTTATATTGCAATGGCAGAAATTTCAACTCCCTCCCTGTACTAGCCCCACAAAGGAAGACATCCAAGGGGGTCAGTGCCGAGGGAGCGCCGCACTGTCGGAGGGTCAGTGCCGAGGGACCGGGCACTCTCAGAGGGTTAGTGCTGAGGGAGTGGGCACTGTCAGAGGGTCAGTGCTGAAGAAGTGTCTGGAACAAATCAGTCATCATCTAAATGAGACACGTTAGGACTGAGATGAGGAGGAATTCCTTCATCCACAGAGTGCAGAAGTTGTGGGTTTTTCTGTCACTGAATGCAGTAGGTGCTAAAACAATGAATGCTTTTGTGAAGGTTTGGGTTTTTATTTATATTCTCTTCTGTAATCATTGGAGAAGTTTTTTTGGGACAGGATTTACTCTCATTTGGAAAAGAATGTTCTTATGCAGGATAGCGTCAATTACTTTACACAGGGGAGGTCTGTCTCACAAACCTGATTGAGTATTTTGAGGAAGTGATGAAGATGATTGATGAGGGTAGGGCAGTGAATGTTGTCTACATGGACTTTACTAAAGCATTTGACAAGGTCCCTCACAGTGAGCTGGTTCAGGAAAGTAAAGTATGTAGGATCGACGGTGAGTTGGTAAGTGTGATACAAAATGAGCTTGGTCATAGAAGACAGAGGGTAATTGCGTAGGCGTGTTTTTATAACTGGAGGTCTGTGACCAGTGGTGGTCCACAAAGATCAGTGCTGGGACCCTCTGTGGTTCGTGTTACATATAAATGATTTGGATGAAAATGTAGGTGGTCTGATGAATAAGTTTGCAAATGACATGAACATTGGTGGAGTTGTGGGCAGTGAGGTAGGTTGCCAATGGATACAGCATGATATAGATCAGCTGGAAAGTTGGGCAGAGAAATGGCAGATGGAGTTTAATCTGGATAAGTGTGAGGTGATGTATTCTGGGAGGACAAATGCAAGATTAAAGGATACAATAAATGGCAGGACCCTTAGGAACATTGATATAAGGAGAGATCTTGGGACACAAGCTCCCTGGAAGTGGTAACACCAGTGGGTAGGATGCTAAAGGAGGCTTATGGCATGCTCGCCTTCATCGGTTGGGGCACTGAGTATAAAAATTGGCAAGTCATGTTGCAGCTGTGTGAGACTTTAGTGCAGCCACGTTTGGAGTGGGGTGTGCAGTTCTGGTCTCCACATTACAGGAAGGATGTGAATCTTTGAAGACTGTGTGGAAGAGGTTTACCAGGATGCAGCCTGGATCAGGGAGTGTGTTAGCTACAAGGGGAGCTTGGACAAAGTTAGATTGGAGCGTCAGAGGCTGAGGGGTGACCTGATGGAAGTGTATAAAACTATGAGGCGCATGGAGAGGGTGGATAGACAGAGTCTTTACCCCAGGGTGGAAATGTCAAATACTGATGGGGCTGGGGGGGTCAGGGGTTTAAGGTGAGAGGGGGAAGTTTAGAGGAGACGTGTGAATAAGTTTTTTTACACAGAGGGTGGTAGGTGCCTGGAATGTGC
>NC_063378.1:8952265-8953616 GCF_021869965.1 Rhincodon typus | reverse complement strand
CAGCCCCTACACCCCCTCCCTATCTCTGTATCCCCCTCCAGCCCCTACAAACTTCCCACACACACACCCCAGAGCAGATTACGTTGAGGGCTGTCATTGTAATAGCACGGTGTGACCACTGGGCGGGGGTGTTGTCCCGTACAGCAATTGCAAAGTCCACATTTCTCTAGCGCCTGTCGCCCTCTCAGGATCTTCCAGAGACTTTTCGTTCCGAAATGCGGTCACTGCAGGAATTGCCGTGACCAATGTGTGCACAGCAGGATCCCACAAAAACAGCTGTGCGACAATGACTCCCAGGTCGTGTTGTTTTAGGGTAATATCGACTGAGATTCCGAGTCGGTTTCTCTGACTCTGGCGAGCGGTATCTCCCTCCAACCCCCCAACCTCAGAGTCAGGACAAGGCCATTCAGCCCCTCTGGCCTGTTCCGCCATCCAGTTCGCTCGGGGCTGGTTTGCTTGTGAAATTGACCCCAGGTCTCTGCATCCTCCAGAAACCTTTAACCCAAACCCCACCTTGCTCCACAACATTCCTCTCAAAATATAACCAAGGCTCTGCCTCCAGCACTTTCTCAGGCACGGAATTCCTAAATCTCAATAGAGAGGAAACATCTCCCCTCACCTCTGTTTGAAACGGGCACCCCCACCTTGTCCAATCCACCAGACCCACCTCAAGATCCCTCAGTAGTTTCAATCTAGGCCTAACTAATCTCTCATCATCAGTTGAGTCTCTGTCCCATCCCAGGTATTTGTCCAGTACCCCTTCTCTGAACTACCTCACTCAGTTAACCAGGACTATGCACAGTTTTCCAGATCTCAGACCAGAATCTCCCAGTTTTCGCATTCCCAGAATGCCTACAGTGTGGGAGCAGGCCATTCGGCCCATTCAGTTTCCACTGACCCTCCAAAGAGTATCCCACCCTCCCGCCCCTCCCCGTAACCCTACATTTCCCATGGCCAACTCACCGAGCCTGCACATCCCAAACACCATGGGATAATTTAGCACGGCCAACCCACCCTAACCTGCACAATTTTGGACTGTGGGAGGAAACCGGAGCACCCGGAGAGAAACCCACACAGACACGGGGAGAATGTGCAAACTTCGCACAGACAGTTGCCTGAGGGTGGGATCGAACCCGGGTCCCTGGTGTTGTGAGGCAGCAGTGCTAACCACTGAGCCATGGTGCCGTCCTCAGCACTGACCCTCCGACAGTGCGGCGCTCCCTCAGCACTGACCCTCCGACAGTGCGGCGCTCCCTCAGCACTGACCCTCCGACAGTGCCCACTCCCTCAGCACTGACCCTCCGACAGTGCCCGCTCCCTCAGCACCGACCTCCGACAGTGCCCGCTCCCT
>NC_063378.1:8943176-8952165 GCF_021869965.1 Rhincodon typus | reverse complement strand
CCCTCCGACAGTGCCCGCTCCCTCAGCACTGACCCTCCGACAGTGCCTGCTCCCTCACCACTCACCCTCTGACAGCGTGTCACTGACTTAATGGAAAATGCAGCTTCTGTGAGAGATGATAAGCAAGAGAGAGAGAGAGAGAGACTGATGGTGAGGGCAGATGCTGAACGAAGCATCTCTGGCACCGTGGTAATGTCCCTACCCCTGGACCTGGAGTCCCGTGTTCACCTCCCCTCTGCTCCAGTGGTTTAATGACTTCACTGAACAGCTTGGTTAGAGAAGTAGGTTAATAAAGATTAGTTTTTGAAACGCCGAGAGCTGAAGGGTCGTAAAATTACACAATGCTGGCATGCCCCGCTCATGAGGTGTGCGTTTGACCTTTTGTAACTATCGTAGTACTCTCTATTTCAGTCCCCTTTCTTCCAATCGCTTCCCTCTGTCTTTCTCCTATCCTTCACACCCGCACCAAACCTCTGCACAGTTTCAACCCCTTTCCCCCAATTTCTCCGAAACTGTCCCGTTTTCCAAAGCTGCAGTTCGACCTTGCCGTCCCAGATTACTACAACAACAACATAAACAACTCGCTGTGCTGACCAAAATATATTTACTCCTCTTCTCCCTCCCTCCTTCCTAACCCCCTCCTCCCCTTCCGAATCCTTTCCATTGCCAGGGGCGCGGGGAGACCGACCCTCCTGCCTCCAACCCCCCCACCCCCCCGCCGGCTTCCCCGTCGACGCCGTCGTGAAGTCTCTGCGCATTGTGATAGCCACCCACCTCCTCCTGGCACCTACCCGTGAATCGGAGTGATGAGGCTACCGTCGCGAAGCCTTGAGGCTACCCGACATCGCTGTTGACTTGTGGAGGTCTTCGAGGTCAGTCAGGAGGCTGCAAACTAATCCCGGCTGTGGGCGAGCGGGCTGAGACGATGAGGAAGTAGGGGGCGGGGACTGGGGTGGAGGTAAATCAGATTCAAATATTTTCTCCTGCCAGTCGGAGACGGTAGCTTTCATTGATGCTGGAGTGAGACTTGACAAGCCAGATTGAGAAGCTAACCACAATCGTATGACTCACATTTTCCACGGGGCTGATCACTGTAAATATTTGTCACCCCCGGCGGTCAAAACGAATTTCCACGTGGTTACCCGCACTGTCCGCCTGACTGGTTACCGCTCGGCCCCTCGAAACTCTTCTCGATCCCTCCCACTAAGGTCTGCGTCTGACCCCCCTGTCTGCAAAACTCGGACTCCGGATGGAATTTCAAGATGGCAGCGGAAAGGGGTGACACAGCAGAGGGGAGCGGCTGGAGAAGGACTCTTGGCGAAGTGTCGTGGCCTGGTGCTGGAGCCAGAGACTCTTGGTTGAGATAGGCCCAGCGTCTGGAACTCCTGGTTGAGGTAGGCCCGGGCCCTGGGACTCCTGGTTGTGGTGGGCCTGGGCTCTGGGACTCCTGGTTGTGGTGGGCCCAGAGCCTGGGCTTCCTGGTTGTGGTAGGCCTGGAGCCTGGGATTCCTGGTTGCTTGGCGAGTGTGGTTCCAGCACTGTGGGCCTAGCGACGCAGAGATGGTGCCTGAAGAGCGCCAACTCCAACAGCGGTGGGTCTAGCATGGGCGTGATTGGTCAGCTGGCTCAGGCCTCATGGTGGAGGCGAAGGAGCGAAGATGGATGCTGTTTCAGCCTTGACCTTTCATTCTCGAGGTATTCGAACGGCTCTGGTTTATGACGATGGGTGAAGCTTTTCACTGTGTCTGTTTACCATGTTGGTCATTGCAGAGCACGCGCGATGATAAATCATCCCCATGAAACGAAAAATCTCTTCATCCCGGGAGAGAAATTTCCCATCGAGCTTCTCCAGCCCTGAATGAATAGGATTTCCTCGCTGGGCTATCGAGTCCTGGGTTAGCAGGACGGATGTGTAAAGAGAGACAGGCCTGGTCAGGATAATACTAGCTGACATTGGACAGGGTGAGACCACCCTCCTGGAGTATTGTGTGCGCACAGTTTAAGGTCTCCTTATCTGAGGAAGGAGGTTCTGGCGATGGAGTGAGTGCAGGACTGACTGATGAAGAGAGACCGGATGATGTTCACTGGAGTTTGGAAGAATTGGGTGGGGCTGGTTGGCGATGAGAATAGCCTACTCCTACTCCTGTTTTCTGATGCTTCCCTGGCCCCACCTCCCCTCCTTCTCTGTGGGAGGAGGTCATTTAGCCCCATCTCCTGTTCTGTCATTCGTAGAGATCGATCCTGACCTGTCCCCTTACCCTACAGCCATGAAGAACCTTGATTCACCGAAATCTCCCTTTCAGAAATTAATCATTGACCACCGCCCCCCCAACAGTGTTGATCGCGGGGGACATTCCCAAAGTTCTTCTGGCCTTCGTGAGGACGTGTATCCGAGGTTGATTCCCGCGAAATCTGGCCCCAGTCTTGAGTCTTTTCCACACCTCCCCAAGTCATTTCTCTCCACTGGTCCCTGGGCGTTCACAGGAATATTTTGAAACCTTCAGTCAAATGATCCTGACGCCAAATAAATTTGAGTTTGTGGAATCGGTCCCATGATTTAACCCTCGCAGTTCTTGGAAAATTCTGGTTTCTCCCTCCAAGACCATTATGCCCTTCCTGAAGATGGCATTCCCAGAACTGTTCCCAGAAACTTAAGCTCTAACCAGGGCTTTATATCGCTGGGGTCATAGAGTTATACAACACGGAAACAGACCCTTCGGCCCAACATGCCCGTGCTAACCAAGTTTCCTAAATTAATCTAGTCCCATTTGCCAGCATTTGGCCCATATCTCAACCCTTCCTACTCATAACCTACTCATATACTTACTCATATACAGATGCCTTTTAAATGTAGTATTTGTACCAGCCTCCACCACTTCCTCTGGCAGCTCATTCCATACACGCACCACCCTCTGTGTGAAAAAGTTGCCCCTCAAGTCCCTTTTAAATCTTTCCCCTCTCACCTTAAACTTATGCCCCTCCAATTTTGGACTCCCCTACCCTGGGGAAAAGACCTTGGCTATTCACCCCATCCATGCTCCTAAACCTGTATAAGGTCACCCCTCAGCCTCCGACGCTCCAGGGAAAAAAGCCCCAGCCTCTCCTTATAACTCAAACCCTCCAATGTTGGTAACATCTTTGTAAATCTTTAATGCACCCTGTCAGGTTTAATAACATCCTTCCTGTGTAGCAGGGTGAACAGAATTGGACTCAGTAAATCTAGTTATAGGACAAAAGAGGTCCTACAGTCCATTGAATTAACACTCAAAAATATTCTACAACTTACGCAGTCCCACTTTCTCATATTCAAGACCCATAGCCTATAAATGTTATGACATTCCCAACTGCTTATCTGGGTGCTTTTTAAAGATTGTGAGGTTTCCCACCTCAACTACCCTCCCATACAATACATTCCAGACCCCCACCACCCTCTGCTTGAAAAGGTTGTTCCTCAAATCCCCCTCAGAACCTACTGACCTCCAACTTAAAAGTTTACCCCCTTGTTATTCACCCTTTGACTACAGGGAGCAGATGCTTGCTCACCCTGTCCATGACCCTCATAGTCTTACAAACCTCTATCAGGTCCCCCTCTCAACCTGAGCTTATCCAGCCACTCTTCATCGCTGAAATGCTCCAACCCAGGCAACATCCTGGTGAATCTTCCTTTACACCCCCTCCAGTGTAATCATATCCTTCCTATAGCATGGAGAACAGAACTGCACACAGTACTCCAGCTGTGATCTCACCAAAGCCCTGTACAGCTCCAACATCGCTTCCCCGCTCTTAAAAACAGGTAAAGGCACACCTCTTAGGTGCCTTCTTAACTACTCCAAAGAGCTGCCCTGCCTTCTTCAGGAATCTGTGGAAAGCACCCCTCTGTACCTCAGAGAGAGATCCAGTGATCCAGTTGAGATTTCTGATTGCTTTCTGAGCCGCTCGGTAATGTTTTAATGACATATAAACCTGGATCCCTTTGGCTCACTGATTCAGCTTATGTTTTCTTTTTGCAATTTAGCAACTCCTCGCCTCTGCCCATTGTCAGACACATTCCCTGAGCGGGAAATGCGGCAACTTTGGACCAAAATGATTAATGGTCCTTTGCTGTGTCCAACTTCCTTATAAAACTGTTCCAAAAAAGTAAAACACCAGCATTGTATGACTGGCAAATTTGAATCTGTGGTTTTCTCTCTGCGCCAGGGGGCAGGTCATAAATGAATACAATGATTGTTTGACGCTCCAGCTCACTATCCTCTGGGACAGTCCCTCCAGAGATTTGCACCTCTTTCCTTCCTCCTTCCATGGCCAGCTCTTGTCATCTGAACCTTGTCCCTTGAACTATCCATCTCGCTTGTGTCATTTCAGAGGGCAGCCCTTCCTTCACTGTCGCTGGGTCAAAATCCTGGAAACTCCCTTACCATGTACAGTACGCTACCAGAAGGATGTGGATGCTTTGGAGAGGTTAACCAGGATGTTGCCTGGTATGGGGGGGGATTTTAGCCGTGGAGAAAAGTTGGCTAGACTTGTTTTGTTTTCATTGGAATGCAGGAGGTTGAGGGGCGACCTGATAGAAGTTTATAAGATTGTGAAGGGCATGGACAGAGTGGAGGCTTTTTCCCCGGGGCAGAGGGGTTAATTACTAGGGGACACAGGTTCAGGGTGCAGGGGGATGTTTAAAAGGGATGTGTGAGGCAGGTTTTTCACACAAAGGGTGGTGAGTACCTGAAACACGTTGCCAGAGGAGCTGGTGGAAGCAGACACAATAGCAACATTCAAGAAGCACCTGGATAAATGCATAAATAGGAAGGGAATAGAGGGATACGGATCATGTAAGTGGAAACAGTTTTAGTATGGAAGGGCAAAATGTGTTGGCGCAGGATTGGAGGGCCGAAGGGCCTGTTCCTGTGCTGTATTGTTGCTTGTTCCCTACCTAAGGGCATTGGGGCACATGGGCTTCCTGGGGGTTATCATCGACCAGAAACTCAACTGGACCCACCACATAAACACAGCGACTACAGGAGCAGGTCAGAGGCTGGGAATCCTGCAGCGAGTAACTCCCCTCCTGACTCCCCCCAAAGCCTGTCCCACCATCGACAAGGCACAAGTCAGGAGTGTGATGGAATACTCCCCACTTGCCCCGGATGGGGGCAGCTCCAACAACACTCAAGAAGCTCGACACCATCCAGGGCAAAGCAGCCCCTGCTCGATTGGCCCCACATCCACAAACATCCCACTCCCTCCCCCACCAACGCTCAGTCGCAGCAGTGTGTACCATCTACAAGATGCGCTGCAGAAATTCATCAAAGATCCTCAGGCAGCACCTTCCAAACCCACGGCCACTTCCATCCAGAAGGACAAGGGGCAGCAGATACATGGGAACACCACCCCCTGCAAGTTCCCCTCCGAGCCCCTCCCCATCCTGACTTGGAAATATATCCCTGTTGCTTCAGTGTCGCTGGGTCAGAATCCTGGATTTCCCTCCCTAAGGGGCATTGCGGGTCAACCCTACAGCACATGGACTGCAGCAGTTCAAGAGGAAGCTCACCCCCACCTTCTCAAGGGGGGGCAACTAGGGATGGGGTAATAAATGCTGGGCCCAGACAGCAACATCCACATCCCAGAAATGAATAAAGACAGCCTTAGAACCCAAACTTTCTGACACTGTTAAGGGGAAAGTCATTGTGTGTTTTTGATAGGTATGGTCGCTAGAATCTTCACTGTGCTGATACCATGTGAACGTCCCTGTGATGGTCTGTGTCAGTAACCGGAAAAACTGGTTTTTCAACCAGAACAGCCAGATCTCACCCTTAGCAAACCTCTCCTCCTTAAATTTGTGTTTTTGTTCACTACAGGTACGCTAATCCTGAGTTGAATGAGATTTGTTGCCACATGAGTGCAGTGAGAAGTTTACAAGTTGCCCCTTATGGCACCACCTCAGGTACAAAGGTACATCTAAGTACAGAATCTTCAGCGTGAATTCTCAGGGACAAACAAATGAGAAAAATAGAGAAATTAAAAAGTCCAGCATTACAGAGTTATAGAACTGTACAACACAGAAACAGACCCTTCACTCCAACTCATCAGTGCTGACTAAATATCCTAAATTAATTTAGTTCCATTTGCCAGCATTTGGCCCATATCCCTCTCAACGCTTCCTATCCATGTGCCCATCCAGATGCCTTTTAAGTGTTGTAATTGTACCAGCCTCCACCACTTCCTCTGGCAGCTCATTCCATACATGCACCACCCTCTGTGTGAAAAAGTTGCCCCTCACGTCCCTTTTAAATCTTTCCCTGTGCACCTTAAACCTATGCCCCTCTAGTTTTGGACTCCCATACCCTGGGGAAAAGACCTTGACTGTTCTGAAGAAGGGTCCCGACCTGAAACATCAGCTTTCCTGCTCCTCTGATGCTGCCTGGCCTACTGTGTTCCTCCAGCTCCACACTGTGTTATCTCTGACCCCAGCATCGGCAATTCTTACTATCCCCTTGACTATTCACCCTATCCATGCCCCTCATGATTTTATAAACCTCTATAAGGTCAACCCTCAGCCTCCGACGCTCCAGGGAAAATAGCCCCAGCCTATTCAGCCTCTCCCTGTAGCTCAAATCCTCCAACCCTGGCAATATCCTTGTAAATCTTTTCTGAAAACTTTCAAGTTTCACAACATCCTTCCTGTAGCAGGGAGACCAGAATTGAACGCAGTATTCCAAAAGTGGCCCTAACCAATGTCCTGTACAGCCCCAACATGACCCTCCCAACTCTTATACTCAATGCACTGACCAATAAAGGCAAGCGTACCAAACACCTTCTTCACCACCCTGTCTACCTGCAACTCCACTTTCAAGGAACTGTGAACCTGCACCCCAAGGCCTGAACCCATTCTAAGGGTGGAAAATAAGTTTATAGAATTCCTACAGTCCAGAGAGAGGCCATTCACCCCATTGAGTCTGTCAAACATGAATGAGTTTAATATCTAGGGGCAAACAGTTAGGTTAGGTCAGAGGTTTTCGCTTTTAATTCTTTCATGAGATGTTGGCTTCTGTGGACATGCCAGCATTTACTGCCCGTCCCTATTTGCCCCTTGGGAAGGTGGGGGTGAGCTGCCTTCTTGAACCACTGCAGTCCATGTGCTGTGGGGTAGACCCACAATGTCCCTTAGGGAGGGAATTCCAGGATTCTGACCCAGCAACATTGACGAAATGGCGATATATTTCTGAGCCAGGATGGTGAGTGGTTCGGAGGGGAACTTGTAGGGGGTGGTGTTTCCATATACCTTGTCTTTCCAGCTGGAAGTGGTTGTGGATTTGGGAATGCTAACTGAGACCAGTCTGTATTGGTAGACCCTCCCAGCTCTGAGCAGAGGGAGTGTGGGACATAACTCAGTCCCTGTTATTATAGGTTTCAACCAACAAATTCACCATTCACATTTATCTCTCTCTAAATACTCTGTGAGCAAAGGAGAACCTTTGTTCTTAATTATCAGAAATCACCTCCATTCCACAGCGTTCTTGCTGTTGTCTCTGGACAGTACAACACAGTTCATTTCATCCTCCCCCTCACAAACATTATCACCAACATAGTACACATTGTTTACTCAAACGAATATAAATGACAATGCATTCAATTTGTTCTTTACAGTCAGTGAGTTTGAACAAAGAATGTTTATTTAAGACACATAATGAAAACAGCAATGATGTTCGAAGGCTTATTATAACTTGACACACCTTAAGTTTAAACTGTACAAGAGGGTTATTATTGGGACGCACTGTCCCACACACTCACTCCCACACACACACACTCCCACACACAATCTCTCTTATACACACAAACACACACTCACATTCACACACACACGCACACTCACACACAGCCACACAAACACACTCACGTTCTCACATACATACACACATTTACACACACAAACCCTCACTGTCTCACAAACTATTCACACTCACACACACAATTTCTCTCATACACACAAACACTCTCTCTTACACACATGCACACAAACACACATGCACATACACACAAACACTTTCTCTCTCACACACACTGTCTCTCACATTCACACACACACACAGTCTCTCACATTCATATCCTCACACACATACACACACACACTCTCTCTCTCACACACACTGTCTCTCACATCCACATACACACACACGCGCGCGCACACACCCCTATCCAGATCTCAGATTGAAGGTGAACAATTGATTCTGGTCCAGTTACAGTTTGCAGATGATACTGCCAACTTTTCCAACTCAAATACACCAGAGTTTGCACACTCCAAGCCTAAGCAGCTTGGGAAAGAGCGATGAATTCCTGTCTCCATGCTCCTCGATGTCATATGACCAGCAGAAATAGATTTCTCTCACAATTGACTGACATCAGGTTAATACTTTATTGGGCAGGAGATTCCAATGGGTACACCAGAACAAAAGCAAGGCAGGTGGAAGGAGTTAAGGTGCAGACCAGTACAAGTCTGACTACATCATAGAAATGGAGTTGGAGAGGGCTGAATGGCCTATTGTTCCTGTGTAACAGGCTTCAGGAAGGGAACTGAATGGCCTCCTGTTTCTGACAATGAGGATGAAGTCTGAGGGGGGCGTTTTGCAGGGCGAGTGAGAGGTGTCAAGCTGTGACCACTGGTGCCTGATCTCACATTTCCGGTTTCAGTTCCTGTGCGGGGAATCTGAGGTCTCGATCTCGAAATCAACAAACAGTTTGACACTCAGAAATGGAATGATGCCAAGCCCTTTCACGGAAAAAGAGAGAGTCAGGATGCACCTGATAAGAACGCAGCACCAACTTTCACTCCCTCAATTTCACCACAGCCACCGTCAATGAGTAACTTCACACTACCACCCTGCAGAACTGCCGCACTGTCAGAGGGTCAGCGCTGAGGGAGCACCACACTGTCAGAGGGTCAGCGCTGAGGGATTGCCGCACTGTTGGAGGGTCAGTGCTGAGGGAGCGCCGCACTGTC
>NC_063378.1:8942228-8943166 GCF_021869965.1 Rhincodon typus | reverse complement strand
ATTGCCGCACTGTTGGAGGGTCAGTGCTGAGGGAGCGCCGCACTGTCGGAGAGTCAGTGCTGAGGGAGCGGGCACTGTCGGAGAGTCAGTGCTGAGAGAGCGCCGCACTGTCAGAGGGTCCTGTTCTGATATTTATTCCTGAACCAAAACAGGTGACGTTCCTGTGAGGGAATTGGCCGTAGCATTATCCTCCATCAGTCAATGGCTGACTTGGTAAAATGTCCCTCATTGGGTTTGAAACTATGGGACATCCTAAAAGACTGAGGTGCTAGAGAAATGTAGTTTTCAAAGCTGAGCATCCTTTGGATCTGGGAGTGAGGGGCTTTGAATATTTGTCCTGATCTGCTGACCCGGGATGTCTCTCTCTCTCTCTCTAACCCCCTCAGGTTGGAACACGTGTGTGAGCGTATCTGTCCAGCCACGGTCAGAAAGGTAACACCGAGATGTGACGTTCCGACTAATCCCAATGTCCCTGTGTTTCAGAGAGAACAGGAGACCACTCTCCACCTTCCCAACTCCCACAACCCCTTTCAGGCTGATCTCCTGCCTTCCCTCTCACCCCCATCCCTGAAATCCCAACCATCAATTTGCACAATCACATGGATTTGGGGACTGGAGGCTCTCTGCTCTCTCTGGAGGGAGGGAATTCTGAGGGAATTGGACTCTGTCCAAACGGTCCTCTGTACACAGTCCCTCTAAACTCCTCACTAGCTCATCGAAGGGCAGCCACCAGCCCCTACACCCCTCCCTATCTCTGTAACCTCCTCCAGCCCCTACACACCTCCCTGTCTCTGTAACCTCCTCCAGCCTCTACACCCCTTCCCTATCTCTGTAACCTCTTCCAGCCCCTACACCCCCTCCCTATCTCTGTAACCTCTTCCAGCCCCTACATCACCTCCCTATCTCTGTAACCTCCTCCAGCCCCTACACCCCCTCCC
>NC_063378.1:8940087-8942128 GCF_021869965.1 Rhincodon typus | reverse complement strand
CCCCTACACCCCCTCCCTATCTCTGTAACCTCCTCCATCCCCTACACCCCCTCCCTATTTCTGTAACCTCCTCCAGCCCCTACACCCCCTCCGATCTCTGTTGAAATAACTCCACAGAGGCTGGTACCGTGTCACCAAGTCACCCTTTATTTACACGTGGAGAGTCCCTGACACTGATCCAGCTCCCTCAGAGCCAGCTCTCAGAGTGAGCCGAACCTCTGACACTCCTGTTTCTATCTGTCAGCCAGGGCTCCCTGATTGGACCAGATTAACAGCCCCAATCAGGGATTATATTTTCTATGAGGTCTTCGTTACTATCTCTACATCCATTCCCCCTCTACGTCTGGGGCAGTAGGCCTATATGTTCCTCGCTGTCTCTCCTGGGGCATTTCACATTGAGCCCGGTTCCCCAGCCTCAGATACAGTTAGTCCATACAGGACATTGCCCACCTCTTGTGCTTGAAGCATCTCAAATGAAATTCCACTTCTTCAGGTGGGTAAACGCATTCAGGCTGCAACATGTGCCAGGTCTGTGTCTGCCTCCAAGGTTTCTTCGATGCTAGACGGAGACAGAGAGCCCATGGGTTCCTCCAGCTTTGAGGGGTTCTGAGGGGCCGGGGATGTTTGGCACCTGCTCAGTTGGTGAGTTTGCAGCTTTCATGTGGTCTCAGCGATGTTCAGCAATACCTCACCTACGGAAACTTTGTACGTCACAGGACCTGACCTCGTGTCAACCTCACCCCTTACCCAGGCCGGGCCATTTCTGTGGGTCCAGCATCAAATTCCCTCTCCTGAAATAAACCATCTCTCTCACTTAGTGGAGTCTTGTGTCCAACTATTCACCCTATCCATGCCCCTTATGATTCTATAAGCCTCTCTAAGGTCACCCCTCAGCTTCTAATGCTCCAGGGATAAAAGTCCCAGGCTATTCAGCCTCTCCCTATAGCTCAAATCTTCCAACATCCTTGTAAATCCTTTCTGAACCCTTTCAAGTTCCACAACATCCTTCCTATAGCAGGGAGACCAGAATTGAACGCAGTATTCCAAAAGTGGCCCTAACCAATGTCCTGTACAGCCACAACATGACCCTCCCAACTCCTATACTCAATGCACTGACAAATAAATGCAAGTGTACCAAACACCTTCTTCACCGCCCTGTCTACCTGCGACTCTACTTTCAAGGAACTATGTACCTGCCCCCCAAGGTCTCTTTGTTCAGCAACGCTCCCTCAGCCTCCAAAGTTTAGACTGCTCTTTCCACCAGAACCATGGATGGCGGATGGTATGGAACTGTCTATATATGTCGAATGTCATTTGGTTTTAGGAAATTCTCAAATTTCCTACTGGTAGACCGTGGCCTGTTATCTGTGACTGACACTTCTGGGAGGCCATGTATTGCAAAAGACGCTCACAGCCTGTTTATCGTCTTCCCTGTGTTTCACAAAAGACCAACCACTTTGAGTGGGCATCCGCAACAATGAAAAATATTGAGCCCCTGAAAGGTCTGGCACTGTCCACGAGAAACCAAGTCCAGCCTTTACCTTCACAGACACTGCCAGACCTGCTGAGCTTTTCCAGCAACTTTTGTTTTTGTTCCAACGTTTACCTGGCCATTCCCAAGAACGTGGGGGAACTGCCCTCGTTGGGACCCTGGGCACTGCCCCACCCAAGCGGCTGTGTCTGCATCCAGTCCTGGGCACCAGGACCCTACGTCTCGCCAACATCTTCATTTCGGGAACGCCTGGATGACCTTGGTGGTGTTCAGCCAGCGACCTTTGCTCTGGACAATCGCTCTTCCTCCCAATAATAATATGCCATCCTCTACAGTGATCTGCTCTGGCAGGGTTCAGAAAGGTATCAATTCCGGTTGCGATGGCCCTTTCGTTCCCCCATTACTACCGGCTGTTTTAGTTTGGCCCAGAACAGATTCTTTTGCATCCACAGTCCAAGATGGTCAGCGGTGACCGGAAGGGCATCCAGAAAGTGTAAAACCAGAACGGAAGTTTCCAATAGCGGCCCCATGTGTGGTGTATCTGCCAGC
>NC_063378.1:8926346-8939587 GCF_021869965.1 Rhincodon typus | reverse complement strand
ACAAATAGAAACAAAGCAATCAAAAGTGAAAGCAACTGTGAACCAAACAGAACAGTCTCGAGTTACATATATCATCACTTCCTGAAGGATACAAGGGACAGTGTGAGGCATGTAGGTGTACAATGCATCAAAGATGAGTGACATTACCACGCTGGTGACGATGACCAGTAGATCTGCTGTGGCCATTGCTACGAGATAGTTGGTGATACATTTGTTCAGCCCACATTTTCCTCTGGCAAGAATGATAATTGTCACTAAATTTCCTTTGCGAAACAAACATCAAAAAGCAGTTGTATGGGTTAATCTCTGAATAATAATTATGGGGTGCCAATGTAATAAAGATTAGGTAAGCATCATATAACGTGAGTAGCAATGTATTAACATGGCATCAAAATCTCTTTTCCAGTGCTACCTCCCACCGTTGTCTTCAGCAAATTCCAGTGTAAAGAGCGAGAGACTTGTTTGATTCTGAATCACTCAGAACAGGAATCAGCATTGAATGCAATGACCATTCCCTGAAACCCTTTGTTCACTTTGTCGAACTGCATTCCTGCTTTAATCAGCACAATCATGAATAATGTGTTCCAGGAAATACGAAGGGACAACTGCAGGCCAGAAATCACACTTTGCTGCATGACAAACATGCTAAACATTGTAATTAAATATAATGCAAGTCCATTTCTTCAGGAGTTTTACAGATTTAAAGATAAGCTGTAGGGAAATTTTGGGTGGTGTGGTGGCTCAGTGGTTAGCACTGCTGCCTCACAGTGCCAGGGATCCAGGTTCGATTCCACCCTCGGGCGACTGTCTGTGTGGAGTTTGCACATTCTCCCCATGTCTGCATGAATTTCCTCCAAGTGATCCAGTTTCCTCGCACAGTCCACAGATGTGCAAGCTGGGTGTATTGGCCATGCTAAATTGCCCCATAGTGTTCAGGGATGTATAGATTAGTTGCGTTATAGTGAGGTGGTTCTGGATGGGATGCTTTGAGGTTTGGTGTGGACTTGTTGGGCCAAAGTGCCTCTTTCCACACTGTAAGGATTCTATGATTCAGATACAGACACATTTAACTTTGCTCAATTTGTCTCTTCTTTACAAAATGTCATTTCAAATGTGAGAACATGCTGCTCCAGGATGCAAGGACAGCAATGTCTGACTAGTGTCAGTTCCTAATGTGATCAATTCCTCATGCAATGGAATCCCAATAGTAAAACATTGAGGAAGAGTTGGGGAGAACAGTCCTGTCAGTGTTGCAGTAGAACGTCGAAGGAACAACTAAATAATTCATTATGAAACATGAATTCCTTCAGCATTACAAACTGATCAATGATGCTCTTTTCGATGGATTATCACACTGCTATGCATCCAGCTAATTCTCACAATGATTTGATGGAAAATCTAATGACACTCTAATTTTGATGATTCATGAACCATAACACTGCAAAGGTTTAGCTCTCCATAGTGCACACTGTCAAATGTCACATTTCTTCTTTTCCCCTGTTATAAGTTGTGTGTTCTTGAGATTTCATTTTCTTCACTTGCAGGAATTACACGCCACTCCATATTCTACATTACAGCCCTTCTCGTAGATGTAAGGATCTGCCTGGTATCAGCAATATTGCTGTCTGGACACTCTCATTTATAATATCACTGAATGAATTGTCGATACAAGAAATGTGAGGAGCAATAAAATGCAAATTATCATGGAAAGTTAATTTACTTGAGCTAGAAGAGAAAGATGTGACAAATAACATGGAGAGAACATCGTTAGCCAATCTACAACACTGCTGTGTTCATCCTGCACACAGATGAAGGTAAATGTTAAACGTATGATAACTCACCAAGAATTCCAACGGGTGCAATGATACGGTTGAATATATATCGAGTGGCAAACAGAACTCTTATCCTCTCCATGGCTGACATTGTTGTTTTCTGTCAAACCCAATGGCTGATCCCTGTTGGAAATAAAGGTTCCAATCCTCAGCCGAGTACTGCCTGTTGTGAATCAGCATGTCTTTCTACTTTGTGAAATTACACTTGTTTTGATCACAATTCCCCAAGTCAGATTTAGTTCCAGTCTTTTTAGCAAATTGCTTACAGAGCTACACCAGACTCTGATCATCCCCTGGGATCCATTCCCGAGATGAATTCAGTCCAAGGCGTACACTGAAGTTTGTCATTCCTACATGGGTGTGTCCTGCTCATCATGTAATGGATTTGAAGGAGCTGAAACTGCACTGCCCTGTGCAATAGAGGCACTAAGATGCACAACTCATTTCACTTTTACACTGTTACAGATGTCATACAAGTCATTGCATTTGCTCTTTTAAGTGAATGAGGCAACTCAAAACATTGACCAGAAAAAGATAAAACATGACGAACATGACGAGACCATTCTGCCAGTCAATAGCATCATGGCTGATCTGACATTCCTCATATCCTGCCCTAACACATTAGCCCTTGCTTCAAGAATCTATCTATTTATCTACTCTGCCTTAAATATAAATAAGGACTCTGCCTGCAGAACTCTCTGTGGTAAGATGTTCTCAAGATTCCTTCTCATCTGAGTCTGAAACTGGTGCCCCATTATTCTGCTGCTCTGCTTTCTGATCCTAGACTCTCCCATGAGTGGGAACATCCTCTCGGGAGTTACCCGACCGAGACCCTACAGAAACCACAATATCACAATAAGAACACCTCGTATTCTTCTAAAATCCCAAATGCTTAACCTTTGTTCATCAGCCTTCGTAACAGCAAAAACGATGGGAGAGATGGGACTTTGCATGTTGACCCTCATTTCAAATAAGCGAGCAATATGATGGCCAAAGAGACTGGAAAAACTCTATCTGTTGTAAATTCGGGTCTCGGAATATCCAAATGGAGATGGTGTAGACATGGACTAACACCCAGTCTGTACTGTACTGTTCCATTAAAAAGCTGATTTTTACAAATTGAAGAATGATGTAATTGATAACAAACAACCAAAAATCAAATACTGAAATCTTGGGGATTTCAGAGTTATTGGAAAAAGATCAACCAAAAATACAGAACATACACAGCAGGAATGCACATCAGGAGGATTAAAATGGAACACATGAAAATTTCAAGCCGAAAATATTTCTGAAATCTGTGTTACTTCCAGAACTCTCCCTGTAGAGTTTCGTGGCTCGCTCTGCTCTGGAATTTGATAGCCTGCTCTGAGAATCATTGGACAGGATCTACATCTGCTTTGCCTCCACATACAGCTTCTGGGGCATTACCTACTGATGACTGCTGGATAGACTTTGTTACTCGGTCTGCTATATACCAACTGCATGCAGTGTCACAGCTCAACTTGACTAGGCCCATCCTTCATATGATCAGAGACAGGCAGAACCTCAGCACAGAGTAAAATGTGATGCTTTTGTACTGAGGCTCTGCAGATACCTTGATGCAGATGGATACAATGTTGGCCATCAGAATGAGTGCAATGTAGAATGTGTTTTCCCACTTTGACTATGAATTAGTACGTCATGTCTTTGCAGACAGGGTGTCTCTGCACATGTCCTGTTGTTGTTCTAAAATGGTGACATTTTCTTCCAGTTCTTCATGCAAGTCTCGGGCCCTCCAATCTATAACCCATTGATTTTATACTGCCCGATCTAACAGTGAAGGGGTGAGAGGATCAGTCAGCCGAGAGTCCAGGGAACATGGCATTCCTCTTGTCTCGATTTACACAGGATTCACAGGTCACAAATGCTGACTGGTCCGCCACAAATCGTGGATTTCAGCAGAGGCCAATGATGCTGTCCATGTGACGGTGAACTTTGACCTGAGTGCAACCACCACTTGAGACAGTTACCCAACATATCCCTATCCTTCCTGATGGATACAGTGAAATGCAGGATACAATACGCAAACAGTGGAGAGAGGGGAACTGGAACAGGCTCCAGATTGATCTAAAAGCGTTTCTGTTCCCACGTAGTGACTCAAATTGCTCTCCTGACATTTGTGTGGAACTCATCAACTGAGTCAAACATTTCCTCCCCCAAGTGACTATTGTGTAGAATAGAGACATCTCCCTCCTCAAAACCTAATGCTTTGAGAATTGGTCACATTGTGGGATCTCTCCCTCCAAGGCTCAGATGTCTTTTACACAGTTTTAGCCCCAGAACCACACACAGTGTACCAAATCTGGTTAAACCAGGGCTTTGTATTGCTGCAGTGAATTCTGCTTCACTTCTTGATCTCAACAATTTCAGACTGAGTTGCACCTGAGCATTCCCTTTACCATCTTTTTTTAAACTTTCTGTTTCTGCTTGACCATTTGGCATGAACAATCTGAGGACTCAGAATCCTGCATCTCATGGACTTTACAATGTTGTCAGCTTTTCAGTATCTAAAACAAAACAAACAGATTGATTTGCTTGTTACAAAATTGGTATCTTCACAATTAATGGCTTAGAAATGCATTTGGAGATAGCAAGAACTTCAGATGCTGGAGCCAGAGATAACACAGTGTGGAGCTGGAGGAACACAGCAGGCCAAGCAGCATCAGAGGAGCAGGAAAGTTGACGTTTCGGGTGGGGACCCTCCTTCAGAAATGGGGAGGGGGAAGGGAGCTCAGAAATAAACTGAAAGAGGAGGGATGGGGCTGGGGAGGGTAGGTGGGATGGTAATAGGCAAGTGCAGGTAGAAAGTGGTGGGGATTGGTCGGTGAGGTGGGAGGAGCAGATTGGCTCATCCGCTTAACTGAACTCACCCTTACCCTTAACAGCTTCTCTTTTAAGTCCTCCCAGTTCCTACAGACTATGGGGGTGGCCATGGGCACCCACATGAGCCCAAGCTATGCCTGCCTCTTCATAGGATACGTGGAACAGTCCCTTTTCCGCTGCTACACTGGTTCTATCCCCCATCTCTTCTTCCATTACATCAATGACAGTATCGGTGCTGCCTCATGCTCCCACGAGGAGATCAAACACTTCATCAACTTTACTAAAACCTTTCACTCCTACCTCATGTTCACCTGGACCATCTCTGATACCTCTCTCTCCTTCCTGGACCTCTCTGTCTCCATCTCTGGTGACTGTCTTGAAGCTGACATCTATTTCAAGCCCAACGACTCACACAGCTTCCAACACTACACCTCCTCTCAACCACCTTCCTGCAAGAATGCAATCCCCCACTCCCAATTCCTCTGTCTCTGCCGTGTCTGCTCCCAAGGTGGAGCGTTCCACTCCCGAACATCCCAGATGTCCTCCTATTTCAAGGACTGCAACTTCCCCTCTCTGGTGATCGATAATGCGCTCAAATGCACCTCTTGCATTTCCTGGACCTCTGCCCTCACATCCCTTCCCCCCAACAAAAATAATAACAGAATCCCCCTTGTCCTAACATAGCACCCAAACAAACTCCACATTCAACGTATCATTCTGTGCCACTTCCGCCACCAACAATCCGACTCCACCAACAAAGACACATTCCCCACTCCACCCTTATTTGTCTTCCATCGGGACCGCTCCCTCCACGATTCCCTCGTCTGCTCCACAGTCCCCATTAGCCCCACTATCCCCGGCACCTTTCCCTGCAACCGCAGGAAGTGCTACACCTGCCCCTACACCTTCCCCCCTCACCTCCATTCAAGGCACAAAACAAACTTTCCGTATCAGACAGGACTTCATCTGCACATCTCTCAACTTGGTTTACTGTATCCGCTGCTCCCAATGTGGCCTCCTCTCCATCGGTTAGGGCAAGTGGAAACCGTTTTGTAGAGCATCTGCTCTCTGTACAAAGCAAACAATGACACCCTCCCTCTCCCTGGGTGACATGTCCATTCTGGGCCTCCTCCAGTGTCACAATGATGCCAGCCGGAAACTGGAGAAGCAGCACCTCATATTCCGCCTCGGGAACCTACAGCCCAATGGCCTAAACATGGATTTCACCAGTTTTAAAACCTTCCCACCTCCCTGGCCTCATCCCATGTCCAACCCACCCACTCATCCACGCCTCCTTGACCTGACACAACCTGTCTGTCTTCTCTCCCACCTATCTGCCCCTCCCACATCACTGACTAATTCCCCTGCTCCCTGCCTGCACAAACCTATCACCATCCCATCTACCTTCCCCAGCCCCACCCTTCCTCTCTATTTATTTCTCAGCTGCCTTCCCCCTCCCCATTTCTGAAGAAGGATCCCAACCTGAAACGTCAACTTTCCTGCTCCTCTGATGCTGCCTGGCCTGCTGTGATCCTCCAGCTCCACACTGTGTTATCTTTGAAATGCGTTTGCAGTGAAGCAACCTCTCTCCCATCTCGAGAAAATGATTCCAATGTCTCCAGTCTTTCCACATCAACTGAAGTCCCTCATTGCTGATACCATTCAGTCAAGTCACCTTTGCAACTTCCATTAAGGCTTTACCATGAAGCCAGAATTTGTGCCCAGAGTTAGTCTCAATTGCTCTAGCTGTGACCACACCAATAATTTGTAAAATTAGAAGCAACATGATCACTCTAATTACAGCTCACAAGGTAAAATGCCACACGCTGTTTTGAATTATAAACTGAAATGGAAGTTGGACTGCTGCAATGGTAATAGGAGCTTTGTGTAACTTTGTTTATGTCCTTGAGCTGTGCGACCCAACATTGTTTTTTGAAGCAGCGAGGGGGAGAATTTGACACTGTGTCACCAAAAGTGTGTTGAGTTTCTTGATAATAACCCTGTGACTCGGCACACCTCTCTTCATTGCTCCAGCCCATGTTCTCAAAGAATGGGCCGAATGGTCTACTTCTGCACGTACACCTCATGATCGTACAGTCTTATATTATGTATCATTGTTAGAGAGGTTTCTATAAGTTGTACCACTGTTGGAAAGTGAATGACATTGTGGGTTCCTTGGAACGAGTTTCTGAGCAGAGAGAAAAATGTGAGAAATTTGCGAAAGCTGCCTGGGTATATGTTTAATGACTCTGAAATGTAAAAGGTACATTTCACAGGTGGATACCGACATTGCAGTGTGTGAATGTGTGAATATGAGGGAATTGTTAAAAAGGGAGTCAACCCATTTTTCTTCAAATGGTTCCACTCAAACCGTAACTAATTTTAGTCGAGTGTCGAAAGTCATTTGTTGGAGCAGTACATGGTTTTCTCAACAGAGGGCGAAGTGATTGCCAGAGTGTGAATAAACAGCATCAATGCGGAGTGTACCCCAGTTCCAGGGTCTGCAGTCAAACACTATGCCACTTATTTTTTGGAATAGTGTGCTATCACCCCAACTGTTATCACTGGACAAGCCAAATCCCAGACTGAAACCTGGGAACCAGAAAGAATGAATTTATTTTTACTGTATTGTACACTTTCTTTATTTGGTTATGAATGACGTTTTCTAAAAAAAAAACTGGTCGTTCAAATTCTTTAATTAAAAAGGAATGCAGCATGACACTTATTTTTCTTTTTTTTGGAACTGTAACCTGAAGTAGGAATGTGGTAACTGAAACAGAAGTCCAAGAGAGTTTTCAACTTCAAAATAAAGAGCTTCTTAATGTTGAGCCATGTGAAACAATGTCCCTTTCTGAGGCAGGAAGATGGAGAATTCGAGACAGACTGGCACCAAATATCTTTACATGTGAAGAAATGGTCTAAGTTCCTGAGCAGGAGCAGAGAATGCATCTCTCCTGATCTAGTTCACTGTTGCCATGGTGAATGATATAAAAATAAATAACGCATAAAATGAAAAAAAATCTGAAGCAAAACTTCTAAATCCTCCTGATCAATTATCAACTTATGTGACCATCAACCTACAAACAGCAGCATGTCATCATTGCAATAATCTAAGTAGACTGTGGCAATTTGCAATTTTGTTTCCATTTTTTTGGTCTGGACCTTTGATAATTTTAATTTTGTTTACTCTCTGTACACCCATCTCACTCCCATGCCATGTGACTTCAACTGTTTTTGTTATTTTGATGATATCACTCATTATTGACTGCACATGGTTTGGGCGGAAAATTTAAGTTGCACAGAAAACAGATGAGAAAACGTTTTTCTTTTCACTGTCTTTTGGTTAAAAGTGAATTGTGTTCCAAGAAATAGATTTGATTTCTGCTGTTGATGTGTGAATTGCTTTTGCCTTGAACAGTTGTCCATCAGGTAAGGTTGTAAATGGGTCATCTCATTGGAATTTGATAAGTTTATACTTTCAGTGATGGCCTGTGAAAACTGAGACATGATTAACTGTATAGCCGTCATGATTAAGTTGTGACAATGTCCTTATACTTAACGCGCAGATTCATTTGCTTTTCCAGTAGGTTTCTCATTACTGCTATGATTCTGTACAACTATCAAATATGTGTTACAATGTAGTGAGAAGCGAGAAATGTTTGTTTTATATCTGTGTCCTGTGTGGAGGGAATAGTGGTTTTGTTTGCACAGATATTGGGAGTTATATGTAGTCTGCACTGATGAAAATGTCCTGGTTCCCATAACTTTCTCAAGAGCAACTCTGAATGGACAGTAAATGTCCTTCCTTTCATTGGTGATCAGATGACAAAAGTGAAAAAAAAAAACGGTAAGAGAATGAAGCAGCCGTTGAGATCTTAAAGTGATTATATCAGGTGATCATGACACCCGGAATCGAAAAGAAAATGATTGTGTAAAACACGTAGTGATGAATATTTATTGCTAACATTCATTCTGTTCACTACGGACTGGACTTCAGATATGAATGATATACAACATACCACAGTTTTGGACAAGTAACAATAGACTTTACTTTGCAGTGTTTGAAAACCAATGCTGTGAACGGATAGTGTGTAACATAAATTGTGTATTAAAATAAAAAGGATAATCAAGCAGTAAGTATGATCATGATATATCCCACATACTTTCCTGAATTTATCTTCTAAGTCTTCATTGACAAGAAGGATCTAAACATTTCATTTATCTCAGTGAGAGTTTGAAATTCTTCACTTTTCCCAACCTGACCATGAAACATCCTCCAAGGAGATACTTCTTCATTCTGTACCTCACCTTTTCTTTCCATTTTGATTGAACCCCTTGATTTGAAGAAGCTTCCTTCTCAGAGAATCTGTAATTGACACTCCACTACTCCTTCACAAATATGATGCCAACTTTTTTTACCCTCTGAGAGCTGGCTACAGCAAATTCCTCACCATCCAGGGCTTTTCTTCAGCCCTCATCTTGTTATGTTGCCTCAAATAAGTGCTTGATGTTTATTTTTTGACCCACTCCCACTTCACTGGAGCATGAATGACACAGATCTCCTCTGATGAGCCAGAACTTGCGGGATTTTTAAGAACCCTATAGCATCAAATATCTATCCTGAACTGGCCAGAGAAGGTCTTGCAACTTGAACAGTACCCATCTCTGAGCAAAATTGTAGGTAACTAATGTTTTGGAACAACACAATTCAGCAGACACTTGCGACTGAGCCTGCCCTGAATGCTATATTCTCACAGAATGCTGACCTTCGTCGTCCACAGAATGAATGTTAGCAATAAATATTCATCACTACGTGTTTTACGCAATCATTTTCTTTTCGATTCCGGGTGTCATGATCACCTGATGTAATCACTTTAAGATCTCAATGGCTGCTTCATTCCCTTATCGTTTTTTTTTTTCACTTTTGTCATATGATCACCAATGAAAGGAAGGACATTTACTGTCCATTCGGAGTTGCTCTCGAGAAAATTGTGGGAACAGGACATTTTCATCAGTGTAGTCTATGTGGGCTACATACAACTCCCAATGTCTGTGCAAACAAAACCCCCATTCCCTCCACACCCTCAAATTTCCCATTGTTCTGTTCCCCTTTTTCCATATCACACTGCTTGCACAATAGTGTGCATGTGATATTGTTTATGCATGAGCACCTATCATGGAATTTGGGAATCTGTTTTTAAGCCCCTTTGAATAAGTTTTATACTTCACTGGTACCAGCTTCGATAAACTCACTGCTATCATTCTGATAAACTCAAATAGAGCTGTATTCCATGTGCTTCAAGGATCTAGTGAATTATCAAGTGCACGTGTAATTGGAAAAAAGTCACACCTTAAAATGAAATCAAGCTTTAGAACATAGAACATAGAACAGTACAGCACAATACAGGCCCTTCGGCCCACGATGTTGTGCCGAACTTTTACCCTAAACCTAAGGTCTATCTAACCTCCACCCCTAAGTTTTATTATCATCCACATGCCTATCTATTGCTGCTAAAATACCCCTAATGATGCCAACTCCACTACCCTCTCCAGCAATACATTCCACGCCCTGACAACTCTCTGAGTAAAGAAACTACCTCTGACGTCTCGCCTATACCTGCCTCCACTCACTTTAAAACTATGCCCCTCGTAATAGCTACCTTCACCCTAGGAAAAAGTCTCTGGCTGTCTCCTCTATCTACACCTCTGATCATTTTGTACGCCTCTATCAAGCCACCTCTCATCCTTCATCATTCTAAAGAGAAAAGCCCTAACTCTCTCAACCTTTCCTTGTAAGACCTTCCCTCCATACCAGGCAAAATCCTGGTAAATCTCCTCTGCACCTTTTCCAACTCTTCCACATCTTTCCTGTAATGAGGTGACCAGAACTGGACACAATACTCCAGATGTGGCCAAACCAGAGTTTTGTATAGCTGGAGCATAACTTCACGGCTCTTGAACTTGATCCCTCTATTAATGAAAGTTAACACATCATATGCCGTCTTAACAACTCTATCCACCTGGGTGGCGGCTTTTAGGGAACTGTGGACATGAACCCCAAGATCCCTCTGCTCCTCCACACTGCCAAGAATCTTTCCGTTAACCCTGTATTCTGCTTTCAAGTTTGTCCATCCAAAATGATTCACCTCACACTTTAAAGGTGAAACTCCATCTGTCACTTCTCAGCCCAGCTCTGCATCCTATCAATGTCCCTTTGTAACCTAGAACAGCCCTCCACGCTATCCACAACTCGACCCACCTTCGTATCGTCCGTGAACTTACCAATCCACCCTTCCACTCCTTCATCCAAATCATTTACAAAGATCACAAATAGAAGAGGACCCAGAACAGATCCTTGTGGGATACCACTCGTAACTGAGCACCATGTCGAATATTTTCCGTCCACGACCACCTTTTGTCTTCTACGGGTCAGCCAATTCTGAATCCAATCTGCCCCTGTCCCATGCCTCCTTACTTTCTGCATGAGCCTACCATGGGGAACCTTATCAAACGCCTTACTTAAATCATTATATACCACATCCACTGTTCTACCTTCATCCATGTGTTTGGTCACCTCTTCAAAGAATTCAAGAAGGTTTGTGAGGCATGATCTTCCCCTTACAACTTTGTGCTGTGGGAACAGGTATTTTCCACATGAACAAAGCGATGTTCTCAATTCTCTGGATTTAAGTATACTAATTTCCAACATTACAAATGCTCCCGAGTCTCAGCATGTAACAAGCAGAATTGATACAGGTGAAACAGTGGATGGAATAAATTTAGATTTTCATGAGACACTTGATAAGGAATGACACATGGGACTACTTAACAAGATAAGAGGCCGTGGTGTTGCAAACTCTCCATCAATATGGACATAAGATCAGATAACTAATGGAAGATGGAGTGGTGGGATAAGGAAGGGCATTTTCAGTATGACAACTTGTAATTACTAGTGTGCCGAAAAGATTAGTGCTGAGGCCTCAATAATTTACAACATATATGGATGATTGAGTGAGGAAAGTGAATGTATATGAACAGAAACCTTTCTGAGTGAATGAAGGAGATTTCTCACTCCTGCAGATTTGCTTGTAAAAAAATAAATTGCCTGTGTCTCTGAGGGACTTCTGGTTGATTTCAGTCATTTTTGTTCTCACCGACTTGCATTGCGTCTTATTGTGTGTTCTGTTCAGTTTACTTAGAATGTGATGAGCAAACTTTCCTACCGATGAGATCCTCTATACACCTCTGAAACTCTTGACCTTTTTGGACTGTCTGAGTGTAAATGGGAAAGAGACTTTAATCAAGATCTGAAAATTAGTAAATGCATTGCCACCAGAGGGCAATTAATAATGTTTATCTGTACCTGGGACTTGCACAATGTCTTCACAAATATGGATGGGAAGCCTTCCCCTTGTTTATTTTCTGTGAAGCATTTTCAAGTCATTGAAATATAATCATGTGTATCATCCATCCAACATATCAACAATCCAAAGTATTTGATGTATTATTTTTGTAATTATGAAATCTTAAGAGATAAGGAGAGGCAGAATTGCTTTTAACTGTGGCTTAAAGGTAAATTTGTCCTGGCGAGATGTTCCAGTGGAATAGAGAGCAGTAATTGGTGGATCATAGTTTGCCACTTTGAAGTTTAAGAATAAAGTCAAAAGGACAACATTTTGCTCTCGTGCTATCACATACCATGTTTGTTGGTTCACTCTGCTGAGGACTATAACTGGGAGTGTAATGCATTCTAAAATGTCTAAAACAAACAATACTGACTCCAGTTAGTGGATGAAATGTGGAGAGATGTAACAGGGTCTGCCACCTCCCTCTCAAATAGTTGAAACAACAAATCACAATGAGACATCCATTCCACTGTCTCCAAACTGATGCAAATCCAGCAAACTCCTTTGATTTAAATCTAGTTTTGTTCAGAGGGCTTGATCCTTCTTGGACTGACTTTTGGATCTGAAAAATGGATCCCAAGGTGTGTGTAAAGCAACAGTGTATGTGGAATATTCTCATAATAAAAAAAACACCTTAACACTAGCTGCCCTGTCCATCTATTGTCCCTGGGGCAGCCTGCTGTTCCCTATAATCAGTTGCCCCATTGAACCCCACCCCTTCCCACCACCCCACCTACCCCACCCCCCCACGTCGCTTAGTGTCCACACTCACTTCTGAAAGCTGTGCCACAGATTGAAATGTTGGTGGGATACTGTGTCTTCTTGATGCTGGTATAAGGTTGACCATGATGTTGCTTAACTCTTTTGTAAGAAAAGGAAACCATGAAACCAGCTGCATCAATGTTGGATTATCACAACAGGTGAAGAATAAACCGTGCATTCAGACTGTCCACTGGCAGGCATCTTGCAATGGAAACATAAATACTTTGCATCGAAGATGTGAAAACTACATTACAGCCAAATATTCTGGATCCATTGCGATGTTAAAATATATCTCTTGAAGAACTATTTATAATGACAGCTCATAATGGGGCATGTTGATTAGTGAAATGCTGAAAACAATATCAGGTCTTTAAATGTG
>NC_063378.1:8909421-8925846 GCF_021869965.1 Rhincodon typus | reverse complement strand
TGACAGTCTTTTACAACAAGGAGTCCTGTGACCTGTAGCCTCCACCTATAGTGCTCCACTTTGGCCTGTCCGGAAGCCAGATGGTTCTGGTATTTAACCATTGACTACCAGGAACTCCATAAAGTCACCCCACTCACTGCACAAACTAACCATCAGCCCAAACACAATAATGAAGCAAGCCCCGCAAGCAAAATACTTCACAGTACTTGACATTAGTAACAGTTTATGGTCCATACCCTCACACCGATCCTGTCAGTATAAATTTGTGTTTACTTTCCAGGAACAACAGTGTACCTGGACCTGTTTACCCGAATGTTTCTATAACTCACCCTCAATTTTCCACAGATGATTAGCCAAGGCGTTAGAGAAGTTTTCCTGGCCAGACTGCCTAATCCAATACGTAGATGACCTACTCTTACATACTGAAAAGAAAGGAGGAATACATCCAGCTCCAAGATGAATTACTCATCCTCTTGCATGTGACAGGTTATAAAATAAACCCAAAAAAGACGCAGATTCTACAGCATAGGGTTATGTACTTGGGAACAATAGTAACCAAAGGGTAAAGAGAGATAGACCAAAAGCGAATAGATTTCATAGTGCGACTCCTACTTCCCCGAGATGGTAGTGCACTCCGATCTTTCTTGGGTCCAGTGGGATACTGCAGGAACCACATCGATGGACGGCCTCATCACAGAGTTGCTGAAAAGGAACGCTGCCTGGCACAGACAAAGGCAGTACCTGATTTAAAGCATGCCCTCGCAACAGCACCAGCCTTACTAGTTCCCAACCCTGACTTACCATATACCCTAGAAGTTGCAACCACAGGCCGTACACTTGCTGCCATTCTGCTACAGGAACGACACCGCAGGCTCGGCCCAGTGGCTTTCGCCTCCAGAGTCCTACAGCCCACGGAACAAGGGCTTTCCACGTGTGAATGACACCTCCACGCAACTTTTGGGCAGTCCAGTACTTTGGCTATATTTGAATCAGAGATAGTAGGAACTGCAGATGCTGGAGAATCCGAGACAACAAAGTGCAGAGCTGGATGAACACAGCAGGCCAAGCAGCATCATAGGAGCAGGAAGGCTGATGATTCGGGCCGAGACCCTTCATCAGAAATGGGGGAGGGGAAGGGGGTTCTGAAATCCACATTGATACCATTGGGCTGCAGGGTTCCCAAGCGGAATATGAGTTGCTGTTCCTGCAACCTTCGGGTGGCATCGTTGTGGCACTGCAGGAGGCCCAGGATGGACATGTCGTCTGAGGAATGGGAGAGGGAGTTGAAATAGTTCGCGACTGGGAGGTGCAGTTGTTTATTGCGAACCGAGCGTAGGTGCTCTGCAAAGTGGTCCCCGAGCCTCCGCTTGGTTTCCCCGATGTAAAGGAGGCCACACCGGGTACAGCGGATGCAGTATACCACATTGGCAGATGTGCAGGTGAACATCTGCTTGATGTGGAAAGTCTTCTTGGGGCCTGGGATGGGGGTGAGGGAGGAGGTATGGGGGCAGGTGTAGCACTTCCTGCGGTTGCAGGGAAAAGTGCCGGGTGTGGTTGGGCTGGAGGGGAGTGTGGAGCGGACAAGGGAGTCACGGAGAGAGTGGTTCCTCCAGAAAGCAGATAAGGGTGGGGACGGAAAGATGTCTTTGGTGGTGGGATTGCAGATGGCGGAAGTGTCGGAGGATGGTATCAATGTGGATTTCACCAGCTTCAAAATCTCCCCTCCCCCTACTGCATCCCAAAACCAGTCCAGCTCGTCCCCGCCTCCCTGACCTGTTCTTCCTCCCACCTATCCCCTCCTCCCACCTCAAGACGCACCCCCATCTGTACTAACCTCATCCCGCCCCCTTGACCTGTCCGTCCTCCCGGGACTGACCTATCTCCTCCCTAACTCCCCACCTACACTCACCTTGACTGGCTCCATCCCCGCCTCTTCGACCTGTTTGTTTCCTCTCCACCTATCCTCTCCTCTATCCATCTTCTATCCGCCTCCCCCTCTCTCCCTATTTATTTCAGAACCCCCTTCCCCTCCCCCATTTCTGATGAAGGGTCGAGGCCTGAAATGTCAGCCTTTCTGCTCCTGTGATGCTGCTTAGCCTGCTGTGTTCATCCATCTCTGCACCTTGTTGTCTCAGATTCTCCAGCATCTGTGATGAGTCTGTGTTGGGTGCCTACTCAATTAATGCATTGAGTCATTAACCCAGAGGATGAAATGGTTCCTGGTGACCACACCAGGCAAGGACAAATGTTTCCGATGGTCAGCATTCGTAAGCAATTCACACTTCTGTATAGGTCCTGTGGGACCAACTCACATTCTTGTAAATTCTAATGGAATTAACTACAATTGCTTGTTTACACCCGAATCCAATATGGGTGTTCACTCAAAAAAATGGGGGCAGGGTCAGGGTGTGTGCATTACACATGTTATAAACTATCCAGATATTAAACAAGGATAACAACATAAACAACCTTCATCTTCTCCCAGACAACCATGACCACACAAAACATAATCAGGATCTACTTCATCGGGATCGTTACCATCACCAGAAGCAACACACAAGCCTCACTGTCAAATGTGCTCAGTGGAAAAGAGAACTATCGCAAAGACTGGACATAGAGACCTCATTCAATTCAAGGTCTCCATGAATCTATTAAAAAGGGACCCTATTGCAACACTATTTCTATGCGTTCTGACATTGAAATTACCTAAGGTTACAAGCTAACTGTTACTATGCAGTTGATTACATAGAGTCTGTAAATTAATTACATCAAATTTATAATTCAATTAGCGAGGCATTTTAATTGCATCAAGTCACTGTACATTACATATCTCCTAATCATCTTAAAGCATCCTACTCTATGGTTTTGTGAGATAACATATGATGGGTTTCTTTACCTTCGTATCATAAAAGTCCTTTTACCAACCCATTCATTTGTGCTCCATATTTATGACTAATACCACATTCTTGTTCATTCATAACCTTCACTAACCACGCATTCACACATATTCTACATTTACTACTAATACCATGTTCTGGTGTATTCATAACTTTACCACCCGCCCACCACTGCATGATGTTTACTTCATTCCCTTCATCCATTCCTACAACCACGGTCTTGACATTTCACTACCATTAAATAGCGCTTTCGTCAAATTGAATCAATGAATTAATGAGTGAACCGGCAACAGTAGTGAAATCCCGCGACCCAACCGCGGCACTCAGTTTACTATTCTCTCTCTACTTTGTTAAGTACATACATAGTTTCCAACTTCGTCAAATCATATTGGCACTCCCTCACTACCACCCTCCAAAAGTGCGGCACTCCCTGAGGACTGACCGGCTGACAGTGTGGAACTGCATCAGGACTGACCCGCTGACAGTGTCGCACTATCTTAGGACTGACCCTCTGACAGGGCTGCCGTCCCTGAGTACTCACCCTTCAATGCTGCAGCGCACCGTCAGTACTGACGCTCCAAAAGTGTGGCACTCATTCAGCAGTGACCCTCTGAAAGCTTGGCACTGCCCCAGCGCTGACCCTCCGACTGTGCGGCACTCCCTCAGTACTGACCCTCCAACAGTGTGGCACTCTCTCAGTACTGTACTGCTGACAGTGTGGCACTCTCTCAGAACTGACCCTCTGACAGTACGGTGTACCCTCAGTACTGACCCTCGGACAGTGTGGCATTCCCTCTGGACTGAACCTCCAAAAGCATGGCAGTCCCTCAGTACTGCCCTCCAACGGTGTGGTACTCCATCAGTACTGACCCTCTGACAGTGCAGTACACACTCAGTACTGACCATCTGAGAGTGTGGCGCTCCCTCAGCACTGACCCTCCAAAACTGCGGCACTCCCTCAGCACTGAACGTCCGAGAGTGTGGCACTCCCTCACTTCTGACACTCCGACAGTGTGGCACACCCTCACTACTGACCCTCTGAAAATGTACACCCCCTCAGTACTGACCATCCGACAGTGCGGCACTCCCTCAGCACTGACCCTCCGACAGTGCAGCACTCCCTCAGTACTGACCATCTGACAGTGCGGCGCTCGCTCAGTACTGACCCTCTGACAGTGCGGCACTCCCTCAGCACTGACCCTCCGACAGTGCAGCCCTCCCTCAGCACTGACCCTCTGACAGTGCAGCACTCCCTCAGTACTGACCATCTGACAGTGCGGCACTCCCTCAGCACTGACCCTCCGACAGTGCGGTGCTCCCTCAGCACTGACCCTCTGACAATGCAGCCCTCCCTCAGCACTGACCCTCTGACAGTGCGGCGTTCCCTCAGTACTGACCATCTGACAGTGCGGCACTCCCTCAGCACTGACCATCCGACAGTGCGGCACTCCCTCAGTACTGACCATCTGACAGTGCGGCACTCCCTCAGCATTGACCCTCCGACAGTGCGGCACTCCCTCAGCACTGACCCTCCGACAGTGCGGCGCTCCCTCAGCACTGACCCTCCGACAGTGCGGCGCTCCTTCAGCATTGACCCTCCGACAGTGCGGCACTCCCTCAGCACTGACTCCCTGATGGTGCCTGTCGGTGTCACAGTTTGGCACTGCCTCAGTAGTGACCCTGAAAAAGTGCAGCACTTGCCCCATCACTGACCCATTGATAATGTTGCAGTCCCTCCGCACTGACCCGCTGATAATGCAGCACTCCCTCAGTACAGACCATTTGAATGTACGGCGCACCCTCAGTACTGACCCTCTGACAGTGCAGCACTCCCACAGTACTGAGTCTCTGATGATGTGGCACTCCCTCAGTACTGAACCTCTCATAATGTGGCACTTCCTCCGCACTGACACTCCGATCGTGCAGCACTCACTCAGCACTGACCTTCCGACAGTGTGGCACTCCCTCAGTACTGACCCACTGACAATGCGGCGCTCCCTCAGTACTGACCCACTGACAGTGCGGCAGTCCCTCAGTACCGACTGTCTGATGGTGTGGCACTCCCTTAATACTGACCGTCTGAGAGCGCGGCATTGCCTCACTACTGACCCTCTGACAGTGTGGCACTCGCTCAGCAAAAACCTTCCGACAGTGTGGCACTCCCTCAGTACTGACCCTCTGACAGTGCGGCAGTCTGTCAGTACCAACTATCTGATGGTGTGTCACTCCCTCAGTAGTGACCCTCCAATGGGGCTGCACTTCCTTTGCACTGACCCTCTAATTCTGTGGCACTCTCTCAATACGGACCCTCCCACAGTCTGGCACTCCCTCAGTACTGTACCCTCCAACAGGGCGGCAGCACCTCACTTCTGAGCCTCTGACAGTAGCATTCCCTCAGCACTGACCCTCCGAATCTGCGGTACTCCTTCAGCACTTACCGTCCGAGAATGTGGAACTCCCTCACTTCTGATGCTCCGATAGTGTGGCGCACCCTCATTACAGGCCCTCTGATAATGAGCTCTCCCTCAGTAGTGAGCCTTTGACAGTGGGTCACTCCCTCAGTACTGACCCGCCAACTGTGCATCACACCCTCAATACTGGCCATCTGACAGTGTCGAACTCCCACTGCACTGACCTTCCGAAACAGCAGCACACCCTCAGCATTGACCCTCAGATAGACTTGCACTCTTTCAGTACAGACCATCTGGCGTGTTGCACACGCTCAGCACTGACTCTCCGACCGTGCGGCGCTCCCTCAGTAGTGACTGTCAACAGAGTGGCACTCCCTCAGTAGTGACCGTCCAACAAAGTGGCATTCCCTCAGGACTGACCGCTGATAGTGTGGCACTCCCTCACTACAGACCCTCTGACAATGCAGCACTCCCTCAGCAATAACCCTCTGATTGGGCAGCACTCCTTCAGAATTGACCCTCTGATAGCACGGCACTCACTCAGTACTGTCCCTTTGAGAGTGCAGCACACCCTCAGTACTGTCTCACAGTTTGGCACTGCCTCAGTACTGACCCATCAAAAATGCAGCAGTCCCTCAGCACAGACCTTCTGAAGGAGAGGCAGTGCTGCAGCGCTCACCCTCTGATAGTGCGGCATTCCCTCAATGCAGCCCGTCTGAAAATGCAGCACTTCGTCAGTACTGAATCTTTAACAGTGCGGCACATCCTCAGTACTGACACTCTGACAGAATGGCACTCCCTCAGGAGTGACACTCCAATAGTGCGATACTCCCTTCGCACTTAAGCCTCTAATACTGGTGCACTCCCTCATTGCAGACCCTCTGAAAGTTTGTAACTCCCTCAGCACTGACCCTCTCATACTCTGGCACTCCCTCAGTACTGACCCTCCGACACTGCGGCGCACCCTCAGTACTCACCCTGCAACAATGTGGCACTCCCAGTGCAGTGACCCTCTGATAGTGCAGCACCCCCTTAGCACTGACCGCTGATAGTGTACCACTGCCTCAGAACTGACCCTCCAACAATGTGTCGCACCCTCCATACTGACCCGCCGATAGTGTGGCACTCCCTTAGCACAGACCCTCAAATACTGTGGCACTCCCTCAGTACTGACCCTCTGACTGTGCAGCACTCCCTCTACTCACACACAGACTGTGGCATTTCCTAACTATTGATCCTCTAACAGTGCGGCAGTGTCTCACTACTGACCCTCCGACTGTGTTGCTTTCCCTCACTACTGTCCCTCTAACCTTTCGAGACTCAATCAGGACTGAACCTCTGATGGTGTGGCGCTCCCTCAGTCCTGACACTCTGACAGTGCAGTGCACTCTCAGTACAGACCCTCTGACAGTGTGGCACTACCTCAATGCAGCCCCTTCAAGAGTGTGGCATTCCCTCAGCAGTGACCCTCTCATCGTGTGGCTCTCCCTCAGTACAGGCCCTCTGAAGTGCGGCATTCTCTCTGTATTGAACCTCTGACAGCGTAGCACTCTAACAGTACTGGGCCTCTGACAATGTATTACACCCTCAGTACTTTCTCTCTGACAGACTGGCACTCCTCAGTATTGACCCTCCGATAGTGCTGCACACCCTAAGCACTGACCCTCCGATAGTGCGGCACTCCCTCAGTACTGATCCTCTTGACAGTGAAGCGCTCTGACAGTGCTGACAATCCGAGAGAGTGGCACTCACTCAATACTGACACTTTGATAGCCTGGCACTCCCTAAGTACTGACACTTTTACAGTGTGGCATTCCCACAGCACTGAACCTCCGATCGTGCATCACTCCCTCAGTCGTGACACCCTGATAGAGTGGTACTCCCTCAGTACTGATCCACCGATAGTACAGCACTCCCTCAGCACTGACTCTCCCGCAGTGCGGCCCACCCTCAGGACTGGCCCTCAGTCAGTGCGGAACTCCCTCAGTGCTTTTCCACCGACTGCCTCAGTAGTGACCCTCCGACTATGCAGTGCTCTACCAGTACTGTACATCTAACAGTGTGGCACTTCCTCAGTACAGACCCGGTCTACTGCGGTACTCCCTCAGCACTGACCCTCCGATAGTGTGGCACTCCCTCAGTACTGACCCTCTGACAGTGTGCACTCACTCAGTCGTGACCCTCCAATAGTGCAGCACTCCCTTAGCACTGACCACTGATAGTGTGGCACTGCCTCAGTCCTGACCATCCAACAATGCAACGCACCCTCTGTACTGACCAGCCGACAGTGCGGCACTCCCTCAGTACCGACCGTCTGAAAGTACAGCACTCCCTCACTCCTGAAACCTTTAACAGTGTGGCACACACTCAGTACCGAGACTCTGACAGTATGGCACTCCCTCAGCAGTGACACTGACAGTACGGAACTCCTATCGCACTCAGTAGTGACACTCTGATAGTGCGGTACTCCCTTCGCACTAAGCCTCTAACACCCTGAGTACTAACCCTCTGATCGTGCGGCACTCCTCCAGCACTGACCCTCTGATAGTGTGGCACTCCGTCAGTACTGACCTTCTGACAGTGCGGCACTCCCTCAGTACTGTCGGTCTCGCAGTTTGGCACTCCCTCAATAGTGACCCTCTAACAGTGCGGCACACCCTTAGCACTGATCCTCTGATAGTGTGACACTCCCTCAGAACTGACTGTCTGATAGCGTGGCACTGCCTCAGTACTGACCTTCTGACAGTGCGGCTCTCCCTCAGTACTCACATTCAGACATTGTCGATTCCCTCACTCCTGACCCTCCGACTGTGTGGCATTCCCTCACTACTGTCCCTCTGACCTTCGGGATTCAATCAGTACTGAACCTCTGATAGTGTGGCGCTCCCTCAGTACTGACACCTCTGACAGTGCAATGCACTCTTAGTACAGACCCTCTGCCAGTGTGGCACTACCTCAATATAGCCCCTCCGAAAGTGCGGCATTCCCTCAGCACTGACCCTTCGACAGTGTGGCTCTCCATCAGTACAGGCCTTCTGAAGTGCGGCATTCCCTCTGTACTGAAACTCTGACAGTGTGGCATTCCCTCAGTATTGACCCTCCGCTCTGGCAGTACTGACAATCTGAGGGAGTGGCACTCCCTAAGTACTGATACTTTTACAGCGCGGCATTCCCACAGTGCTTTACAGCCAACTGCCTCAGTAGTGACCCTCCGACTATGCGGCGCTCTACCAGTACTGTACATCTAACAGTGTGGCACTTCCTCAGTACAGTACTACTGACCCGGCTCTCCCTCAGCACAGACCTTTTGAAGATGAGGCAGTCCAGCAGCACTGACCCGCTGACAGTGTTGCACACCCTTCGTACTGACTCTCTGACAGAGTGGCATTCCCTCAGTATTGAGCCTCCGATATTGCTGCAAACCCTAAGCACTGACACTCAGATAGTGTGGCACTCCCACAGGACTGATATTCCAACGGTGTGGCACACCCTCAGCACTGACCCTGCAACAGTGTGGCATTCTCTCAGTACAGACTTTCTGACAGTGTGGCACTGGTTCAATACTGGCACTCCGAAACTGCGGAACTCCCTCAGCACTGACCCTCCGATAATGCAGCACTCCCTCAGTACTGATCCTCTTGACAGTGAAGCGCTCTGACAGTGCTGACAATCTGGGAGAGTGGCACTCACTCAATACTGACACTTTGATAGCCTGGCACTTCCTAAGTACTGACACTTTTACAGTGAGGCATTCCCACAGTACTGAACCTCCGATTGTGCATCACTCCCTCAGTCGTGACCCTCTGATGGAGTGGTACTCCCTCTGTACTGATCCACCGATAGTACAGCACTTCCTCAGCACTGACTCTCTTCCGCAGTGCGGCACACCCTCAGGACTGGCCCTCTGTCAGTACGGCACTCCCTCAGTGCTTTTCCACCGACTGCCTCAGTAGTGACCCTTCGACTATGCGGCGCTCTACCAGTACTGTGCATCTAACAGTGTGGCACTTTCTCAGTACAGACCCGCTCTGGTGCGATACTCCCTCAGCACTGACCCTCCGATATTGTGCACACTGTAAGCACTGACTCTCAGATAGTGTGACACTGCCTCGGAACTGACATTCCAACAGTGTGGTACACCCTCAGTACTGACCCTGCAACAGTGTGGCACTCTGTCAGTACAGACTCTCTGGCAGTGTGGCACTGCCTCAGTACTGGCACTCCGATAGTGCGCCACTCCCTCAGTACTGATCCTCTTGACAGTGCATCACTCTGACAGTGCTGACAATCTGGGAGAGTGGCACTCACTCAATACTGACACTTTGACAACCTGGCACTTCCTAAGTACTGACACTTTTACAGTGCATTCCCACAGCACTGAACCTCTGATTGTGCATCACTCCCTCAGTCGTGTCACCCTGATAGAGTGGCACTCCCTCAGCACTGACTCTCCCACAGTGCGGACCACCCTCAGGACTGGCCGTCTGTCAGTGCGGCATTCCCTCAGTGCTGTTCCACCGACTGTGCAGCAATCCCTCAGTAGTGACCCTCCAAATGTGCGGCACTCCACTGGTACTGTACATCTAACAGTGCGGCACTCCCTCCATACAGACCCGCTCTAGTGCGGTACTCCCTCAGCACCGACCCTCAGATAGTATGGCGCTCCCTCAGTACTGTCTGAGAGTGCAGCACGCCCTCAGTAATGAAACCTTAAACAGTGTGGCACACCCTCAGTACTGACACTCTGACAGTCTGGCACTCCCTCAGTCGTGACACTCCGAAAGTGCAGTTCTCCCTTTGCACTAAGCCTCTAATACTAGTGCACTCCCTCAGTACTGATCCTCTGATAGTGTGGTACTCCTCCAGCAGAGACCCTCTGATAGTGTGGCACTCCGTCAGTACTGACCTTCTGACAGTGCGGCACTCCCTCAGTACAGTCGGTCTCACAGTTTGGCACTCCCTCAATAGTGACCCTCCAATAGTGCAGCACACCCTTAGTACTGCCCCTCTAATAGTGTGGCACTCCCTCAGAACTGACCCTTTGATAGCGTGGCACCCAATGTTTTCTCAGCTTCAGGCTGACGTTTTCTGATGTTGAGATTGAAGTCACTGGTCATGGTGCTTGCCGTTGTTTTTCTAAGCCTTGTTTCAGTCCTGGATGTTATTTACATGTATTTCATTGAGCCAAGTATTGGAATTTGTCCACTCTCCCAACCTTGGTGCACCCAATCTTGATATCCCCCTTGCCATTGGGAGCCATTATGTTAGCCTTTGCCTCATTTCTGTTCAGTCCAAATGTCTCCCTGTATCACACTCTCCAGCTCTTGCTTTGTTCTGTTTGTGTGTGTGGTATTGCCTGCACACCAGAGATTGCACAGCCACAACTCCACAAATAAATTCATATCCCCAACAGAATGTTAGATTTACATTGTCTATGACAGGCATGTGGATGCATGTAAACACAGACACAAATGCTTCAACACTCTTTCCTCTTTTAAGACCCTCTTTAAATTAATCCTCTGACTGTGCTTTTGGTCAGCAACCAACGATCTGCTTATGCGGCTCAGGGTCACATTTTGCCGGAAAGAGGTAAAAAATGAGGGAGGGATTTCCAGAGCTTAGGGATCCAGGCAGTTGAAGGTGGAGCGACGGACGTCAGGAAATATTCAAGTGTCTGGAAATGGAGAAGGACAGCGATCTCGGAGGGTTGTGGGGCATTGGGATTACCTGCTGATTCTCCTCTGCTCTTGTTCCAGATCCCCCACGGAACACCACAGTGTCCATCGGTGGAACCTTAGGTGGGATCAGAGAGGGACACAACGTCACATTAACCTGCTCCAGTGAAAGTGTCCCACCGATATCTCATTACACCTGGTTCAGGATCGAGGGAAACACCAGCACCCGTTCAAACACAAGCAGCCGCATTCTCTCCTTCACTCCAGTCACACGGGGGGGATGATGCAGGTTTCTACTGCACAGCAACAAACCCATTGGGTAACAGCAGCTCCAACACAACCCACCTGAATGTGGAATGTAAGCAGTTTACTCTGTCTGTCTCTTCTTAAAACTCAGGGGCTGTCTGTCTGGGGGCAGCTTCCCCACTGTAGTTTTGAATAACGAGCATAACCTCCTCACTGCTGTAACCTGACCCTCACTGAGATACACAGTGTGATTTAGGATCAGGGACGAACAGCTTGGCTGCAAAGGGACATCACAAAGGAGAAGGGGCCGTGTATGGAGGATTAGGGAGGGAATTTCAGAAATTTGGTCCTGGGCAGGTGAAGGTATGAACATGAATGGAGGGCTGACTGGAACATGGGAAGGTTCAAGAGACCAGAATTGAAGGAGAACAGAGATCTTGTAAGGTTCCAGGTCCTGGAGGAGTTTACAGAGATAGAACTGGTTGTAGGGGCTGGCAGAGGTTACAGAGGTCAGGAGTGGTCTGGACGGTTTGGAAAAAAACGAATGGAAATTATATGTATGTGTTCCCAGATTGATGGTCGATGTTGCTCAGGAAATGACAAGTGTGTAATTATTAAATCTAATTGAGTGCAACTTGGGAAATGGGTAATGGCGTTTTCATTGTATTGTGGGAGATTGGTGAGGATTGAGATACTTGAATTTGGAGTAAAGTAAGTGTTATGGATCAGGCCAGAATCCCTCAAAGTGTACTATGAAGGTGAGCGAGGCCCTAACGTTTTCTTATTTTAAAGGTAAATGTGAGGTGCTGTGTTTCAGATGCAATTTGATTGGTCAAACTACTTGATGTTAAGCAAATACTGTAGTTGAAATCCAACAAAAGAAAGAGGAACTTGGAATAACTTAACTCTGTTGGAAAACTTAACAGAATAAGACTATTTTACAACTAAACAGTAACTGGCCTATCTCTAGTAACATGCCATAAACAGACCCTTGGCAAAAGACAAATTCAGAAAACAGATTATCTCACATGCAACTCCAGCAGCCCAGGGGCAAAATGTCCAGAGCAAACTCAGAGTGTCGCAGTCAGGAGAGATTCATTACCTTCCAACCCTGCTGAGACCCCAGCATTAACTGCTGACAGCAAAAACTAACAATCCTTGTTCTGTAAGAGTTTGATCCCACCCATTCAAGCTGCTTCTGTTGTTCCAACTTACAAAAAAAACTCAAGGCCTCACAAGCTGTTTACTCTGGTGGCTTTGGTATACTGCTCATTACCTCTGCCTTAAAACCTTGCTTCAAAAAAAAGGACAATATAATCTCTTAAAGCCACAGCATCATCATACAAAGTATTGATGAAAATTTTAGCATTAAGGTTGTAACTCTCCCATTCTTGACTAATTGGAATCATTCCATCCTCAGATGGTCCAGAGATTTCCCGGGGGTTGGAATGTGCTTGGAGGGCAGAGGGGATCACCTGCATCTGTGTGGCCAACTCCAACCCTCCTGGAGACCTCACCTGGCACCTGCCCCATGCCAACCTCAGCGGTAACCAAACACACGGAGGTTTTGTGTCACAGCAGCTCAGAGCGGGACATCAGGTGATGGGTTTCCTGATCCTGACGGGACAACAGGATGAAGAGGAAGTGATGGCATCATGCTCGGTTCAAAACCCGCATGAGGAAGTCATGTTCAAGGCGTATCTTTGGCTCAAAGGTGAGAGGATTGACTCAGGATCAATCTCTGCTTGGCTGGTTACACCATTACATCTGGAATCCCTTTCTTCCCCCTCTCCACATCTCTCTTGACTTCCTTTATGATGATGAGGAGGTGCTACTATTGGACTGGGTAGAAGAAAGTCAGAAGTTATATGACACCAGGTCATAGTCCAACAGGTTTACTTGGAATCACAAGCTTTCAGAGCATAGCCTCATCATCAGGTGGTCTTTCCCAACAACCTCTGACCAACACGTCCCCATGTGCCAATGGCAACATTGGGATAATCTTCAAGTCAGGCCATTCAATGGAGGATGTCAGGAAGCAATTTCTTCATAAAGTGAGCTGGGAATCTGGTTCTCTCAAGAACATAACCCACCCCCCAAAAAAAGGACTTTATTTGAAAATAAAAGAGACAACGCAGCAGGGAGTGGTGTTGGGGCAGGTCGTAGGGGAGAGTGATGATAAGTTGGGGAAGATGTCCAGACCATTGGGTGGGTGTCTAAGTGTGGGCGGCAGGCAGGGTGGTGGGCAGGTGGTTGGGGGGAGGCTTGGCAGGACAGTAGGTGGGTGTCAGGATGTGGGTGTGTCAAAACCACCTGTGGGAGGATGGTACAGCTCTGCGACAGGTTGGGATGACGGAGATGGTGCTGTTGTGTGGTTGGGGAGAGAAAGAGTGTTGGGGTTGATGGGACTTAAGGCTAGCAGCAAGGCAGGACAGGGGGAATTCAGGCCATTGGCAGGTTGGGCAGTGGGTCTGATTCCAATGGTTCAGACCAGTGATGGGGTTAGGATGAGTCCAGCAGATGGGGAGAGGGTTGTTGGGGAGTGGGAAGGTGCCTGGTCAAAGGAGGAGTGATTGTCAGATATCCAGTGGATGTAAGGGCTCAGGTGAGGTGGCACTGGGGGCTGTGTGATCAGTTGTGGGTTCAGGAATCAGTTTAACAGCTGTCCAGCTGTAAAAGAAAGTTTTTAATTGGCTGACATTTTCCTGGGTAATTACGAGCATAAAGACAGTGCTCCCCTCTGAAGCCTCTGTCTTTAATGGGCTCTGCCAAAGTGTTCCATTCACAGCGAAATTGTTAATTGGAATCTCCAATTTCCTGGACAATTCCCATGGAGGCAGATGCTTGTGGGATTCTGTAGGGTCCTGACACACAACTCCAGTCTGCCGAGCTCCAACATCTGTTTGTCCATCAGAATTTCCAGGTCAGTGTGCATCGAATGATACATAGATTACATCCACATGGAAATCTTGCACAAATAGATTGCTCAGATCATGACAGAATATGTTTACAGCCATTGACACCCTTCATAAATGTGGTGATCACTCTAACGTAGGCAGAGTGACTGTCAATTTGTGCACAGCAAGATCCCACAAAGAGCTGAAAATTAATTAATTTTGTGAGCTTGGTTGATACAAAGATGGAGATTACGAGGTGGGTCACGAATGCCCCACGAGTGAAGGAACCCGCTATTTTATCCTGGTCTGTGTGTATGTGATTATAGTCTCAAACACCAGTGTGGTTACCTCTTAACTGCCCTGTGAATACCTCTCTCAGTTTGTGTCAGACCAGTGGTTCAGGAAAACGCCACCCCCCCACCTTCTCAAGGAGCAATGAGGGAGGAGCAATAAATGTCAACACTATCTGAGAATCTGAGCTACATCAGAACATCATGCCAAAACTATAGCACAGTAATTGATGGCTGTTTTTACAGGGAGAGACTGCAATAAATGGGCAGTAGGATTGGTCTCAGCTGGAATCATGTTGACTGCTTTCCTGGCTGGAATCTTCATCTTGCTGTGTGTGCAAAAGTAAGTGTGAATGCTTCACTCAATTTTACTCTGAATATTTGCTTCCACTTTCATTAGTTCAGTTTGGGACTGTTCCTATGGGGTGACGTACCAGACACTACTTCTGTAAGTTGTCCCCATGTCCCTATGATCCAGAGTGGGCCTTTCATTGTTGTGTGTCCACATGAGAAGCCATGGGTTGTTTTGATCTGGAACATGCAGACTGTTTGGGAAGTGAAAGCACATTTCCACAGGAACGTCCAAACGTGTAACTGTATCTGTGCTGCACTGACTCTGATTTACAATAACCACACTGTGATATTGTGTTATTGCAGGAGAAAGTCAGCGACTGAGGAGGCAGCTTCAAAGACCAATGAGAATGCACCGACCGACAGTCGACTCTCTGTGAGACACCAGGTACAGAAGCTGTTTGCACTCACCCCAAAGCTTTAAGCTCAGCGTTTAGACAGTGGAACATGTTGCAACTTACAAATCCAAGGACTTTCTCTGAACCAGCATCAACTTTTTGAAGCTGCCCAGCAGTGATGTGACTTTGCGCAGGAGAGAGATAGGCAAAAGTCAAATTCCAACCAAACTGTGTGTGAAACAGGGAGAGGGGTGTGAAGGCCGTGTGCAGCCAACATGGTACAGTAGGCACCATGTCACCCAGATTCTGACACAGATTACCCATGGATTTCAATCTGTGGAGTAAGCAATGGTTCTGTGGGAAGCTCTCTCACTTACCCTTTCTCTGAGTCATATGGTCATGGGTTTAATAACCAAGTTCACGAATTTAAACATAACCTAACAGCGCTGTCACTTTGCGGTGTTCATTCTGGGGGAGTGCTGCACTGTCAGATGGTCAGTACAGCAGGAGTGCTGTGCTGTCGGAGGGTCAGTGCTGCGGCAGCGCCGCACTGTCGGAGGGTCAGTGCTGAGGGAGCGCCGCACTGTCGAGGGTCAGTGCTGAGGCAGTGCCGCACTGTCGAGGGTCAGTACTGAGGGAATGCTGTGCTGTCGGAGGGTTAGTACTGAGGGTGCTGACCCCGTTCTGAGGAAGGGTCATGGACTCAAAACGTAAATTGCTTTGTCTTCACAGATGCTGCCAGACCTGCTGAGTTTCTCCAGTAATTTCTTTTGTTGTTGTTTCAGACTTACAGCATCAACACTTCCTTATTGTATTGTTTAAATGTTTGGTGTCAACTGTTTATTGTGTTGCTGCTGTGGGACCTTTCTGTGTACAAACTGCAGCTGCACATCCTACTCTATAATAGTGAATACACTTCCAAAAGGTGCTGGCCCTGAAGCTGTTTTGCAATGTTCCATGTGAGGCAAGAACAGAGCTCAAATCCAAATTTGATAGTCAAACTATGACACTGTAACTCAGAAGTGAGAAAGGGTAGACACTATGAGGTGGAGAGAGAGATGGCATGTTGTATGACAGAGAGATACAGGGAGAGAGAGGGATGGAAAAGGTGAAATTCACTGAACTGTGTATAATGCTCATGAGGCTGCGCAACAGCTTAAACCAAATGTGCAAGTAACTTGTGAGAATAGCTTCATTTCCATTCCTTTAATGGAACTCTTCAGTGTTGGAGGTGCCTTCTCTCAGATGGTATATTAAACCATACTGTCTGCCCTCTTGGGGAAGTTGAAGATCCCATGGCCACTATTTGGAAGAGAATCA
>NC_063378.1:8903355-8908921 GCF_021869965.1 Rhincodon typus | reverse complement strand
GAAGTGTGTCTACTTCAATGCTAGGAGCATCCGGAATAAGGTGGGTGAACTTGCAGCATGGGTTGGTACCTGGGACTTCGATGTTGTGGCCATTTCGGAGACATGGATAGAGCAGGGACAGGAATGGTTGTTGCAGGTTCCGGGGTTTAGATGTTTCAGTAAGATCAGGGAAGGTGGTAAAAGAGGGGGAGGTGCGGCATTGTTAGTCAAGGACAGTATTACGGTGGCAGAAAGGACGTTTGATGAGGACTCGTCTACTGAGGTAGTATGGGCTGAGGTTAGAACCAGGAAAGGAGAGGTCACCCTGTTGGGAGTTTTCTATAGGCCTCCGAAAAGTTCCAGAGATGTAGAGGAAATGATTGCAAAGATGATTCTGGATAGGAGCGAAAGTAACAGGGTGGTTGTTATGGGGGACTTTAACTTTCCAAATATTGACTGGAAACGCTATAGTTCGAGTACTTTAGATGGGTCAGTTTTTGTCCAATGTGTGCAGGAGGGTTTCCTTACACCGTATATAGATAGGCCAACAAGAGGCGAGGCCACATTGGATTTGGTACTGGGTAATGAACCAGGCCAGGTATTAGATTTGGAGGTAGGTGAGCACTTTGGTGATGGTGACCACAATTCGGTTACGTTTACTTTAGCGATGGAAAGGGATAGGTATATACCGCAGGGCAAGAGTTATAGCTGGGGGAAAGGCAATTATGAGCGATTAGGCAAGATTTAGGATGCATAGGATGGAGAAGGAAACTGCAGGGGCTGGGCACAATTGAAATGTGGAACTTGTTCAAGGAACAGCTACTGTGTGTCCTTGAGAAGTACGTACCTGTCAGGCATGGAGGAAGTGGTCAAGCGAGGGAACCGTGGTTTACTAAAGAAGTTGAATCTCTTGTCAAGAGGAAGAAGGAGGCTTATGTAGAGATGACGCATGAAGGCTCAGTTAGGGCACTTAACAGTTACAAGTTAGCCAAGAAGGACCTAAAGAGAGAGCTAAGAAGAGCCAGGAGGGGACGTGAGAAGTCTTTAGCAGGTAGGATTAAGGAAAACCCTAAAGCTTTCTATAGGTATGTCAGGAATAAAAGAATGACTAGAGTAAGATTAGGGCCAGTCAAGGACAGTAGTGGGAAGTTGTGCGTGGAGTCCGAAGAGATAGGAGAGGTGCTAAATGAATATGTTTTGTCAGTATTCACACAGGAAAAAGACAATGTTGTCGAGGAGAATACTGAGATACAGGCTATTGGACTAGATGGGATTGAGGTTCTTAAGGAGGAGGTGTTAGCAATTCTGGAAGGTGTGAAAATAGATAAGTCCCCTGGCCAGATGGGATTTATCCTAGGATTCTCTGGGACGCTAGAGAGGAGATTGCAGAGCCTTTGGCTTTGATCTTTATGTCGTCATTGTCTACAGGAATAGTGCCAGAAGACTGGAGACTAGCAAATGTTGTCCCCTTGTTCAAGAAGTGGAGTAGAGACAACCCTGGTAATTATAGACCAGTGAGACTTACTTCGGTTGTGGGTAAAGTGTTGGAAAGGATTATAAGAGATAGGATTTATAATCATCTAGAAAGGAATAATTTGATTAGGGATAGTCAACATGGTTTTGTGAAGGGTAGGTCGTGCCTCATAAACCTTATTGAGCTCTTTGAGGAGGTGACCAAACAGGTGGATGAGAGTAAAGCGGTTGATGTGGTGTATTTGGATTTCAGTAAAGCGTTTAATAAGGTTCCCCATGGTAGGCTATTGCAGAAAATACGGAGGCATGGGATTGAGGGTGATTTAGCGGTTTGGATCAGAAATTGGCTAGCTGTAAGAAGACAGAGGGTGGTGGTTGATGGGAAATGTTCATCCTAGAGTTCAGTTACTAGTGGTGTACCTCAAGGATCTGTTTTGGGGCCACTGCTGTTTGTCATTTTTAGAAATGACCTGGATGAGGGCGTAGAAGGATGGGTTAGTAAATTTGCGGATGACACCAAAGTTGGTGGAGTTGTGGATAGTGCGGAAGGATGTTGCAGGTTACAGAGGGACATAGATAAGCTGCAGAGCTGGGCTGAGAGGTGGCAAATGGAGTTTAATGCGGAAAAGTGTGAGGTGATTCACTTTGGAAGGAGTAACAGGAATACAGAGTACTGGGCTAATGGTAAGATTCTTGGTAGTGTGGATGAGCAGAGAGATCTCGGTGTCCATGTGCATAGATCACTGAAAGTTGCCACCCAGGTTGATAGGGTTGTTAAGAAGGCGTACGTTGTGTTAGGTTTTATTGGTAGAGGGATTGAGTTTCTGAGCCATGAGGTCATATTGCAGCTGTACAAAACTCTGGTGCGGCTGCACTTGGAGTATTGCGTACAGTTCTGGCCACCGCATTATAGGAAGGATGTGGAAGCATTGGAAAGGGTGCAGAGGAGATTTACCAGGATGTTGTCTGGTATGGAGGGAAGGTCTTATGAGGAAAGGCTGAGGGACTTGAGGCTGTTTTCGTTAGAGAGAAGAAGGTTAAGAGGTGACTTAATAGAGACATACAAGATGATCAGAGGATTAGATAGGGTGGACAGTGGGAGCCTTTTTCCTCAGATGGTGATGGCTAGCACGAGGGGACATAGCTTTAAATTGAGGGGTGATAGATATAGGACAGATGTCAGAGGTAGGTTCTTTACTCAGAGAGTAGTAAGGGCGTGGAATGCCCTGCCTGCAAAAGTAGTAGACTCGCCAACTTTAAGGGCATTTAAATGGTCATTGGATAAACATATGGATGATAATGGAATAGTTTAGGTTAGATGGGCTTCAGATTGGTTTCACAGGTCGGCACAACATCGAGGGCCAAAGGACCTGTACTGCGCTGTAATGTTCTATGTTCTATGTTCGAGGACTCTGCTCCCACAGCTCTCTGTGGCAAGGAGTTCCAAAGACTTACAATGCTCTGAAAGAAGAAATTTCTTCTTATCTCAGTCTTAAATTGGTGTCCCTTTACTCTGAGACTGTGCCCTCTGACTCTCCCATGAAGGGAAACATTCTCTCAGCATTTACGTCAAGCCCCTTAGGAATCATGTATGTTTCAATAAGATCACCTATCATTTTTCCAAACTCTAGTGAGTACAGTCCCAACCTGTTTAACATTTGCTCCAAAGACAATCCCTCCATACTGGGTATCATCCTAGTGAACCTTCTCTGAACTGTATCTATGGATTGTAACCCCTGTCCGAACCAGCTGGGAAATAATGGCTACATCCTTATATGACTGATTATGAGGAAAGACTGGATCGACTGGGCTTATACTCGCTGGAATTTAGAAGAATGAGGGGGTGCTGGGGATCTCATTGAAGCACATAAAATCCTGATGGGACTCGACAAGCTAGATGTGGGAAGAACGTTCCCGATCATAGAATCATGGAATCCCTACAGTGTGGAAACAGGCCCTACAGCCCAACAAGTCCACACCGACCCTCAGAACATCCCATCCAGGCCTATCCCCCTATAACCCACCTAATCTACACCTCCCTGAACACTATGGGCAATTTAGCATGGCCAATCCACCCTAACCTGCACATCTTTGGGCTGTGGGGGGGAAACTGGAGCACCCAGAGGAAACCCACGTAGACACAGGGAGAGAATGTACAAACTCCACGCAGACTGTCGCCTGAGGGTGGGATCGAACCTGGGTCCCTGGCGCTGTGAGGCAGCAGTGCTAATCATTGAGCCTAATGTTGGGGGAAGTCCAGAACTAGAGGGCCACAGTCTAAGAATAAGGTGTAAGCCATTCAGGGCTGAGATGAGGAAGAATTTCTTCACTCAGAGAGTTGTGAACCTGTGGAATTATCTCCCACAGGAAGCTGTTGGGGCCAGTTGGATAGATATATTCAAGAGGAATCTGGACATGGCCCTTGTGGCTAAAGGGACCAAGGGGTATGGAGAGAAAGTGGAAGTGGGATACTGAGATTGCATGATCAGCCATGATCGTATTGAATGGTAATGCAGGCTTGAAGGCCCGAATGGCCTGCTCCTGCACCTATTTTTCCATGTTTCCTCAATCAAAGCTTTGCAAATTGGAACCACTCTGAAAAAGAGAATGGATTAATAGACAGAGTGTGTTCTGCATTGTGTGGCCTGGGAAATGATAGAAACCCTGAACTAATGACCTCTGGCAATGAGAAAGCAGGAGGCACTGCACACACAGAGCACAAAGAGAGTCTGTTTACAATCTTTTGTCTCGAGGACAATCCCACAGCAGGAGATCAAAGAACAGCTCCCACTGAGAAAGTTCTGAACCAGGCACTGTGAGGATGTTAATCTCAAAGGTAGACAGTAAAGGTTTACTTATTGATCATCATTTCAAAGGAAGGAGCATGATCCATTTCACTGCGGTTATTCACCTCCTCTGTCACAGATTGTTCTAACCCTGCATTGTTACAACTCCCTTACAGGTTTGAGAAGGTCATGTCATCAGACATTCAGCAAGAACACTGCCAAATAACCTCAGAGTGCCACACAGAGGAGAGATAGGCTTGGTTACAGAGGACAGAATCCCTGCAGTGTGCCATTAGGTCCACACTACATCTCCGAAAAGTATCCCACCCTATCCCTGTAACCCTACATTTCCTCATGGCTAACCCACCCAGCATTCACACCTTTGGACTGTGGGAGGAAACCGGAGCAAATCCACGCAGACACGGGGAGAATGTGCAAACTCCACAGAGTCGCCCGAGGACGGAATCGAACCTGGGTCCTGTGTGCCCTGAGGCAGCGGCGCTAACCACTGAGCCACCGTGCCACCCTAGGTTCACCAGACTGCTTCCTGGGCTGGCTGGCGTGTTGTATGAGCAGAGATGGGATCATCTGGGGCCTGTAGTCACTAGAGTTTAGAAAGACAAGAGGGGATCTGCTTAAACATGTAAAACTCCGACAGGATGGGAAAGACTGGATGCAGGAATTACTTCTCTCAAAGGGTCAGGAATCTGTGGAATTCACTCCCTCAGAGGGCGGTGGATGATGGGAATAAATTTAAGAACGAGGTAGATTTTTAATGAGTGATGGGTTACTCACGGTAGGCACATGGAGGATAGTAAAATGTACAGAGTGCAGGGTAGATTGACCTTGGTAGGATGATAGGTCGGCACAACATCGTGGGCCGAAGGGCTTGTACTGTGCTGGACTGTTCTATGTTCTATGCTAAAGGGAACGGGCAGGGAAGTGGAGCAAATGTCCATACGAGACCAGTCATGATAGTATTGAATAGGAGAGCAGGCTCGAGGGGCTGAATGGCCTACTACTGCTGCAAGTTTGTATATGCCTATGATGTTCACCCCGGTTGGGCAGTCTAGAAAAAGGAATCCCAGTCTCAGGACACACAGGATGAGGTTTTGGATTTAGCAGACAACAAACGTGATCTTCACTCAGAGGCTGATAAAACGTGGGAGGGAGCGCTGCACTCTCGGAGGGTCAGTGCTGAGGGAGTGCCGCACGGTCGGAGGATCCGTACTGAGGGAGCGCCGCACTGTCAGAGGGTCAGTGCTGAGGGAGTGCCGCACGGTCGGAGGGTCAGTGCTGAGGGAGCGCCGCACTGTCGGAGGGTCAGT
>NC_063378.1:8900800-8903345 GCF_021869965.1 Rhincodon typus | reverse complement strand
TCAGTGCTGAGGGAGCGCCGCACTGTCGGAGGGTCAGTGCTGAGGGAATGCTGCACTGTCAGGGGCACTGTGTTCAGATATACGATAAACTGATTCCTGCTGTGTCCTTCGAGTTAGTCCTGAAATTCTCACAGATGTTTCTGGAATGTCAGAGAATGATTCTCGCTGCTGGCAAAATCCAATGTTGTCCCTCCCTCACCTCAGGAACCTGTCAGCTCCCTATGCTATAATTATGGTTTTACTGTGCCCAAATTGACCTCCTCATCTCTTCCATACAACATGGCTCCAATTTAAATAAAGCTGTTTGTCTGTATCATTTCATGATGGCCTGTGGTGGTCACAGATGCCTTTGAAATGAAAATATACGCTCCCATTTTTCCTCTGTATGCCTCTTTTCACTCTCTCGCTCTGTCCCTCTGTTGTCTATGTGTGCGTTTGTGAGAGTGTGTGTGTGTGTGTGTGTGTGTGTGTGTGTGTGTGAGTATGCGAGTGTGTATGAGTGTGTGTGTGTATCTGCTTGTGTCTTTGCCTCTTTCTCTCTGTCTCTTGTTCTGTTAGTTTTTCACACTCTCTCTGTTTTTCTCTGTTTCTGTCTCTCTCTCTTTCTCTGGATTTTTTTTTGTTTCTGTCTGCCTCTCTCTCTGTTCCCCTCACTCCATCTGTTTCTCACACGCACTCTCTCTCTCTTTGACTCTCTTTCTGTCCTATTCTGTGAGTCTGTGTCATTCACTCTGACTGTCCCTCTCTCTCTCACTATCTCTTTCTCCCTTACCCTCTCTCTGTCTCTCTCTGACAGTCCTATTCTGAGTGCCTCGCTCTCTAAGTTTCTCTGCCTATCTCTCATTCTCTCTGTTTCTCTCTCCCTCTTTCTCTCTCTGTCTCCCATCTATCTCTCTTTCACTCTTTCTCTCCCTCTTCCTCTCTCTCTCTCCCCCCACTCTCCACCTCTCTGTGTCTCTCCACCTTGTTCTCTCTCTCTCTGTCTTTTTGTGTTTCTCACTGTCTGTCTCATTCAGTCAGTCTCTCCCTCAGTCTCTCTCTTTCATTCTCTCTGTCTTTTTCTCTCTCTCTTGCTTTTTCTCCTTACTCTATCCCCGACGAAGGAGATCGATTGCAGTTTGAGTCAGGATCCTGATCTTAATCATGGATTGACATAGCACAGAAGATGGTCATTGTAGAATCAGGAGGAAACAGAACAGGATGGAGGGAGACACAGGGCGTGAGAAAGAGACAGAGAAAGCAGTGGGACAAGGGAGAGATGAGAGTGACAGTGAGGATGAGAGACAGAGAGAGAGAGGGACAGAGATTAAAACAGAGAGGTAAGGAGAGACAAAGAGACCGAGGGATAAGCAAGAGTAAGATAGAGAGGATGAGAGAAAATGAGAGAGAGACAGGGAGAAAGAACAGTGGGTGATGTGACAGAGAAAGCCTGGGGCAGTGAGGCAAGAGAGAGAGAAAGAAAGAAGAACAGGAGGATGAGATAGAGAGATGAACAGACAGACAAGCACAGGGGGAGCGAAATGAGAGACAGAGAGAGAAGATAGAGAGACAGAATGGGGGAACGAGAAAATGGGATGTATGAGAAAGACTGAATCAGTCAGAGGCAGAGAATCCATGGACAAGGTGCAGCAAGAGAGAGAGGGATGGGCCAGCGAATGATGGCAAGAAAAGAGAGAGAGAGAGACAGATGGTGAACGAGACAGACAATGGGGAGAAGTGGAAAGAGAGAGTGATGAGGATACGTATCATGGGGAGTGAAGCACATTTACCTTGCACTGAGAAAGTAAGTGAGACAGGGAGACAGGAGCAACCGCAGAGGAGAGATGGAAGGAGCAAGTGAGGAAGGGGTGGAGAGAGTGAGAGAGAAAACGGGAGGTTGTCGGAGATTGATGTTGACGCTCAGTTGGCATCTGGAGAGAAAGGTACTCCCTGTTGACTCCCTACAGTTCCTCAGGAGCACTGTGCCTACTCCCTGACAATGGGGGAGGGCTGTTCAACAGCTCAGGTGATGTGGGGAACAGTATATAACCAGGTCAGGGGGACAGCACAGCAGAGTGCACTGAGATCCAGAGGGAGTCGTCAAAAATGTTACCTGTGAAATATCTCATGCTGCTGGTGAGCAGTATCACCGCAAGTCAGTGTGAGGAATGTGGTAAGGGGTCCTTCAAATGTCCCACTGTAGACTGTAGGAGAGGGGGAATGACTGTAAAAACAGGAACAATGGATATTAACCGTTCCTCTTCACGAATGACATTTATAATTCACACAGACCCATCATGGCACGGAGTGGCAATCACATACTCCAGCACAGAAGGCATGCTGCATTGCAGGGAGAGTCAGTGCTGAGGGAGCGCCGCACAGTTGGAGGGTCAGTGCTGAGGGAGCGCGCACTGTCAGAGGGTCAGTGCTGAGGGAGCGCCGTACTGTCGGAGGGTTAGTGCTGAGGGAGCGCTGCACTGTCGGAGGGTCAGTGCTGAGGAAGCACCGCACTGTCGGAGGGTCAGTGCTGAGGGAGCGCCGCACTGTCGGACGGTCAGTGCTGAGG
>NC_063378.1:8896000-8900700 GCF_021869965.1 Rhincodon typus | reverse complement strand
CACTGTCGGAGGGTCAGTGCTGAGGGAGTGCTGCAATGTCGGAGGGTAAGTGCTGAGAGAGTGCCACACTGTCGGAGGGTCAGTGCTGAGGGAGTGCCGCACTGTCAGAGGGTCAGTGCTGAGGGAGCGCCATTCTGTCAGAGGGTCAGCGCTCAGGGAGCGCCGTTCTGTCAGAGGGTCAGTGCTGAGGGAGTGGGCACTGTCGGAGGGTCAGTGCTGAGGGAGTGGGCACTGTCGGAGGGTTAGTGCTGAGGGAGCGCTGCACTGTCGGAGGGTCAGTGCTGAGGGAGCGCCGCACCGTCGGAGGGTCAGTGCTGAGGGAACGCCGCACCGTTGGAGGGTCAGTGCTGAGGGAGCACTGGGTTAAGAAGCCAGTTTCATTCCCTAAAGAGCTTTTTGTGAATGGGGCATCATTTTTACGACCATGCCTTCGTGCTATTCATTAGATTTTTATCAAAATTAAGGACCTCAGGAATTGCAGATCTGAAACAGGAGCAGAAATTGCTGGAGATGCTCAGCAGGTCTGGCAGCAATTGCGGAGAGAGAAAGCAGAGTTGCCTTTTCTGCTCCAGTGACCGTTCCTCTGGTTATTAATCCAGCAACATCCCCATTGAGGTACCATCTTCCCTTTAAGTGACACCAATCTCCCCTAACCAATGTCCTGAAGAATAAGTGATGGTCAAGTTAATGATCATTCCCATGGCCTTGGAATGTACCAGGCTGGATATTTACCAATGGCTGTGCAAGACACGAGAGAGACCACATCCAGAGCACAGTACACAGGAATAAAACAACGACTCGCATTTCCGTAGCTTTTTGGCGTCGTAAACTATCACTGGTAGACCATTGCTGGGGAGACACAAGCCATTGGTAGTCGGGATTCGAGTTGATGATAGGGAGTGAGAAATCGTCTTCCTAATACTTCCTTATTGTCTTAATCGCCAGACTTAACTCATGGCAGTGGATTCAACTAACTGAACGAGACTGGAGGACGGAAATCCGTGCTCCCGAGGCTGGAGTACACATTGCTTATCTGGGATCCCATCCCAATTGTGGGAAAGATTGATTTGAGTCGATGTCGGAGCTGAGGGGTTAGAATTATCGGGGAAGTCTGGAACTTTTTCGGACACCCTGTAAAGTTCTTTGTTGTTGTGAAGTGTTAATTGATTCCTTATCTTTCCAGGGACCCCAGTCCAGGAGAGGGGTCTTGTGGCTTCCCTCCTCCGAGTGACGCTAACATCCTCAGACCATGGATCTCCCGATCCAAGCATCCTCCTTGCTGTCCGTCTCGCCAGACAACATGACCTCGAACAGGAGGACCACCTCCTGAGGGAACTGAAGAGGAATGTCATCAGCAACGGTAGGATCGCTGTGTGGAGGGGAGTGTCAGGATGAGAGAGTGAGTGTGGACGTGCGTGTGAGTGTGAGAGAGTGAGAGTGGAGGTGTTTGTGAGAGAGTGAATGTGTGAGAATGAGAAAAATTATGTGAAGGGGTGTGAGTTTGAGAGAGAGTGTGTGTGGAGGTGTGTGTGAGTGTGAGAGTGTGTGGAGGTGTGTGTGTGAGAGAGTGAATGTGTGAAGGGGTGAGAGTGTGAGAAAGAGTGTGTGTGGAGGTGTGTGAGTGTGAGAAAGAGTGTGTGAAGGGGTATGATTGTGAGAGAGAGAGTGTGTGAAGGGGTGTGAGTTTGAGAGAGTGTGTGAGGTGTATGAATGTGAGTGTGTGTGTGTGAAAGAGAGAGTGTGTGAAGGTGTGTGAGTGTGTGTGACAGAGTGTTTTGTGTGTGTGTGAGTGTGTGTGTGAGAGATGGTGTGAAAGAGAGTGTGAAGGTGTGTGACTGTATGCGAGAGTGTGAAGGTGTGTGAGTGTGTATGTGAGAGAGAGTGTGTGAAGATGTGTGATTGTGTGAGAGAATGTGAAGGTTTTTGAGTGAGAGAGACATTGTGTAAGAGAGTGTGTGAAGGTGTGTGAGTGTGAGAGAGTGTGTGAAAATGTGTGAGTGTGAGAGTGTGTGTGAGGGTCTGTGAGTGTGAGAGTGCGTGTGGAAGAAGTGAGTGTGAGAGAGTGAGTGTAAAGGTGTGACTGTGAGAGAGAGCGTATACGAAGGTGTGTGAGTGAGAGAGTGAGTGTGAAGGTGTGTGAGTGTGAGAGTGAGTGTGAAGGTGTGTGAGTGAGAGAGTGAGTGTAAAGGTGTAACTGTGAGAGAGCGTATACGAAGGTGTGTGAGTGAGAGAGTGTGTGAAGGTGTGTGAGTGTGAGAGTGAGTGTGAAAGTGTGTGAGTGTGAGAAATTTGTGTGCATGAATGTATATGCCTAAGAGAGTTTGTGAATGTGTGAATGGAAGGAAGTGTGTGTGTGAATGTGATGAGTGTGAGACAGTGTGTGAAAGTGTGAGCGTGAGAGAGTGTATGGAGGTGTGAATGTCAGCATGTGTGAATGTGGGTGTGTGAGAGTGAGTGCGTGAACATGTGAGTGTGAGAGTCAGTGTGTGAATGAGGGTGTGTGTGTGTGAATATGGGTGCGTGAGAGAGCATGTGCAAACCCACGAGCGTGAGAGAGTGGGTGAAAGTGTGAGAGAATCTGCCAATGTCATGTGTGAGATGGAGTGTGAGGATAGGTGAGTGTGAGGGCCTGTCTGAGTAGTAGATAGTGTGTAACTGAGAGTGTATATGAATGCGTGTGTGAGTTATTATATGTGAGTACTTTCACGAGTATTTGTGTATGTGTGCATGAGTGAGGAAATGTGTCTGAGAAAGTGAGTGTGTGAGTGCATGTGTATATTTATGAGTGTGTGTGAGAATGTTTGAGTGTGTATATGTGTGAGAGTTTGTATGTGTGTCTGTGTGTGTTGGGCATCTGTGATGGGTAGCATGGTGGCTCAGTGGTTAGCACTGTTGCCTCACAGTGCTAGGGTCCTGGGTTTGATTCCAACTTCGGGCAACTGTCTGGGTGGAGTTTGCACATTCTCCCCGTTTCTTCTGGGTGCTCTGGTTTCCTCCCACAGTCCAAAGGGTGCAGACTAGGTGGGTTAGCCATGGGGAAATGCAGGGCAATATAGTAGCAGGATGGGCCAGGAGGAATGCTCCCCACAGGGCTGTTGTGAACTTAATAAGCTCTATGTTTGTGTGTGTAATTGTGGGACAATGGGAGTGTGTGAATGAAAATGTGAGTCACTGTGTGCTTTTGCTTTCCAATTCAATTCTTCCCAAGAGGAAACTCAGAGAATTTTGGAATGGCCTTCCCAATGAGTGCTACCATGATGGCCATATCTAGTCCACCCCAGGTCCATCAGCCCCTCTGCCCGACTTGGAGTCTCCTCTTCTGAGGCAAAGATGGTGAAATGCAAAGGATGTTAATCACCTCACCTAGGCCAGCTTTGAGACCTCACCCATAACGTCAACTCTTTCCAAGGTCAATGCTTTTCGTGCCATAGCTCTTTCCATCTGTTGCTGCAAATTTCAGCCAAATATTGGCCTAGCTCTTTATGAAGAGCAATAATTATCTCTATCTTCATCTCAGTCTGAAGCAATCCATTCATATCTTAACGACACACTGCATGGACATGCTTCTTCCCTTCTTATGTCTGTTTGTCCTGATAATTACAATATACCTCAAACTTTCTAACAGCGATGTCCACTGTATGAGATTATGAACATGCCTCTGCTTCTGCTACAGGCTCAGAATTTAATCCTGGTTCCCTTGCCGTGTATACAATGGCTCTGCTGGCCTCGTGTGTTGACCCTCTGAATGTCACGGTGGAAGGTCAGAGGATGAGCCTGGTGGCTTTGCTGATGCATAAACTTCAGATGGACATCAATGCCATTGGTGAGATTTCAAAAATGGTTTGGATCAAAGGTCAGTCCTGTCGATTGAGGGCAGAGAGAGGAATTGGAGGGGGGCAGAGAGGTGATGGGAAGGCTGTTACGGAGGTTCTGGGGCGAGTGTCAGGGAACCTTGCACCGAGACCTTTCACCGTCGAGGAGGTCAAAGATGGTCAGAAAAGCCTTGAGACGTCAATGGTAGGAAAGTAGTGAAGATTACAGGTGAGAAAAGGAGGCTTAACCTTGAACCCATCAGGACAAACACAAGAGCGCCAAATTTTTAACGACCACAACAATTTATACCGCAAGAGAAGAGATTGCTGGTTGGATGGTAAACTAGCTCTGAATGGAAGAGCCAACAACATGAAGAAAGCAACAGGAAACAAAAGAAAACCCGAGCCCTAAATTCCAGGGTTTGATACCCATGGCTTCGACATATTCCAATTGTTTGCAGCTCCCGACGTATCTGAGTGCCTCTCAATTACAGGAAGTACAAATAGGCCAGGTTATGGTAATAGCTTTGTGGTTGCTAGCACACTCGGGATAATTCAGCACGATCCTTTGTATTTCTTTTGGTAACCTCCTCCAATCCCCTACACACCCTCCCTATCCCTGTCACCGCCTCTAGCCCTTATACCCCTCCCTATCTCTGTAACCTCCTCCAGCCCTTATACCCCCTCCCTATATCTGTAACCTCCTCCAGCCCCTACACCCCCTCTCTATCTCTGCATCCACCTCCAGCCCCTACACCCCTCCCTATCTCTGTAACCTCCTCCAACACCTACACTCCTCCCTATTTCTTTAACTCTCTCCAGCCCCTAAAACCCTCCTTATCTCTGCAACCCCCTCCAGCCCCAACGCCCCTCCCTATCTCTGTAACC
>NC_063378.1:8888921-8891000 GCF_021869965.1 Rhincodon typus | reverse complement strand
ATACCCTCCAGCCCCTACACCCCTCCCTATCCCTGTAACCCCCTCCAGCCCCTACACCCCTCCCTATCTCTGTAACATCCTCCAGCCCCTACACCCCCCGCCTTTACCAACCCGTACCATAGCAAATTGAAGCAGGAATAGGCTATTCAGCCTCTTGAGCCTGTTGCACTATTTACTCAGATCATCTGTTTACGTTTTAAATTCCATGAAATTCCACAAGAATCTGTTCACCTTCACCTGAAAGATGTTCCAATATCCTTCCGTCCACTGCCAGAGAGTCCCAACATCCCTCACCCCTCTGAAAGGAAAGTAATATCTTTTTGCCATCCTGATAAAAGCAAGTGCCCATTGTAAGACTGTTTCCCTCCCTCACTGCCCTATTCTGGGCTGACCCGCAAAATGAAACAACCCTTCCACATGCAAAACCGTTCCCCAGGATCTTACACACTTTCATCAAGTCATCCCACTCTTCTAACCTCCAGGAGAAACAAGCCCAGTCTATCCAACCTCTCCTCATCAGACAGCTCCCTCACTCCAGGTTTCTATCTGGCAACCCCCCTCTGAGCTGACTCTCATGCACTTTACACCTGTCCTCACATCAGGAGACCAATAACTGTCCTCAGGTATTTGAGATGTGGTCTCACCTTTCTATCTGAACCATAAGGTTCCTACTTGACATGCAGTTCCTCTCCTGCAGTAAAGTAAAGCATCTTATTGGCCTTCCTGAAGACATGATATCCTCATGTCATCCCCAATTTGTGCCCCAGGTTGTGCACTCAGATCCCTCTGCATTTTGGAATTTTGCACTCGTGAGTAACCCTCTACCTTTCAGTTCTCTTCATTTGTTCCCCTATTATGTATCCACTCACCCACCCTATCTTTGCAAGTTGTTTGAGTTCACCATCACAGTGTTGTTTTGCATCTGTCTTTGTGTGATCTGCTGGTTTAGCCACTACACCTTCGCTCTCAACTTCAAAGCTTTGGATATAAATTGCAAAATGTTGAGTTCCCAGCACAGACACAGACAAATTGCCTGTCAGACAATCTACCCAGGCTCTCTGCTTTCTACCAGCTAACCAGTGATCGATAAACTTCAATTGTTACCCTTGACTCCAGGAGCCATAAATTTTTGATGTGACATCATGTCAAATTCCTCCTTTAATGCCCAGTAGTGAGTTCACCGGTTCTGTTAGATCTAAATGTTGTTCCCTCAAAGAATTCCAATATGAGATAGCAAGAACTGCCAATGCTGTAGTCAGAGACAATACAGTGTGGAGCTGGAAGCACACAGTATGGAGCTGGAGGAAGAAGGGTCCCGACCCGAAGAATTCAAATAAGTTGGCTGGACTCAATTTCCCTTTCACAGAGCAAGGCTGACTGTCCCCAGTTGAGTTTTTGTAAGTTTGCAACTTCCCCTGTAAGCTGTCAAGCTAACTGGCCTAGGGTTTCCTGCTAATTAAAACTGAAAGAACGGCAGATGCTGTAAGTCAGGAATGAAAACAGAAGTTGCTGGAAAAGCTCAGCAGATCTGGCAGCATCTGTGAATAAAAAAAAATCAGAATTAATGTTTCAGGTCTGGCAACCCTTCCCCAGAACTCTTTTGAGAAACCCATCTGAGGAAGGGTCACTGGACCCAAAGCGTTAACTCTGATTTGTTTCTTCACAGATGCTGCCAGACCTGCTGAGCTTTTCCAGCAACTTCTGTTTTTCCTTAGAGTTCCCTGTTCCCTGCCCCCCTCCCTTCTAGGACACAGGGCTCATATCTCCTACTTTCCATTCTTAAGGAATCTTTCCTGAATTTAGGGGTTTTGGAAAATTAACACCAATGTATCTATGATCTCCATAACACCCTAAGAAACAGGAACAGGAGTAGGCCATTCTATTACATCTTGAGGGAGATGTTACCTTGAGACTGCTCCCACATTCAATAGGATCACAGCTGATCCAACATTCCTCACGTCCACTTTCCCACCTTTCCCCATGACCCTTGATTCCGCAACTGATCCAGAATTGATCTATCTTAAATATACACAAGGTCTCTGCCCCCACAGCTCTCTGTGGCAAGGAATTCCAAAGACT
>NC_063378.1:8883692-8888421 GCF_021869965.1 Rhincodon typus | reverse complement strand
GCTGAAAGCCTTCTTCACTGGCCTGTCTACCTGTGACTCCACTTTCAAGGAGATATGAGCCTGTACCCCTCGATCTTTTTGTTCTACAACAGTTCATAGGGCCCTACCATTGACTGTGTAAGTCCTGCCCTGCTTTGACCTATCAAAATGACCTACCTTGCATCTATGTAAATTACATTCTATCTGCCATTCCTCAGCCCACTGGCTCCGTTGATCAGGATCTTGCTGCTTTCCCAGATAATGTTCTTCACTGTCCACAATGTCACCAATCTTGTTGTCATCTGCAAACTTACTAACCATAGCTCCTAAATTCTCATCCAAATCATTCATATAAATGACGAAATACAGTGGACCCAGCACTGATCCCTGTGGCACATCGCTGGTCACAGGCCTCCAGTCTGAGAAACAACACTCTACCACTACCCTCTGTCTTCTACCATCAAGCCAATTTTGTATGCAATTGGCTAGCTCTCCCTGGATACTGTGAGATTTAACCTTACTCAACAACCCGCTATACAGTACCTTGTCAAAGGCCTTGCTAAAGTCCATGTAAACGACACCTACTGCACTGCCCTCATCTACATTCTTGGTCACCCCTTCAAAAAATTCAATCAAACTCGTGAGACATGACTTCCCACACACAAAGCCACGCTGACTATCCCAAATGAGTCCTTGCTTCTCCAATTCCCAAAGATCCTGCCGTTCAAAATTTTCTCTAACAACTTACCCACCACAGATGTCAGACTCAGTGTTCTGTAGTTCCCAGGCATTTCCCTGCAGCCTTTCTTAAATATTGGCATAATATTAACCTCCCTCCAATCTTCAGGAACTTCACCCATGGTTATCGATGATACAAATATCTCTGTTATGAGCCCTGTAATTTATTCCATAGCCTCCCATAAAGTCCTGGGATACACTTTGTCAGGTGCTGGGCATTTATCCGCCTCAATGCGGTTTAAGACATCCAACCCTCCTCTCCTGTAAAGTGGACTCTCTTCAAGACATCACTATTTATTTCCCCAAGTTCCCTCGCATCCATACCTTTAGCCAATTGTAAATGCTGACAAGAAATATTCATTTAGGATCTCACCCATCTCTTGCGGCTCAGCACGCAGATGACCTTGTTGATCTTTAAAAGGCCCTATTCTCTCCCTGGTTACACTCTTACCCTTCACGTACTTGTAGATTCTCTTTGGATTCTCCTTTACCCTATCTGCCAAAGCCACCTCATATCCCCTTTTAGCCCTTCTGATTTCTCTCTGAAGTGTAGTCTGGGACCCTCTATAATCCACAAGGAATTCACTTGGCCCCAAGCTGCCTATACATGTCATATGCATTCTCCATTTTCTTGACCAGGGCCGTTATAACTATCCAGGATTCCCTACTCCTGCCAGCCTTACCCTTCACTCTAACAGGAACATGCTGATCCTGAAGCCTCAATAACTCACTTGTGAAAGCCTCCCACTTACCTGTTGTCCCTTTGCCTGCAAACAAGACACAATCAGAGACAGGCATCAAGTAGTACCAGGAGATAATCAGAGACAGAGGTCAACAGAGAGTATTCTTACCAACTGAGAATTCAGAGCCATGTGTGAATTTGTCGTTCAATACTGCATCAGCGAGGGCCTGGATCGAACCTTGCGAAATCTGTTTGTTCATCACGCAGAGAGTGAGCACGTCCAGGCTAACTTGGTAATAGTTAGTGAGAGGGAATGTAGTGTTCGCTAAACAACAAAATATCAACAATAGTTACTGATGTAGAGACAGCGAGAGAGAGAGACAGGCAGAGAGAAGAAAGAGACAGTGACAGAGACAGAGGGAGAGAAAGACAGAGAGAGAGTGAGAGAAAGAGACAGAGAGATGCAGAGAGTGAGACAAAGAGAGAAAGATAGAAAGACAAGAAAACAGATGGACAGACAGTTGCACAGCGGAAGACAGGTATTTAGACGGAGACACAGCAACAGAAAAAGAAAGAGGAAGAGACAGGGAGCATGCATGAAAGGGACAGAGATGGCTCACAACACTCCATCTAACCCTGAAAGTGCTTGTATTGGGAATGATTTAGGAAATGATTATCTGGGCCATCAGAGAGACATGGTAGCTCAGTGGTTAGAACTGCTGCCTCACAATGCTAAGGCACTGGGTTCAATTGTACCCTTGAGTGATTGTCTATGTGGAGTTTGCAAGTTCTCCCTGTGTCTGTGTGAATTTCCACCGGGTGTTCCAGTTTCCTCCCACAGTCCAAAGATATGCAGTTTAGGGTAGATTGGTCATGCTAAACTGTACCTAGTGTCCAGGGATGTGCAGGCTGTATGGATTAGCCACAGGAAATGCAGGATTACAGGGATAAGGTGGGGGACTGTGTCTGCGTGAGATGCTGTTCGGAGGGTCAGTGTTGACCCAATGGATTGAACAGCCTTTTTCTGTGCTGTAGGGATTCAATAATGTAGAAGGAGCTCAGGATAGTTTGCAAGCTTGTAGCAGGGGTCACCATTAACAGTGTAGTATCTAATCCTGTGCTGTCCCTTTCCTGGGAGTGGGTAATGGGGACAGTACAGAGACAAAGCGCTCAATGTTAACTTTGTGTAGGAAGTTGAAGGGTGTAGACTCTCAGCCTGTCAATACTCAGTGATATTTACTGATGTGTTCGATTTCCTTCGTTAATTTCTCCTGCAGTATCTCTATCAGGTCAATCCTGTCCTCTTTGTAGCAGACGTCAGTGGGATCATTGCAGGATGCAGCAATGGCCAAGGTGTAAAGAGCAACCAAACCCGAGGAGAACTCATCACCTGTTTGGTAAAGGAGAGTAAACATGTGAGTTGCTGAGAAATCATGGAAACAGGCCATTTGGCCCATCCTTTATCCCCGTGCCTCTTCTCTACGTTCTTCATCTCACCCATCACCAGATCCTTTTGCTTCTCACTTCCCATGTGCTCATCCAACTTCACCCTCCCTTTCTACATACATCAATATTATTGACCTGGAACATTGCCTGTGGGAGGCAGGTCCACATACCCCTCCCCATCCCCCCTCCTCTCCTGGGGAAAGACCCTTCTCCTGACTCCCCAGTTGGATTTCTTCCTGCTTGTCATGCCAGTGGCTCTGAGTTGTGGTCTCACCCAGGATGTGTAGCCATGGCAACACAGTGGCTCAGTGGTTAGCGCTGCTGCCTCACAATGCCAGGGATTCAGGTTCGATTCCACCCTCGGGCGACTGTCTGTGTGGAGTTTGTAAGCTCTCCGCATGTCTGTGTGGGTTTCCTCCGGGTGTTCCGGTTTCCTCCCACAGTCCAATGATCTGCAGGTTAGGGTGGATTGGCCATGCTAAATTACCCATAGTGCCCAGGGACGTGCAGGTTAGGGTGAATTGGCCATGCTAAATTGCCTGTAGTGTCCAGGGATGTGCAGGTTAGGGTGGATTGGCCATGCTAAATTACCCATAGTGCCCAGGGATGTGCAGGTTAGGGTGGATTGGCCATGTTAAATTACCCATAGTGCCCAGGGATGTGCAGGCTAGATCGGTTAGCCATGGGAAATATGGGATTCTGAGGATACTGTGGGGAGTCTCAGTGGTTAGAACTGCTGCCTCACAATGCTAGGGCTTGGGTGGGATGCTCTTTGGAGGGTCAGCACAGACTCATTGGGCCCAATGGCTTCTTTCTACCCTACAACACCCTTGTGAGGTGATGGTCTAGTGGTAATATTGCTAGGCTATTAATTTAGAAAGCTAAGCAATGTTCTGAGAGTCTGGGTTCAAATCTGGCCAGGGTCATTTGAATTCAGTTTTAAAAAAAACCTGGATTTAAGAATCTAATGATGACCGTGAAACCATTGTTGGGGGAAAAACCCATCTGGTTCACTAATGTCCTTTATGTAAGGATCCTTACCTGGTCTGGCCTACATGTGACTCCAGACCCACAGCAATGTGGTTGACTCGTAACTGCCCTCTGGCCAATTAGGGATGGGCAATAAATGCTGGCCTGGCCAGAGAGACCCGCTACCCATCAAAGAATATAGAGGATAAAAGGACCTCTTTATCTTTTAAAGATTCAGACATCGATTGGTGTTCTGTATTCTTGGCAGATAAAGATTCCCAGCCTGTTCAGTCGTTCCTGATGGATTTCCACATCAAAATAGTAAAGGGGAGAAAGGACAAGGATGATTTGATGGCAGGGTGGGATGAAGAGGGTGTAGGAGGAGAGCTGGTGGGGAGGACAAACACGAGCACAGAGCAGATGGGCCCAATGGACTGGACCATTCTCATAGAGCAGTGCACAGTGAAGCTGTCCCCAGCCCAAACCCCCCACCCTCCCATTCCCAGGCTCCCCAGTACATACCATGCTTCACTTTCTCAACTGCAGTCATCTTCAGCTGTTGCAGGAGCAGTTCTTCTGTTGGCAGGTGGTGGTCTCTTGCCAGTCGTAAGGCAATGTGCACACTGGGGTTCGGGACCCCCTCACTGGAGTACACTGACTGAAGCATGAGCCTCAGCAAGGAGTTGACAATTCCCCTCTCAGAGTCGGGCAGGTCTGAACAAGGAAAGACAAAGTGAGAGAGAGAAGGGACATCATTTCTCAGCATTCACGGTGTGGAGAGCAGAAGCGTCAGCATGGAGGGGGGGTTGGGGGGTGGGTCACCTGACCAATGGGGACTGCGTCACTTACTCACTGGAGTCACCGTACTGCCCCCCCGCTCTCTCCCCATAGCCCTGTATCAATCTCCAATCTAGT
>NC_063378.1:8869312-8883682 GCF_021869965.1 Rhincodon typus | reverse complement strand
TCTCTCCCCATAGCCCTGTATCAATCCTCAATCTAGTCCCACTGCCCCACTCTCTCCCCATAGCCCTGTATGAATCCCCAAACTAATCCCACTGCCCTGCTCTCTCCCCATATCCCTGTATCAATCCCCAAACTAATCCCACTGCCCCACTCTTTCCCCATAGTTCTGTACCAAACCCCGCCTCCCTTCCCATAGCCGTGCAATAAGTGAAACCAATCCCTAATAAAAGTGTGGGTAGAATGGGAGACAGACACACTTGCACACATACACTGATACACAACACTGATGAAGGGTAACTATTTCTGTCTGTGGATGTCAATGCAGAATTTCCTCAGGGATCTGAGAAGTATTCTATTCACAACCTTGTTCAGCTGCTTCATCAGTGACTATCCTGTCTTTGGGATTTGATTTGTGACTCCTCGAATCCTGGTGCACTCCGTGATTGCATACAGCCAGACGGGATTGGCTGATAAATGACAATATTTGCACAACACACACACTTTTTTCTCACAATGGCTATAACCAGTGACAAAAAAACTCACCTTCCCTTGGTAACAAAATATCATTCTTGCTGCTGACTCCCCTGCTATCAACATCCTAGGGGTTACCATTGACCAGAAACTCAACTGGACTCACCACATTAACACAGCGGCTACAAGAGCAGGTCAGAGGCTGGGAATCCTGCAGCGAGTAACTCCCCTCCTGACTCCCCCCAAAGCCTGTCCCACCATCGACAAGGCACAAGTCAGGAGTGGGATGGAATACTCCCCACTTGCCCCCGGATGGGGGCAGCTCCAACAACACTCAAGAAGCTCGACACCATCCAGGACAAAGCAGCCCCTGCTCGATTGGCACCACATCCACAAACATCCCACTCCCTCCCCCCACCGACGCTCAGTCGCAGCAGTGTGTACCATCTACAAGACGCTCTGCAGAAACTCACCAAAGATCCTCAGGCAGCACCTTCCAAACCTACAACAACTTTCATCTAGAAGGACAAGGGGCAGCAGATACATGGGAACACCACCCCCCTGCAAGTTCCCCTCCTCAAAATCCTGGAATTCCGTCCCTAAGGGCACTGTTGGTCTACCTACATGAACTGTAGCAGTTGAAGAAGGCAGCACAATGACGTCCCCTCATGGGGAATTAGCGATTGGCAGCAAATGCCAATTGCTAACCTTGCTGGTAATGCCCATATCCCGAACCATCCAGCCTCAATATCGAATAGGAGTATGATGTAGACAATAGTTAAGAACGACCTGTATGTCTGCACATCGCCATCAGCTGCATGAACATGCACACCCATGTACACTCATCCTTTCAACATATTCCATCCCCAATTCTAAAGATTGAGAGCAAGACAGAGAGAGATACAGATTGTTGAGTGGCAGTCACAGAGAAACTGACAGAGGTAAAGAGAGTGACAAAGTGAGAGAAAGTGAGGACAAGGCGGTGGGACATAGACCAGGCGAGCGAGCAACGCAGAGGGTGAGCAAGAGGTCCAGAGAAAGCAGCAGAGAAAGGGATTGAGACAGGCAGAGCCTTGACAGTGGAAGGAAACACAGACAGAGCCAAGGAAACCACAGGAGGGGAAACAGAGGGTGAAGGATGGTGACAGAGAGACAGGACACAGGCAGTTACAGCAGGAAAGGATAGAGGCAGAAAGAGTGACACAGTAACAGAGAGAGAGAGAGAGACACACACACAACCAGAGGGTATTTGACTTACAGCCATGAACGAAAGAGGCCAGCAACAACCCAGGCAACAGCAACAAGGGCATCAGGCTGGGCATTGTGCAGGCACAGGTGACCAATCCCCAAAACAAAAAAGTGCAGGGTCTTCTGCTGGGTCTTTTCCTTCCACAAGCACAGGGTCGGGGGAGAGGGGGCGCAGTACGATTCCACACTATTTGTCCCAGATGTTGCTGGACAGAGCCCGAAGTGAATCGAATACCTGTTGTCAGTACGAGTGACAGAGAGAGAGAGGGAGGGAGGGAGGGAGAGCTGAACTCCTGGTGAAACTAGATCCTAAGCGTTGCTCAATGTGTTTGCTTAATGAAAGGTGGAACATTAAAAAAATAAAGATCTTGTTCAAATGTTGGGCAAGAATGAATCGATTCACGCAAAACCAGAAGTGCAACTTGGCAAGGGCGCTTCAGGAAATAATTAACAGAGGTGTCAGCTGGTTTACTGGAATGGAGCTCAGAGACAGAGAGAGGGACTAAATAACCATCAGCTCTTGATGGTTCACGGTCAGCAATGGCCTTACACGCATTTACAAACAAAGGGTTTGCTTTGTTTCGGCATCAACTTCCACATTCCCAGCTTTTCTCATGGGGCTTTCACTGTTGTAATCCAGGAAAAGCAACAGCCCACTTGCGCACAGCAAGATCCCCCAAAACACCAAAGTGATACTGACAGCTTGACTCACGATATTCCTTCGCGGAAGAAATCGTTGGACACAGACAGTGGAAATGCACTGCCAGTTTTCTTTGAGATGGGATCACAGGAGATTTGATGTTCCCCTACAATATTCACATGTGGGATGTGGACATCGCTGCCTGGCCAGGGTTTATTATACAGACTGGGTTTAAGTTCAAAATCTCATCCTTAAAGACGGAACTCTGGCACATGCAGCATGTACTCGGCACTGACCCTGCGACAGTGCGGCGCTCCCCCTGCACTGACCCTCCGACAGTGCGGTGCTCCCTCAGCACTGACCCTCCGACAGTGCCCGCTCCCTCAGTGCTGACCCTCCAACAGTGCCCATTCCCTCAGCACTGACCCTCCGACAGTGCCCATTCCCTCAGCACTGACCCTCCGACATTGCCTGCTCCCTTATCACTGATCCTCCGACAGTGTGGCATTCCGTCAGCACTGACCCTCCTACTGTGTGACGTTCCCTCAGTACTGATGCTCCGACATATTGGAATGATGCTTGCTTGCCTGCGTAAAAGCAGGACCCGCTCACAGAACCTTTCAAAACGAATAGGGTGTCGTGAACATCCTTCTGATATGTTAAACTGTAGCGTGTCGGGGAGAGTTCATAGGAGAGAAACCGCCAGAAACTGCAGACAGAAAACTGTCATCTTTCCCTCTGTCCCTCTGGAGGAAAAAGACATGCAATCTAAAAAATTACAAGAATTCTGAAACTAGAAAAGACCTAGTTCCAACTGATCAACCACTGAATCGAAGATTGACCGTCACCGATGGACAATAATGTCATCCTCAGTAAAATCTAAAGGACTGTGAGAAAATAACTATCCAACTTATGGCCCATCCTTTTGATGCTCAGAATTTTGTTTTTTCCTGTCATTGTTATTTCCACCTGTTGTAAATGTGTTAAACCACCTCTCTTCGTCTCTCACAATTATGAATGAGTCTGTGCATACCTGGAGCTTTTAAACAATTATAGTTTCATAGAAGTAAATTACAAATCCTTTCATTTCTCTTGTTAAAGTTACTGGTGTTAGAACGTAGCATTGTCAGATTTTCTGCAGTTGCAGCCAACCAGGCAAGACTCAGTGTGATTCTGGACATTTTGGGACAGTTTATGGAACCATGGGGCACAATCGTTAATGGTGCACATTCCCAGTGGAGTTGTGACCACGCTGAATAGCGAGCAGTTCCAGATTGGCATCTGATTGGTTGGCTACGCAATACAGGCACCTCCTGTGGACATGAAAGCCTGAGGATGTCCTCGAACTCAGAGCTTCATGGCAACACCTCCACTGCAACTCTCCCTAAAAGGGAGTGGGCACTGACCACATTATTCATCAACACACCCCCAATCTCCTCACTGTGATCACTGCGGGGGTCAACAACAGGACAACAACAAAGATTCTAACAGATTATAAAAGATTATAATCTTGTAAAAGTTACCCCCTGCCCTTCTGAAGGCAGCTCACAGGGACCATACATCAGACACCATTTGACACCCAGCCACATTGGGAGCTCTATTGACAAGCAAAACCTTTGGTCAGAATCATCACTTTGCAGGACCACAGCAACATTCACTCAGCCACTTTTTGCACCTTCACAACATTGTAAGGGGTTGGTAACATTGTCATAGACCACTGGGGAGCAGAGGGTTGCTCTCTCGTTTGAGAGTGAGGTGACTGGGGATGAGTTTAACCCGAGGGCCATCACACCTCAGGGGAGGTGGAGAAGGTGGGAACTTCACTCAGTTGGGTCTGTAAGGACCCTTTAACCCCCAATGACCAGAGGGCTCACCACTGGTGAGAAGGTGTCATTACAGTGTGATGTGTTTACATGGGAAATTTCCATGAGAAAAAATACAGTGATTGTAACAGGGTCCGCCAGTTGGACCCTGTAGTATATGAGTTCTCTGATTGGGGCTATTAATCTGGTCCAGTCAGGGAGCCCTGACTGAGAGATACAAACAGGAGGATCAGGGGTTCTGTTCACTCTGAGAGCTGGCTCTGAGGGAGCTGGGTCAGTGTCAAGGACTCTCCACGTGTAAATAAAGGGTGACTTGGTGACAGGGTACCAGCCTCTGTGGAGTTATTTCAGTGGCAACGAGAGAAAAGCACACTCCTGAAGAAATTCACTCACAACAGTTTTCTTTGAGATAGGGTAAGCATTTCTGGCATCATGCCATAATTTGGGAAGAATAACTCATTCGATCCTGTCGTCAGAAACTGAGTACAGTTTGTGGAAAGAATGCATTTTTTCCAGGTTAATGACATTGGGGAAAATGCAAAGCAGTGAGTAATTCTGACTTTGTGAACCTGCAGCTTTTTCAGTTATTCGGAGCCTGATGTTTCCTGAGACACCAGATACTAAAACCTTTCAATAGTTGATGGATTTAGTGAAGGAACATTACAACCGCGAGTCTCCTCCACTTCTGAGATATTATTGGTTTTACTTGGCAGTTCGAGAATCAGGGGAATATGTGTTGGGATTTTTGATGAAGTTAAGGCGAGTGGCAGAGGCACCTGACTTTGGTTTAGCCCTTAATGAGATGCTGAGAGACCGTTTGATCTGTGGGGTTAATGATGTAACCATGCAAAAGCACCTGCTAGCAGAATCCCAACTGGACTTCAAACAGGCTCAACAACTGGCTTTGTCCTTATAAAATGCAGCAAGTGGGGAATATGAGTTACAGGGTATTCGATGGAAGTGAACACCCTCGCCAGGCCGACTGAGCTTAGGGAACACCACTTGAGTGAAGGCAATTGCACAGCCTCACTCAGGACATATCCTTCACAGAGGAAATCTAGATCAGTCCACAGCAAAACCCCAAAATGAAACCAAGCCTCAGCCAAATGGTTAAAACTTTCTTCGGGATCCGGGCCAGCAAGTCATTGTAGTTGCTGCTGGAAAGTGGACTCAAGACAGTAACAGAGTCCCACTAGGCCTGAATTGTGTAAGAGAACTCATAGGCCGGTATCCAGGAGAGTGCACACCCTGGAAATCCTACCTATATCTGCCTTGGAGCAGTTACATTGCTTAGCAACATCCAAATCAGAACCAATCAAAATGAACATCTGGTTAAATGGTCACCAGGTTCTAATGGAGGTTGATACTGACTGGGCTGTGTCAGTGATCGCAGAACCAGTCTGTAACAAAATTCACTCCGGGCTCCAAACCTTAAGTTAGTGTGAGACCTTGGCCAGACTGAGAACCTACACAGGGGAACCTTTACAGGTTAAGGATACAACTTTGGTTCATGTCTCATATGAGAAGCAGATGGCTCAGTTCCCACTGATTGTAGTAAAAGGATCGGGCCCGAGCCTGATGGGGCAAAATTGGTTGAGAAAGGTTCACCTTATTGGAGCAACATTTTTCAATTAGAAAATGGCTATCCGAGTGAAATCCTCATTAAATACCTGGAAGTTTTTCATTAAAGTCTAGAGACTATCAAAGGAGCCAAGGCTGCTTTGCAAGTTGACCAGGAAGTAATTCCACGATTCTGCAAGGGCCTCCCAGTGCTATTTTGCGTGAAAATAGGGACAGAAATGAGGAAGCTGGGACGTGATGGAATTATCAAACCAGTCCAGTTTGCGGAATGGGCACCACTAGTCCGATTGTGCGGCCCGACAGATCAATTCAACTTTGTGTTGATTTTAAATGAACAGTAAACCGCTTCTCACAGCTGGATAAATACTCGATCGCTCACATCGAGGATTTATATGCAAAGCTGGCAAAGGGAGCTGTCCTTCACGAAGCTGGGCATGAGCCATGCAAACCTACAATTTCAGTTCAATGAGGACTCCCACACGTATGTCACAACTAAACCCCATCAGGGTTTGTACCAATATCGGAGACTATGCCATTTTTCAGTGGATGATGGAGAACATTTCACATTTCATTCGCTGGTTAACTGGATGTTGTGCAACTAACATGCTTAATATAAATATATTAAGGTAGTAGCCTAGACCCTAACTTTTTCTTATTTCAAAGATAAATGCGAGGTGCTGTGTTCCACATGTAATGCGATTGGTCAACAACTTGACGTTAAGCAAAGTACAATTTATTCAAACACTCCAGTCAAAATAAAGCAAAGAGAAACTTGGAATAATTTAATTTTTTTTTGTTCTGCCAGGGCTATTCTTTCCTTTCCTTTTGCCTCAAACTCAGGCTGCTTCATTTGCAATTGAATTTTAGCCATTTCCAAAGATTCTGATGGTGTTCCCAGCAATTGTAAATGCTGCACAATTTCTTCAACTACCTCCCATTTCCTCACAGCCACAGGCAAACCCAACTCCAGCTTGTTTGTCAATTCTGAAAGCTTCGCCTTGCTCACTTTCTGTAAAATTCCAGAAGTGACTTGTTCCACCCCGAAGAAACTCTTAGTGACTGAAAGAGCCATTATTACACAAGGCACTCCCTGTTTCAACCAACCAAATTTAACACCTGAAACAAATGACACTCACACCTACCACTTGCTGCCTCTGAGTCCAGCAATCCTAAACTAAACCTTCATTCAGTGATTTTGATTCCAACAGGAACCCCCCAATTTGTTATTGACCAGACCAAACCCCCTCAAAAATTTCAGAAGATAGCCTTGACCATAACTTTTTTCTTCTTTTAAAGGTAAGTGCAAAGCATTGTGTTCAGCATGCATTTCGCTCGGTCAAACTACCAGATTTGAAATAAAACACACTTTATTCATAGACTTTGCTAAAATGCAACAAAAGAAAGAGGACTTTGGAATAACTTTATTGGAAAACTTTTATTATTCTGAAGAGAATAAAAAAACCGAACGAACTGCGGAAGCTGTAAGTCAGGAACAAAAATAGAAGTTGCTGGAAAAGCTCAGCAGATCTGGTAGCATCAGAAATCAGAGTTTACATTTCAGGTGGGGTGACCCTTCCTCAGTTACGACTAAACAGTAACTGTTCTAATATACTGACACCCCATAAACTCCAACTTGACAAAAGACAAGTTCCAAAAAACAGATTGTCTCACATGCATTTCCAGCAGGAGAGGAGGGAAAATGCATCAAGAGAAAACTCTGAGAGTGAGTGTAGCGGGGAGAGATGTATTGTGGCTTCCAAACCCTGCTGAGACCCCGGCAACAACCCTGAAATATAAAACTAAAATTCTCGTTTTGTGACAGCCTGACCACACCTATTCAAGTTGCTTCTATTGTTCCAACTTTAAAAAAAAAATCGGCCTCACAAGCTGAGAGTTTAAAAAGACAGCTCAGGACTTCTGTCTTAAAACCTCTCCTCAAAAAGAAAGGAAAAATAAATACCTCTTGAAGCCATAACATCATTACAAAGTGATGGGGAGGGAGTATGAGACTTTGTCAGAGTGTTAATCCTGAGAGACGGCTGACCATTGCAGAGTCAGCGTTGAGGATGTGCCACTTTGTCAGAGGGTGATATTGAGTGAGTGATGCCATTGCCAGTGCGAGCATGCTTAGTGAGATCTATCTTGAGAACATCTTTAGCACAACGCGAAAATTCCTCTGAAACCGATGTTTCAGCAATTTCACGTACTCACCTGGAATATTTCCTCTTGTATCTTAGCAATGAGACAGGAACATTACAACACCACCCCTGGCAGGCGGCTGTAACTACACTGTGACATGTTTACATTGGAAATTTCCATTCTACGTTTTCCCCAGGAATTCAAACAAATGTGGGAAAGGTGAGAACATGTGAGACAATCTTTGAGCCAACAATTGTGAATCAGTGTAGAGTTTATTTGATTTTTATTTACAGATCAGCCTGAGTATTTTATCCCATTCTGTTAATACATGTGAAATTGTTCTGAGCTGCCATGTTTCTTGCTATCCCTCACTGCATGAACAACACGCGGCATTCAGAAAGTATGTTCAGGTCTGAGTGAAGTCATGTTTCTGTTCAGGACTATTCGACCATGTAGGCTGCACTCAGTGTTGGGTATGATGGGGTCACACAGCAGCACTGGGGAGAAGAAGGGATGAGGAAAAGTTTGAGCTTGCTGAGGAGGGGAAGGGAAAGCTCTCATTTGTGGCTTTTCACTTTACAGTAAGAAGAACATACACTGAAGTTTAATTGCACTCCACTTGCTGAAGGCAGTCTGCTGGTAAATTGCTGTATGTGCTGATGTAAAGAATACGAGCTTTATAGATCAAGCTGTTGAGGACAAAAACAGGGAAGTTACGCTGAACATTTATAAAGCTCAGGTTCGTTCACAAAGGGACTATAGTTTCCAGTTCTGGTCACCGCACTTCAGGAAGGATGTGAGACTCTTCGAGGGGGAAGGATGTGAGGGTCTTTGAGAGGATACGGAGGAGATTGACCCGAATGGCTTCTGGGAGCAGGGATTTGAGGGACGGGGTTCAGGTGGAGAAGATGGGGCTGTTCCCCTCGGAGCGAAGGAGATTGGGAGGGGAGTCTGACTGACACGGACATGTTGGGGACAGGTTTAGATCAGGGAGACAAAGGAAAGTTGTTCCCACTCACGGTGATACAAGGACCATGGGAGACAGATTGAACATTCTGGGTCAGATATACAGAGCGGGATTGTGAGGAAGGACTGTTATACACAGCGAGACATAATGATCTGGAAATCACTGCCTACGAGGTGAGGTGGAAGGGGAGATGCTCAGTGATTTCAAACAGAAATTGGATGGACATTTGAGGGAAATAAACTCCTAGAACAATGTGGAGAGACTGGGGAAATGGGACTGACTGGAGAGCTGGCATGGCCTCGGTGGGCTCAATGGCCTATGCCTGTGCTGTAATAACTCTCTGGATCTCAGATGATCCTAAGCAGTGCCATTTAGTGGATTTAGTGCATATTAACCAAAGGGTGCATGTGATTTGGTTGCAGTGACAAAGCTTGAAACAGCCTTTCAATTTCCCTTAACCACTTGTCGCTCACAGACGCAAATACCAGCAACAGTGAGAGCTACAGCCACAATGAATATCCCAGCTCGTATTCCCAAAATCAGGATCACATGCAGGCTCTCTAGAAAACACAGAGAAAGAATGAATTACTTTGTGTCCATTTTCAATCTCTCGCTGTGGGTGAACACTCAAGCTTCATTTCACTGTAACATTTCCTGCAATATTGATGGTGGGGTGCAGTGAGAATGTGACAGGCAGCAAAGTGCTGGGTGATCACCAGGAAGACTATGGTCAGGCAGTGCAGGAGCCCCCTGTGACCATTCCCTCTCAAACAGATAGACCGTGTTGGATACTGTCGTGTGGGGTTGGCCTCTCAGGGGAAAGCAGCGACAGCAATGTTCATGGTGTCGCAGTTGGCTCTGCTGCACAGTGGGGGAGGAAAATGTCTGGGTGAGCTTTAGTGAGAGGGAACTCGATTGTAAGAGAAACTGACAGGCGGTTCTGTGACCACAAACGGGACTCTGGAATGGTATCAGAGATAGTAGGAACTGCAGATGCTGGAGAATCTGAGATAACAAGGTGTAGAGCTGGATGAACACAGCAGGCCAAGCAGCATCATAGGAGCAGGAAGGCTGACGTTTCAGGCCTAGCCCCTTCATCAGAAATGGGGGAGGGGAAGGGGGTTCTGAAATAAATAGGGAGAGAGGGGGAGGCGGATAGAAGATGGATAGAGGAGAAGATAGGTGGAGAGGAAGAACTGCTCTATCCATCTTCTATCCACCTCCCCCTCTCTCCCTATTTATTTCAGGACCCCCTTCCCCTCCCCCAGCTCTCAAATGGTATGTTGCCTCCCTGGTCAGGGCCGTCCCAGAGTAGCTGCAGGGAATTCTGAAGGCGGAGGGTGTAGAGCCAGCATTCGTGGTACAGCTCAGTTCCACTGACTCGGGGAAAAGAAAAAGAGATGAGGTCCTGCAACAAGGTTTGAGAGAGTTAGGTAATGGATTAAAGAGAAAGTCATGCAATATCTGTGTCTGACAGGATCAAGGAAAATCCCAAGGCTTTTTATCCATATATTAAGAGCAAGAACAGTTTCTCCACGTAAGCTGCCTTTGTACCTCGCTTTATAACGGACTGGAATGCTGATTTCTTGAACTTTTAAAAAAAAAGTTCTGATTTATTCCTAAGATTTTGTACCTAGATATCTTTGATCCAAAGAAGGTGTTGGAAATGGTGACTTTGTACACTTTTCGCTGCACTGCCAGTGTATCCACTATCTCTGTGGTGCTGTGACACAGAGACAGTCAAATGAAATCAGCCTTTCTACCATAATATTATGTTGCCTGGAATGGAGGGTTTGAGTCATAAAGAAAGGGTGGATAAGCTGGAACTTTTCTCACTGGAACATAAGAGGTTGGGAGATGACCTTATCGAGGTTTATGAAATAATGAGGGGTACAGGTAGGGTGAATGGCATAACCCTCCAAACTTTCCTATTCATGTACTTATCCAAATATCTTTTAAACTTTGTAACTGTACTCATATCCAGCATTTCCTCTGTAAGTTCATTCCACACACAAACGACTCTCTGCATTAAAAAAATTGCCTCTCATGTCTTTTTTAAATCTCTCTCCTCCCACCTTAAAACCTGTCCATTCACCCTATCCGTACTCCTCATTATTTTATAAACCTCTATAAGGTCATCTCTCAACCTCTTATGTTCCAGTGAGAAACAGTCCAGCTTATCCACCCTTTCCTTATGACTCAAACCCTCCCTTCACAGCAACATCCTGGTAAATCTCTTCTGAACTCTCTGTAACTTAATAATATCTTTCCTATAACTGGGTGACCAGATTTAGACACAGTATTCCAGAAAAAGCCTCACCTACGTCCTGTACCAACTCAACATGCCGTCCCAACTCCTTTACTAAAAGGACTGAGCAATGAAGGCAAGCATGCTAAATGCCTTCTTAACCATCCTGTCCTTTTGTGATGCAAACTTCAAAGAATTATGTACCTGAACCCGTCGATCTCTCTGTTCTATAGCACTGCCCAAGTCCCTTGTATAAGTTTTGTTTTTGTCTGTTTTGCCAACATATAATACATCACATTTATACAAATTAAACTCCACTTGCCACACTTCAGCCTATTGACTCAATTATTCAAGATTTCTTTGTAATCTTAGATAACCTTCTTCATTGTCCACTATACCACCAATCTTGGTGTCATCCATAAAACTTACCAACCATGTTTTTGAAATTCTCATCTAAATCATTTCTATAAGCAATAAACAAAAGTGGTCTCAGCACCAATCTCTGTGCACCAGCACATGCTAGCCCCGGGTCTCCAAACAACCCTCCACTGTCACTCTCTGTCTCCTACTGTTCAGCCAATTTTGCATCCAACTGGCAAGCTCACCCTGGATCTAACTTCAGTAATTCATCTACCATGTGGAACCTTGTCAAAGGCAAGGCATAGGCCAGGTATTCCTGTTGTAAACCTTCCCTAAGCTGTTTCAAACACATTAATAACCCTCCTTAAATAAGGAGGCCAATATTGTACACTATACTCCAGATGTGGCCCAACATAAGTGAGGAATAAATTCCCCACCTTTGGATTAAATTCTCTTTGTGAGAAACATTCTACGAGCTTTCTGGATTACTTGCTTTACCTGCGGACTGACCTTATGAGATTCATGCACTTGAACACCCAAATCCCACTGCATCTCCGAGCTCTGCAATCTCTTACTATTTCAATAACTTGCATCTCGTGTTTTATAAAACCGGGCACTTGGGGAGTGTGGAGTCCCCTTGCAGTGAGAGCTCGCACAGGTTCATGTGCGGTTATCCCATGTGAGTTCAAGCACCCTACCACGATACCAGACAAGGTGAAGAAGATTGCAATGTGGCTGCAAGACCATCACTACCATGGAAATAAAGTTTATCACAATGAAGAGGTGGGACAAGCTGATTACAGGCGGCGGGTGGAATTTCTCGGAACCTTGGAGAATGGGAATTGTACCCTGAAGGTGAAAAACTTAACAAGCAATGACAGCAGAAATTATTATTTCCGGATTGAAATGGATGAGCATAAGTGGTCACAGCAAACAGGGAGCAGACTCGTGGTTTCTGGTGAGTTTCTTCCTTAGTCACTGTCTAATGATGTTATTTACAATGTCAAATGCCATTTGACATGTTTCACACTTTCCCTCTCTTCCTCGATCTTTCTTTTTCCCTCCTCAATCTCAATTATTTCTAATCCCCTCTTTTATTCTCTCCCATCACTCAAACTCTTGCTTTCTACCTCTCTGTCCCTTCCTTTCACACTCACACTCCCTCGCCTCTTCCTTGCCTCTCTCCCTATCCATCCCACCCTCTCTCTCTTCCTCAATGCTCACTCTTTCCTGGTTCTTTGTCTCACACTCCCTATCTTCCACTATGGCTTTCTCCCTTTCTCTCCCACTCCCTCTCTCTTTCCATCGTTTTCTCTCTCTATCTCTCTTTCAATGCACTTTTCCCCTCACTTCGTCTGTCTCCCGCACTCCCACTTGCTCTCTTCGCCTCTGCCTCTCCCCTGTTCATTTGCATTACCTCTCTCATTCCAGAACACTCTCTCCTTCTCATTCTCTCCATCTCTGCCTGTCATTCCTATTGGTCCACATCCGATTAATTATCAACTGCTTCATACCTCCTTCTAACTGTCTTCAAACTCTCTCTCTTTCATCTCCCACAGGATCCAAATCACATGCTGATAAATCTGCTGATAAATACTGACCCTCCGACAGTGCGGCGCTCCCTCAGCACCGACCCTCCAACAGTGCTGTGCTCCCTCAGTACTGACTCTCCGACAGTGCGGCGCTCCCTCACACTGACCCTCCAACAGTGCGGCGCTCCCTCAGCACTGACCCTCCGACAGTGCGGCGCTCCCTCAGCACTGACCCTCCGACAGTGTGGCCCTCCCTCAGCATGTTTTATAAATTTTTGTGTTTGGATTGGATTGGGTTGATCGCTCCAACAGCTGAATGACCTGCCTCTGCCTGTGTGCTCTCTGTTTCCTGAGGGATGTAAGAGGAATGATGAAAGGCATTAATATCAACAGGAATGATCCAAGGCTTTTCTTCAGTGTTGCTGGGTCATATTCCTGGAATCCCCTCCCTAAGGTGCATTATGATTCTAGCTACAGCGCAAGTACTGCAGCGGTTCAAGAAGGCAGCCCACCCCCACCTTCTCAAGGGGGACAACTAGGGACGGGGTAATAAATACTGTCTTGTGTAATCCTTTGAAACCAATAAATAGCTGGAAATTTTTTTCCCACTGTGAGTACAATCTGGGGAATATAACTGATTAACAGAGGGCCAGCCTGGGATCGATGGGCTGAGTGTCCTCCTCATGTCCCTGAATGGATCTTGTGATTGAGTGAAGGGGGATGGGTCAGTGCTGACCCTGAGCATCCCAAGCCAGGAGGTAATGGGATAAATCACTGCGTACTCACACAGCATGTTTAATGTGGTGGTAGCATTGTGAATTTCACCGCTCGCTGTTTTAAATCCACAGCTCAGAGTCCTCCCGTTGTCCCGGTAAGACGGCGTAAATTTCAGGATGGTGCTGCTCGCTGGTTTACTGATTTCTGGCCGAGAGCTTGCGGTTGATGATGAAATGTTCAGACCCTCAGTGTCAAACCACTTCAGCAAACCGGGACAGAGCAAACTCACCGAGCAGTTCAGGCTCACCTCCACATTCTCCAGCACCTCACCCGGATCTGATATCTTTATCAACTCAGACACATCTTTACAGAAAACATCAGTCAGGGCACAAGGTTAATTCATGGAGATTGAGTTTGGAAAGAGTGTGCAAAGCATTTATTTCCAACCGGCAAGTACAAGCAAAGAGAAACTTCTGATGCACGGAGACCGTAACTGCACAACACTCCGAGTGTGGGTCTAACTGAGGGATACGGAGACTGGAACTGTGCACGGTGCTCTGAGTGTGGGTCTAACTGAGGGATACGGAGACCGGAACGTTGCACGGTGCTCCGAGTGCGGGTCTAACTGAGGGATACGGAGACCGG
>NC_063378.1:8868315-8869302 GCF_021869965.1 Rhincodon typus | reverse complement strand
ACCGGAACTGTGCACGGTGCTCCGAGTGCGGGTCTAACTGAGGGATATGGAAACCGGAACTGTGCACGGTGCTCTGAGTGTGGGTCTAACTGAGGGATAAGGAGACCAGGCCCGGAAGTTTCTGAAAATTACTAACAAGAACAGGAGGCCATTCAGCCCCTCGAACCAGTCCTATATTAATTAAAGAATTTTTTTTTGACTTACCAACAACTTTTATTGAGACACCGTTGGGATCTGAATAATTTTCCCGACTCTGATCAGACATTCGAAAATGATAGGTCCCTTCATCGCTCTTCTGTAAGTCAGTTATTTTCAAAGTACAATCCTTTCCTATTTGCTTGTTGCCTGTGAGTGTGGCTTGGTTTTGGAAGCTGGGGTCCGTGTCCCCATTGGAAGAGATCACCAGAATACCATTGACTTTCTCCCCCTTCAACCACATGGCCGTCTGGAGGTTGCTATTTCTGGGATAGCGACATTGGCAAGGAATTATCAAACACGAACCTTCTGCCCCTTCTACAGCCCTGGGAGCATTGACACTCCATACAGAGTAAAAGTTACCTGCAACAAACCAATTGTGCATTAACGTAGCACCTTCAACATGGTCAAACAACACAGCATCTTCATCAACCAGAGAATATTTCACTCCGAGCTCCACCAAGGGATATCAGCAAACAGACAACGAAAGGTTCATTCAATGAGGACATTGTTGAAATAGTGCATTGAAAATGTGGCAGCAGGAAAGCAATAGGCAGGGAGGCGGAATATTTTCGGGATGGATTGTAGAACTCAGGACAACCATGTAGCAGAAGACACGGATCCCAATGGTGGAGCAATGGGAATTGTGGGATGCTCAAACGGCCGGGATTGGAGGAGGTGACCGAAATAGGGAGGGGTTTAAGGACTCGAGGTGGTTACACTCAGCTTCTCCCTACACCCTATGATATCCCACCCAGTCTAATCCCAATCTCCCCCTCAGTCCCCACACCT
>NC_063378.1:8865879-8868305 GCF_021869965.1 Rhincodon typus | reverse complement strand
AAACTAATCTCACTCTCCCCCTCAATCCCCACAAACTTTAATATCCCCCCAGTCTAATCCCAGTCTCTCCCTCAGTCCTTGCACCCTTTAATATCCCACCCAGTCAAACCCCATTCTCACTCCATGCACCATTTAAAATCCCACTGAGTCTAATATCTCTCCCTCTCTCTCTCTCTTCCCCTCTCTCTCGCTCTCTCTCTCCCTCTCTCTCTCGCCCTCTATCCCCCTCTCCCTATCCCACTGAACTCTGCATCTCTCTGTCTCTGTCTCTCTTTCCAACAAAGCCCTTTGATCTCTTTTCTGTAAATGTACATTTAGACACATACCACGGGCTGAAGACAGGAGGAGGGATAAGAGCACAAACCACATCATTCGCAAAGACCTGAAGAGAAATGGATAAAATTCATGAAAAGATTTACATTGCAATGGCAGAAATTCCAACGCCCTCCCTGTACCAGCCCCACGAAGGAAGACATCCGAGGGGGTCAGTGTTGAGAGAGCGCCGCACTGTTGGAGGGTCAGTGCTGAGGGAGTGCCGCACTGTCGGAGGGTCAGTGTTGAGAGAGCGCCGCACTGTCGGAGGGTCAGTGTTGAGAGAGCGCCGCACTGTCGGAGGGTCAGTGCTGAGGGAGCGCTGCACTGTCGGAGGGTCAGTGTTGAGGGAGCGCCGCACTGTCGGAGGGTCAGTGCTGAGGGAATGCCGCACTGTCGGAGGGTCAGTGCTGAGGGAGCGCCGCACTGTTAGGGGGTCATTACTGAGGGAGTTGAATTGTGCATTGGAAAGGTTGGAGCAAGAGAACCAGACAGAGGGACAGGCAAACCCACGAAGATGGACAGAGACAGAGTTGGAGAGGTACAGACCCCAGTGCTGAAGTGCTGGGAATCTGTGGATGCTCAAGAGGACGGGATTGGAGGGGGTTGCAGAGACAGGGAGGAGTATTGGGATTGGAAGGGGTTACAGAGACAGGGAGCAGTGTAGGAGCTGGAGGACGTTACAGAGACAGGGACGGTTATAGGGACTGGAGGAGGTTACAGACATCAGTGATGGGGATGGATGTAGGTGCTAGAGGAGGTTACAGAGATAGGGAGGGGTGTAGGAGCTGGAGGAGGTTACAGAGATAGGGCGGGGTTAGGGGCTGGAGGAGGTTACAGAGATAGGGAGGGGTGTTGGGGCTGGAGATGATTTCAGAGATATGGAGGCGTATTGGGGTAGAGATGGTTTCAGAGATAGAGAGTGAGTAGGGGCTGGAGGAGTTGACAGAGATACGGAGGGCTGGAGGATGTTACAGCGATAGGGAGGCAGTAGAGGTTGCAGGGTCATAGTGAAATTTATAGTCAGAGTTTTACAGCACAGTGATGGACTGTTCGGCCCATCGTGTCTGTGCTGGTCATCAGTGGGTTGCAGATTGCTACCACTCTCTGCATGAAAAGGTTTTTCCTCAAAATTGTAATTGAACTTCTAGCTTCAGAGTAAACATCATTCCCCAGTTTTTATCGCCGCTCACCACCCCCCATGACTGAATCCTTGTTCACTGACTTCCATTGTTTCAAAAAGCTTCAGCTTTATGACAATCACATTGCTTTCCCCTCCCCCTATCGCCCCTCTCCACTCCCTCCCTCTGTAGCCTCCTCTGGATTTGCAGTGCACACTGTGAGATCACTGTGTTCCCCCACTGCTATTGTCAGACTGCGATCCAGTGTATATCAGTGAGCACAGCGTGATGGGGGACCCAGACATGGTATGAGTTTGTACACTGGCTCAAAGCTGAATTGGTTCCCAATCAGAGCTCAATAAGAACGATCTTTTACAAACACTATTAACCATAAATCTGTCTGTGCTGACAATGACATTACCTTGGAGAAGTGGCTTTCATCAGCTTCTCCCTCTCAAGCTCAGGACAACATTGACCACAGCACCATACAATCCTGTCATTGTAACCTCTGCAAGACATGTCAGATCATCGCCATGGACACTACCATCACACATGGGAACACCACCCACCAGGTACAAGGCAGAGACACATGTGACTGAGCCAACGCTGTCTCTCCCACACGCTGCAGGCAATGATGCCCCGGGGCATGGTATATCAGAGATACCATGCAGTCACCATGACAACGGATGAATGGACACCGTACAACACTCACCAAACAGGGACGTTCCCTCCCAGTGGGGGAACACTTCAGCGGGCAGGGACATTCGGCCTCGGATCTTCGGGAAAACATCCTCCAAGGCGGATTTCAGGATACACAACAACGCAGAGTCACCGAGCAGAGGCTGAGAACCAAGTTCGGTCCCCATGAGGGCGGCCTCAACCGGGATCTTGGGTTCGTGTCACACTATAGGTGACCCACCACATTGTACACCCTCACACACTCACACACACACACACTCACACACACACTCAAACTCTCTCATACACACACAC
>NC_063378.1:8847268-8860879 GCF_021869965.1 Rhincodon typus | reverse complement strand
GCTGAAAGCCTTCTTCACTGGCCTGTCTACCTGTGACTCCACTTTCAGGGAGCTATCAACCTGTACCACAAGGTCACCTTGTTCTATAACACTCCCCAGGGCCCTGCCATTGACTGTGTAAGTCCTGCCTTGATTTGATCTAAGAAATTGAAACACTTTGTAATTATTTAAATTAAACTCCATCTTCCATTCCTCAGCCCAGTGGCTCAATTGATCAAGATCTCACTGTATTCCCAGATAACCTTCTTCACCGTCCACTATACCACCAATCTTGGTGTCATCCGCAAACATACTAACCATGGCTCCTAAATTCTCATTGGAATCATTTACATAAATGATGAATAACAGCGGACCCAGCACCAATCCCTGTAAGACAATGCTGGTCATGGGCCTCCAACCCTCTACCACCTCCCACTGTCTTCTACCTTCAGGTTCACTTTGTATCCAATTGGCTAGCTCTCCCTGAATCCCCTGAGATTCACCCTTACTCAACAACCCACCATGTGGTATTTTGCTAAAGTCTACGTAAACAACATTTACTGCACTGCCCTCATTTACTTTCTTGGTCACCCCTTCAAAAAACTCAATCAAATTTGTGAGACATGATTTCCAATGCATAAAGCCATGCTGACTATTCTAAATTAGTCATTGCCTATACAAATGCCTGTAGATCCTGTTTCTCAGAATTCCCTCTCACAACTTACCCACCACAGACATCAGACTCAGCAGTCTGTAGCTCCCAACTATTTCCTGCAGCTTTTCCTTGAAAAGGAAAAGAGTGTCTAAGTGTAGATTTCTTACACAAGTCTAGTGTTCTCACAGAGCTGTAGTAAGGGACAAATATGTAGGTAAGAGTTTAAAGTAAGGATTGAAAGGGCACTTGCTTGCTGCTGGAGAGACAGGCAGTCAATTGGAAGATAGTTCCCAAAGGAACAAGCCATAGGGATGTTCCAGGTGGGAAACAAACTAGTCTTGCAGATATTAGTGACACGGGGTCAGGGCTTGGCACGGTGAGTAACTGCATGTTTATTTTCGATAAAGGTTACAATGGACCCTAGCCCCCAGTGTGATAGTGTAGGAGCCGTATACCACTGATAGTAAACTGTGTGGTGTTGTTCGGCTTTCTGTTCGTGCCAGATGTGGATAGGAATTAATACAGTTTCGGGGTTGCGTCAGACTGTTAGTGTTGGGGGAAAAAGAATTAGTTTCCTCCCATTGTATTTGGAGGGAGGTCAAACTCCTGAGTGAACCTTGGAGCCCCTGACCTTGGATATACAGCGGTGTTTTGCTGGAATAAAATTCTGGAATAACGTGCTGCTTTACTTCGCTGTGCCCGAATCTCTATCTGCCTTTGTAGGGGTCACCCTGACAGTTTGGCGAGCTGGCCAGAAGGTTCCGCCTGACGGAGCTCCATCCCACTTGGGCCCACTGTCCGGGTGAGTCCCTGTATCTCTAACCCCCAGTAGGTGAGAGTGGTCCCCGGTCCTGACCCTCGGGAAGTCAGAACCTTGGGTTTTTGAGCGAACCTTGAGAGTGCGGAGAAAGTAAAGGGACTGCGCGCTGAGCTCAGTTTCAATGCAGAGGGACAGGGTCACAGCCAACTCTCAGAAAGTCTGAGATAACAAGGTGTAGAGCTGGATGAACACAGCAGGCCAAGCAGCATCAGAGAAGAACACAGCAGGCCAAGCAGCATCAGAGAAGCAGGAAGCAGCATCAGAGAAGAACACAGCAGGCCAAGCAGCATCAGAGAAGCAGGAAGGCTCATCCAGCTCTACACCTTGTTATCTCAGATTCTCCAGCATCTGCAGTTCCTACTATCTCAGAAAGTCTGCCCGGAGAGGACACAGAGGGGCCTAAAGGGACTGGGTTCGTGAAGGGAGGAGGATTTCCCCCCAACTCGGGCTAGCGGTCCGGGGTCGAGAGGGACAGGAGGTTATTGAGGGAGGATAAGGACTCCCGACCCGGAGATGTTCTGGGGAAATACTCCGGGGATTCCTAAAGGGGTGGGAGCTGAGAAAACATGATCTGTACTAAAACCAGAGCAAACCAGATGATTTTCTGTATGCCTGAGTCCATAACTGTTGGTGTGTCGGTCAGTATTTTAGTATTTTGGTTGTTTAGTGCCTGTTTGCTTTGGGTCCAAACAAACAAACCCGGAGGCGACTGTATCCAACACAGATCCCAGACTGAGCCTGACAGGGGTGGGGATAGGGGAGCGTGCACATGACGGCCGGGAGAAGTGGGTGTAGGGACCACCAAAATTCGATTAAAATATGACAAAGGAGCAAGGAGCCCGTGGCAAAGGAAATCCGTGATAATTGGTGGTGGGGGAGGAAGGGGGTCTTGGTGTCCAAGGGGTCTAATTTAGAAACAGCCTTTAAAGACAATAAGAAGTGAATTAATAAAACGGTTGGGAAAAAGGCTGGGACGGACGAGGGACAGAGAGAGAGATCACAAAGACAAGGGACAGACCGAAACGTCAGCCTTCCTGCTCCTCTGATGCTGCTTGGCCTGCTGTGTTCATCCAGCTCTACACCTTGTTATCTTAGGACAGAAAGGACTGATTTTTGTAGCAGCAATTTATAAACAGATAGTTGGGGGGGGGCTCAGGGCGACATACTAATGAGGTGCCGATGTTGGGGACTGACACCTCGCCAGAGCCCTCGCCGTATAATGAGCCAGGAGGCGCCTTATTCCACCTCAAGCACCAAAACCACCTGCCCCAAAGACTCGGCTGGGACATGGACACTGAGCGGGCGAACTCTCACCATCACATTGACAATGCCCGCGGACCAGGAAAAACCAGTTTACCCCTAGAAACGAGAAGAGATTAGGGACCCCCACCCCAGACTAATAGAATGACATATCGAGTTACACCTTCCCCCCCGCCCCCCCCCCCCCCCGAATCCCGGGGAGAAACAGCTATTGCTTGAGGCGCTGCCAAAATCCCCGAAGATCGACAAGAAACACCGAATTCTGGGCGAAATTGCAAGAGCTGACGCATGGACACAATTTCACTCCAGCGCAAGAGAAGTGCGAGGTAGGAAAAGGGCGAGGGTTCAGGAAAGAGGAAACCAGTAGTAACGCAGAAGCAGCCACAGTTTGGGAGAGTCTGGGGAAGTGGAAGGGAAGGGCTGTGGAAAAACCTGCTGGGGTCCACATCGCTCCATTCCGCACGGTGTGTATAACAGAAACCAGCGCAACAAGCTGATACAGCTACAGTGTTTATGAGAAAGAAAGAGAGAGAGAGAGCGAGACGGCTCTCTGCTCTCGTTCACCGAATGTTGGAGAGGTGTTAACTATGTGTAGTCTGGTTTGAATGCACCTTAGTTTGTTGTTTGGTAAATTATTGTCTTGTGTAATTCGTGTGTTTTCGTTCCCTAGAGCTCGAGGTCTGGGGATACTTTGAAATTAGTTTGCATTTTGGAAATGTGTGGTGATTTAAATGTGTGATGTGCCTGTGTAAGTACGGGACATTGTATGGTTAATGTGATGTCCGTTTAATAAACTTGTGTGGTTGTGTGTAGCAGAAGTCTATAACGAAATGTTGATTTAAAAGCTTGGTTTGTAAACAGTAAAAATTAATCTTTTAGAATTGGCTCTGTATTGTGTTTGGACTTTGGGTACATTTTAATTTCAGATATTACCATGTTTGGAATTTCACTTAGTGGCCAGCAATGAGCTTCCAAAAACTGTTTTAACACGAGTGAATCTTTAACTCCGGATGATAAGATTTGCTCATTGTAAAGGTTCTGTGATGTGAAAGTATGCAAATGAGAGGAAATTTGGAATTTTGGGAATGCATTTGTCTTTGAACAAAATTCTGAGAAAGCTGTGAGACAAATTAGAAAAGGCAACCTTAACAGAGGAAGTGGTTCAATACTAAATAATCCATTCTGCTTGACATGAGATAGATGGACAAAAAACAAAGTTGCTGGAAAAGCTCAGCAGGTCTGGCAGCGTCTGTGAAGGAAAAAACAGAGTTAACATTTCGGGTCCGGTGACCCTTCCTCAGTTCTGTAATCCCTCTACAAATAGCTTCAGACCAAGGAACCAGGTTCACTGGCAAGTGCCTGAAGGGAACATGTAAACTACTGGGAATAACACAAAGGTATCATATCCACCCCGCCACCCACAGAGCTCGGGGATGGTAGAGAGGATGAATAGACTGAGAATGCTCTGACCAAGGCAATAATAGGGGAAGGGGTTAAATGGACCCTTTCCCCACCAGCCACTCTGATGGCATCTTGAGGAACAGCTCACAGACTGACAGGACTGACTCCTTTTGGATTAATGACTGGTCGGGCCATGAGCCTGTTGCAAGAGCTGATTACGGGGGGGTAGGGGGATCTGGGAATGATGGACTCCAAAGGACGGATTTGGGAATTAGGTGTCAACTTTTCATGGATCTGCAACAGTTGTTAGACCAGGTGAACCAGGTATAGCAGGTTGATGTTGGGAACATGAGGGAATGGCCTCAGCACGACCGACAATAAGTGCGGAGACATGAGCTTTGGGACTGAAAACAGGAAGTGCTGGAGAAACCCAACAGGTCTGGCAGCATCTATGGACACAGAGAAATAGAGTTAATGCTTTAAGTCCAATCTGACTGTTCTTCAGAAATAAAAGGGGGTTGGTAAATGATGGCTTTTATGTTGTTGGCAGAGGGAGAGGATGAACAAGAAGGACAGATAGTGATGGTGCCTGGAGAAATAAAAATGAGGGATTGCTAATGATGGTGAAAGAGGGCTTGAGGCTTAAAATAGGTGTTAATGATGGGTGTGATTCAGAGAGAATGAGCATGTCATACTGGGAGTAAAGCTATTTAGGCCCAGGAGGAGTGTCATCAAAATGGAGGACTGAATTTGTTCAACTTAGTGCTGAAAGTTATAAAGTGCTCAGTGGAAAATGAGGTGATGTTCCTCCAGTTTACATTGAGTTTCACTGCAACACAGAAGCAGTCCTGAGCTCAGGGTTCAACATTGAGGTCAGTAATGTCAGAGCTTGCCCTCTGTCCTACACATTGATCAAAACACCCTCCCCCACCATCCATGTGTCTTATTGGCTTATATCCAAGCAGAGCAGTCCCTTTTTCTACTTTACACACCTATCATTCGTACCCATCTTACATCTCAATCTCTCCTTTACCACGATGAGCCACTGCCTCTGTCTTTTGTTCTGGGCGCCTTCACCACCTGTTCTATTCAGCTCTCTCCTTCCCCTCTGACAACAGCATGAAATGCACAACTTTCCTCTCTCTTTTGACTCTAAAGAAGTGATATTGTACTGAAACTGATCACTGTTTCTTTCCACAGATGCTGCCAGACCTGTTGCAGTTTTTGATTTGATGTGTAATTTCCAGCATTCACACAAATTTGTTTTTATTTCGGTTTCTGTTTGACCCGTGGTGGTGAGAAATGCTACAAAAATGTAATTCCCACAGAGATTTCATTTGTTGAATTTTTGTAATTCTTCGCGGAACACTCATCTCACAGAGAATCAAAGTATCAGTGAGGACATTGTCTAAAAGTAGCTCTGATTTCTCAAGAGCTGTCGGACAAGAGATCCAGCCCTGCACCTTGTTGTCTCGGACAAGAGGTGAGGCCTGATTAACTCCTTTCTCTTTCAGAGCTTGAGCGGGAGAAGCTGATGAAATATCTGAAGTCTTACTTCCTGCTTCACTTCTCCAAGGTAATGTCATTGTCAGCACGGACAGATTTATGGTTAATAGTGTTTGTAAAAGATCATTCTTATTGAGCTCTGATTGGGAACCGAAACAGCAGTGAGTGACTATCCACACACACACACACCATATACCACTCACCTACTTCCCACTGCTCACTGATAGGCACTGGCTCTGTCACCGCCTCCAGCCCCTACACCCCTCCCTATCTCTACACCCCACCACCCACCTTGATCTCTGGCTCTTCCGAACCTTGCAGCCCTAACCTTAACAATCCTCCAGCTCCTGTACTGCTCCCATTCTCTCTAAACTCCTCCAGCCTCTACAACCTTCATTCTTTCTGTAACAGCCTCCAGCCCCTACACACCCTCCCTATCTCTGTAAACTCCTCCAGTCCCTACACCCCTCCCTATCTCTGTAACCTCCTCCAGCCCCTACACCCCTCCCTATCTCTGTCACCTCCTCCAGTCCCTACACCCCCTCCCTATCTCTGTAACCTCCTCCAGCCCCTACACTCCTCCCTATCTCTGTAACCTCCTCCAACCCCTACACCCCTCCCTATCTCTGTAACCCCCTCCAGCCCCTACACCCCTCCCTATCTCCTATCCTCTCCTCTATCCATCTTCTATCCTACTCCCACTCTCTCCCTATTTATTTCAGAACCCCCTTCCCCTCCCCCTTTTCTGATGAAGGGTCTCGGCCCGAAACATCAGCCTCTCTGCTCCTATGATGCTGCTTGGCCTGCTGTGTTCATCCAGCCCTGCACCTTGTTGTCTCAGATTCTCCAGCATCTGCAGTTCCTATGATCCCTATCTCGGTAACCTCCTCCAGCCCCTACACCCCTCCCTATCTCTGTAACCGCCTCCAGCCCCTACACCCCTCCCTATCTCTGTCACCTCCTTCAGCCACTACACCCCTCCATCTCTGTAAACTTTTCCATTCCCTACACCCCTCCCTATCTCTACACCCCACCACCCACCTTGATCTCTGTAACCTTATGCAAAACTGGACACAATACTCCAGATGAGAAACCAATGGTTTATCAAGGTCACAATGACTTCCTTGAGTTAGTACTGTGTCACGTTTATAAAATGCATTATCCCAATGGCTATATTCACTGCTTTCCAAACTTCAAATTGGAGATGTATTCGATCAGGAAACGTTGTCAGGGTTATGATGGAGGGATGTAGGAATGGAATTAACTGGAGAGACATTCAAAGAGCCATCACTGAGACAATAGGCTGAATGGCCTTCTCTGGTGCTGGGAGATTCAATGCTTTAATTTTCTTGTTATAAACTTCTGCTGTAATGATGAAAAAATGCACAGAAACAAGGATGTGTTTCTCATCAGCTTTTCAGGGTGAGTTTTGCTTTAAGTTTTAAACACAAAGGCTGTGAAACCACCTGTGAAAGTTATGGGCTCAAACCAGAGGCTCCTCTGACACATGCAGAGCTCAGGCTAGAGATACTTTGCTCGAGTGTTTCATAGTGTCTGCACGAGTAGGGTCAGCATTGAGCTTGGGGACCAGTCGGTCTCCAATGCTGCGTTGGAATCAACAGTACAGATGTTGGATATATATATATATATAGGCAAGAACAATGAGCTCAGATGACCAAAGGGAAGATCATGCTGGACAAACTTTAGTTAGTTAGTTGAAACAGTGTGAGGAAGAGCAATTGTTGTGCAGTGGAGGAGTTATAATTGGATAATCAATCATTGCACATTGACTTCTGAAAGGAATTAGTGTGAACAACCTTCTTGAGGAGCTGCAGGCTGTGTGATGTTGAAGGTGTTCCTCCCAAACAGAATCCTGGGACAGAGGGCCAGCGATAACGCTTCACATAAATGTCAGAGGGAGGTTGGGTGTCTCAGTGGAGGTAATGGTCATTCTGGCAGGAGAGGTCATAGGGAGGGAGCTCCTATCGCTGTAACCCTGGTGAGTCCCAGTGTTAAATCCTGATTTCTCTCTCCCCAGTGGCACTGTCACAAGAGTGGAAAGTCAACACTCCGCATAAGGTGACAGCACAGAAAGGTTCCTGCACACAGATTCCATGCTATTACACTTATCCTTCACGTATGGCAAAACACCAACGAGTCGGAATCTAGTTTAATAATGAGGACAATGTTATATCGTCGATAGCCTTTCACTCCCGGCATCACAGTCGAGAGTCAGCTCAGTTCCGCCATCAGATCCGTTTGTCTGGAGACCTGGAAGATGGAGACTGTTCCCTGATTATAGAGAACATCAGACAGGAAGATGCAGGATCTTATTTTTTCAGAGTACAATTTGAGAGAAATATTAATCACAGCTACTTTCCAGCAACCAAGCTTCATGTTTCTGGTAATTATGGCTATGTTGTAATTACTTAACAATTCACATCCTGCACTCAATAGGAAATAACACAAACTGCGACAAATGATATTAACACAAAACACACCTTATTAAACAGTGTCTGATTATCAGTCACCTGATAGTTTTCTGTTCAGTTATAAAACAATCTCCAATACTGACTTTAGTATCAATGATTTAATGTATTGACTGTGCCCATCAATGTTATCAGGTGATCCACTCCCATCTATCTCGACAATCCCGTTTAAAGGCCTTTCTGAGATAGAGAAAAAAGAGAAACTCACATTTCAAAAGTACCTTTCAGTGCGTCATGACAATTGAAATCACAGCCAAGGAAGTGATTCCTCAAGCATAGTTTCTGTTGTGGACATTTTTCAACCAACCCATACAGATGTGTTCAAACACACCGCTGCAGCAGCTGGGATTTGAACAGGGTCTTCTGGCTGAAAGGTAGCAAACACCAACACCAACACCAACACCATGCCACAAGAGCCCACAGGATTCTTGTTATAAAGTTACTGTAAAACAGCCAATCTGTGGATAGGAAGCTCCCATTAGCCACAGTGTGATCAATAATCTGATCATCTTTTTTAGGAGCTAGTTCAGATTGTGTTCCAAAGAGTTTTTGTCCTGCTGCAGGCAGAATTTAATTTGAATTTGGCACATTTCTGAGGAAATGAGCCAGTTCTCCCTGAGCTGTGAGCTGCTCCCCCCAACCCTAACCCAGTATTGTCCAATCACAGGTGCCAGAGTGAAAGTGTGCTAAACTCAGTGACAGACACTTCTCCATGTCAGATAAGAGGAAAGTCTTTACTGATCATTGTACTCAGTTCTAATATCATCCGAGTAAAAGTGCTTTCTCTCGTGGGACCGTGATTTCTATTTGAGGTCCCATTATATTTACCTAAAACGATCCATTCTCTGTGTGTTAGATTTCACAGATAAACCCATGATATTCCCTGTGGAAATTATCGCAGGAAAGCGCGTGGACCTAAGTTGCACCTTCAACACAACGTGCAATGGAACAGCTCCTGCCTTAACCTGGGACACGCCCAGTGCCGTACCTGGATCAGCCTCAAACACTGTAACTCAGCATGGTGTCACTCTGACCTATACTTCTGTTCTGAGCCTCACCCCATCACCAAGACACCAGGGACAAACTCTCACCTGCAGAGTGAGTTATCCAACTGTTTCTTCAGAGCAGACCCTCGTACTGACAGTGCAATGTAAGTATGAACATCCATCATTCTACAGTCATGGCAATGAGCTAAATAGGCATAGCAAGATCCCACAAGCAGCGCTATGAATATCAGGTCCTCTGGTTTCTGAAGAATGCAAACTGGCCTTGGAGAACTGTAATTAGTGCTGAAAAGAGACATAGATTTGAAGTTTTGTCTCTTGTACTCGTCAGAACTGAAACACAAGAAAATACATTATCAAAGAAAGAGGAAGTTACAAAGCAAGTAAAAGGGCTGCTGATTGGAGGATGGTGGTTTCCATGGATTGTGTTCTGGCAGCAGGAACTATTAAATATCTCATTTAACTGATGACATTGAGAATGGAAAAAATGACTCTGAGAGCTCAGCGCATTCCTGTGGGGATGCAGCAAAGCTTGGCTGTTTCCACAGATCTTTGTCATTGAAAATGTTGTTCTCATTTCAGTTGATCAAGTCAGGGCAAGAGCATGTCAGCAAACAAATGCACTCAATCCAAGCCCAACACAAATTGACTTCCTGTGTAATTCTTAGCTCAGTCAGGATTATTTCTTCATTGTTGTCCAACAGCAGGGCCTTACTTAATGGGCTATACACTAAGGCCATGATATTGTGCCAGACAGTTATCGTTCCAGTGTAGATGGGAGCTGTGCTTGGAATCTATGTCTCTTTTCAGCACTAGTTACAGTTCCTCAAGGCCAGTTTGTATTCTTCAGAAACCAGAGGACCTGATATTCATAGCTCTGCTTGTGGGATCTTGCTATGCCTATTTAGCTCATTGCCACGACTGTAGAATGATGGATGTCCATACTTACGTACCTGGGGACAGAACTCCAATGAAATTGTCTGGGAAATCATTCCACTCAGCATTGCCCTCTCACATAACTCTCAAATGTGCCTGTTTCCACTGGAGAATTCGAAGGTTCTGATAAAATTAATGAAAACGGTTGTTGAGAGAATGCTGGACTATCTAATGGTCTAACTCCTGAGGAACAACTCCTTTGACTCTATACTTACAAACCTCCACATCACCCCTTGCCAACATCAAATATACACACCGCCAGAACAGTTATATCCCCTGGTCCCAGGCCCTGACCCGACACATGCTCTCTTTCCCCCTGAGGCCCGAAAACCCAGCCCCACTCCTGATCCGACACCTCCCTTTCACCTGCTCACTCCTTGCTCTGCTCCCCACATTCCCTCACTCAGGATTCGACACCAAACTTCACCCACCTCAGACCCACTGCTCTCTTCCTCACCTCTGGATCTGATCTTCACAGGATCTGACACTCACTGCCCAACAATCCCCCTCTCCTCACCTCAGCCAAATACTGGCACCCACCCTAACCTACCACAAACTCTGCATCAACGGTAGAGAAATTCGCACTCTGATATCCTATGAAAATGGCACTGTACCCACCTGGCACTCTCCCATGCTGGAACCGTACCCCCTATCCAGTAGGCAGACTGTGTCCCATTCATCCTAACCCCCCAGCATTCTAACCACACACTTACCCTACGGACTTACCTTTCAAAGTAGCCTTTAAAAGTGGCAGATGTTTGCTGGCACAAGGGGACGTGGTTTGCTCCCCCTCAACGTTCTGCACTGTGAGACAACTGTCAGAATGGCAACACAGGTCTCACTCTAAAGCAGTCCTGGTCAGAATCTCATGCTGGAAATACTTCATCTTTCTGAAAAAAACAAAGGAGGGCAATGGCATTCTGCATGAGATTGCAACTCTTCAGAACATCTGGCACTGTGTGCTAGGTTTTACTGTGAGAACTCAGCAGTGAATCATGACAGGGGATCTTTTAGATTACTTGAGAAAGCAGCTGGAAATGCGACCTAATTGGTTATTCAAGACGTCAGTTCCAACTGCACAGCTCTCCCTCAATAGTGATCCTCCAAATAGTGCGGGAGTCCCTCAGCATTGACCCCTCCGACAGTGCAGCGCTCCCTCAGCACTGACCCTCCGACAGTGCGGCGCTCCCTCAGTACTGCAGTGAGAATCTGCTCTGTCAAGAGCTTCTCTGCTTCCACGCTTTCATGGAGATTCCTCACATTACATCCAGGGAGAGTCGAGGTGAAGGAGATGGCCTCTTGGTATTATTGCTGGACTCTTAAACTCTGGGATCCAGGTAATGTTCTGGGGATTCAGGATCGAATTCAGTCACTGCAGAATTTTGAATTCAATAAATATCTGGAATTAAGAGTGTAAAAATGACCACGAATCCATTGCCGATTGTCAGAAAAATCCCATCTGGTTCATGAACGTCCTTTAGGGAAGGAAGCTGTCATCCTGACCTGGTCTGGACTCCAGACCAACAACTCTGGGCAATTAGAGTTGGGCAATAAATAGGGGAGATCTGTAAGCACACTTTAGCCCAGGGTGCTGGAGAGTGACCATGGCCCCTTGTCATGTGATGCCATTCTGGGCCTTGGTTTGCATATTAAGTTCTCAAAGTAACACTGCTCTTAAAGTGATATTATGCCCTTTCCTCTTTCTCTTCACATCTTACACTAGTCTTTGCTCTATTTCTCTCTATCACACACTCTCCAGCTTAGAGTGATCTCTCTCTCTGTCTCTCTTTCATGCCCATTACTTTTTTTCTCTCGCCCACATTCTCTTAGCTCTGTCTTTTCACACCTTCTGTTTCCCCTTTCTATCTCCCTGTGGTTTTTCCCTCTCTCTCTTGCCCTGCCTGCTGCTTGAACATTGTACAGATCAGATAAGCTTCTAAATCCAATCATTGAATTGTGCTGTATTTAGTCACGCTTGCCCTCACTGCTTTAGGACAACAGAGGGGTTGGGAAACCAGCTGAGAGGCCCCACTCATGATCAGTCTTAAGTCACCCGTTCAGGAATACACTGATTGGGCAGCGGATGGGCACAAAATTGGAATTAACAGTGATGCCTTCCCAAGTCGGTTAGCCATCCATCAACTACTGTGGCCATTCAAGGAGAAAAACCCCTTCATGGGTGTCCAGCCTGGCACAAGTCCATCCTTTCAGGGTAAATGTACCAACATGAACGAGGAGCAAGAGTAGGCCACTCGGCCCTTTGAGCATGTTCCATCATTCAATAATGGTGTGATGTTTTCAATAGCTCACTCAGATCAGTTCAACTTTTATTTGAGTTTCACTCAGTCAGGGAGATAGTTGGGGTGCAGGAGTGCAGACTGTGGCTGATGGAATGGGGGTTTGGGCGGGGGGGGGGGGGGGAGAGAGAGAGAAAGAGAAGCAGGCAGAATGTGTAGTTAAGCTGTGCTGCTGGGGAAGTTACTGAAGGGCCCTGTTTCTCTCTGCGTGAAGCTTGTGATTAATTTCCAGAAGCTGTTTTATAGTCGAATGAAGCCAGGAACCAGGAGAAGTCCTGGAAGCCAGTAGATGAGGCTGGGAGACACCATTAGGCTCAGGCTTTGATGTTGTAGGGTGTTAGGGGTTCAGAAGAGGGCTATGCTTCCTTAATAATTCAGAAAGTAATAAACTGTAACCCCGTGTACAGCTTGAATGAGTTTTCATGATGCACAAGGCCACAAACGTCAGGGAGTGTTGCTGAGAAATCCGAGGGATCTGTCTTCACCTCATTTAGTGTTTGATGACTTCTGTGGGGTGATTGATCACAGTATCTCTGTTATCCAATATATACCTCATGTTAATTTTAGAAATTAACATATAAATTGTATATATCATGTAGACTGTATTACTGTTCGAACTTCAGATAGTGACATTCCTTTTCAATTGTTAAAACCATGGCATTTTGTGACTTTATTTTCTTTGTAAGTACCTGGGATACAAACTCTGTCTCTTTTAAAGAAAATCTCCTGGTTCCTCCCCATATGGTAACCTGGTGATCTGGTCTGGGATCATAACATTTTCCTCAATATTCCATCGATCAAATCCAATTGTTTCCTGCCAAGGCTTGGGGAATGTTGTGAGGATGTGAAAGGCTCTTTTTTTCTAGATGGATTGATAACGTCCTCGTTGATGGGAGGAGGAACCTACAGTGTGACAATTTATATCAGCAGCATCCATCAGAAATGTAATCCAGCAACTTCCACTGAGAGAAGGTTACAGGGGATCCATCCACCAGTTTCTGAGAGAGAGAGATGGAGACTTGCTGTGCACTCTGTTTGCTCACAACATTCTCTTCCTGTGTTTGTAGACTCACCACGGAATCTCTCAATTACTTCTCTTGCTGTGATTAAAGTTTCCTCAATCAGTATAACGGAGGGAGTGTCTGTAGTGATAATCTGCTCTGTCGAGAACTTGAGATAACAAGGTGTAGAGCTGGATGAACACAGCAGGGCAAGCAGCATCAGAGGAGCAGGAAAGCTGATGTTTCAGGCCTAGACCCTTCTT
>NC_063378.1:8840598-8846868 GCF_021869965.1 Rhincodon typus | reverse complement strand
CCTTGTTATCTCAGATTCTCCAGCACCTGCAGTTCCTACTATCTCTGTCGAGAGCTTCCCAGCTTCTAACCTGACATGGAGACATTTTAATGTCACAATGAACAGAACAATTATCGACAATGAGCTGTGGTTGTTGATTCATAATGTTACATCCAGGGAGACTGGAGACTATCAGTGTGTAGCAGAGAATGAACATGGAGTAATGTGGAGAGGTCCATAACCATCATTGTGCAACTTAAGTGAGGGCAGACAACAATGTCCATATGTTTATTGATAATGGCATGTGGTGTTGCTAGGAAATGGGGAATTTATTGCCCTGCCCGAATTGCCATACAGTGCACAGCTGAAGGGATGCATTATTTGAATTGATGCACTGTTCTTCAGGATGTTGTGCCTGTGCACACAGCATCTCACCCACACTGAAATGCACATACAACATGACTCATTTGTGTGACAAGCCACAAGCCAAAGCACTGACCAGCTATCCCACATCGGAAAACCTCAACACAGTATCCAAAATTAAACTTGATTCGACAACCGCACAACGTTTGCTAAATAATGCTGAGTGTGCAACAAATGTTACTAAAACCAATTTTGAGAGGTCAGTCCGGTGTGCAGTGTGGTACACTCAGGTGTACTGAAGTTACATATATTAATACACATGGCACTGTTCTATGCATTCAGAGATAAGGTGTACACACACTGCACCTGGTTTTACTCAACAAAATAGATGACCATCGTTCTCTGGTTGATCACCGAGGGCACTGCCTTGTCCAATCAGAGTCAACTTGCCCAGTTTATAATTTAAACAAATCCTGGCCCATTCACAGGGCTTTCTGAGATTATTCTTATGATTCCTACGCTGGTCAGAATGTTGCTTCTCAGTTGTTCTTTTCAGGATGTTTCACTGCTTTACAAGAGGAAAGGCATCATCCTATATTCAGGACTAAGACCACAGAAACACAATCTAATCCTTAACGATTGAATTTCTGGTCACAATGGCTCTTCTAGTCTTTCCTGAACACTCCCCACCCCCTATTGAGCTGAGCCAGCCCATGGCACTACGTACCTGGCTCTGGGTGCACTCTCTACTCTCGATTTTCTTTGGTCAGTTTGCCAAACTGAATTCTGGTTGGAGGGTGAGGGCCGTAAGGACCTTAAGATATAGGAACGGCATTAGGCCATTTGGCCCACCAAGCCTGCTCAACTTTTCTATCATGGCTGATATGTTTCTCAACCCTATTCTTCTGCCTTGTCTCCGTAACCCCTGATCTCCTTACTAATCAAGAATCTATCTGTCTCAGCCTTAAGTACATTCAATGCCTTAGCCTCCACAGCCCCCTGTAGCAGTGAGTTCCGCAGAGTTACTACCCCTGCCCGAAGAAATTCTTCCTGGTCTCAGATCTAAACAGTCGTCCCTTTACTCTAAGGCTGTGCCCTCGGGTCCCAGTTTCTCTTCTGTTGGTGAAAACATCTTCTCCATGTCCACTTTATCCAGGCCTCTCAGAATTCCATAAGTTTCAATGAGATGCCCCTCTTTCTTCTAAACCCCATCGACGACAGATCCAAAGTCCTCAACTCAACCGCTCGGTTCCACATATACATTAAGGACAAAAAGTAACTGGGAAGAGAATAGGGCCCCTTAAAGATTAACAAGGTTTCCCATGTCTGGAACTGCAGGAGATGGGTGAGATACAAAACAAGCATTTTACATGAGTGTTTACTGTGGAGAAGGATCTGGAAGCTGCAGATCTGAAGAGAAATAAATAGTAATCTCTTCATATTACAGAGGAGGGGGGTGGTGGATGTCTTAAAACAGATAAAGGTGGATAAATTCCCAGGACCTGATCAGGTGTACCCCAGAACTATGTGGAAAGCTAGGGAAATGATTGCTGGATCCTTTGCTGAGATATTTGTATCATGGACAACCACAGGTGAGGTGCTAAAAGACTGGAGGTTGGTAATGTAATGCCATTATTTTAGAAAGGTGGTATTATTTGAGGAAGGATGTACTGGCATTGAAGGCAGTTCAGAGGAGGTTCACAAGATTGATCCCAGAGGTGAGTGGTTTGTTGTATGAAGACAGAATGAACAGTTTAGGCCGGCACCCTCTGGAATTCAGAAGAAAGAGAGGAGATCAAATTGAGTTATTCAAGATGATAAAAGGTATAAATAAAACAGACATGGAGCGGATGCTCCCTTTTGTGGGGCATTTGGGGACGAGGGGTCATAGTCTTAGGATAAGGGGTAGCAAATGTAAAACAGAATTGAGGAGAAACAGTTTCTCCCAAAGGGTTGTGAGTGTGTGAAATTCGCTCCCCCAAAGTGTGGTGGATACTGGGACAGTGAGTAAATTTGAGGAGGATTTAGACACAATTTTAATTGGTAATGGGTTGGAGGGTTAGGGGGAGAAGGCAGGAAAATGGGGGGGGAGGAGCCTATCAGCCATTATCGAATGGCAGAGCAGATATTGATAGGCCGAATGGCCTCATTCTGCCCCTTTTTCTCATGAACTTATGTCAGAAATGCCAGGGAACTATACACCAGTGCACCTGACATCAGTGGTGGGCAAGTTTTTGGAGGGGATTCTGAGGGACTGGATTCATGTATTTGGAAAGGCAAGGTCTGATTAAGGATTGTCAGCATGGCTTCGTGCGTGGGAAATTGTGTCTCACCAACTTGATTGAGTTCTCTGAAGAAGTGACAAAAGATTCATGAAGACAGAGCACTGGATGTTGTCTATCTGGACTAAGTAAGGCATTCAACAAGGTTCCACATAGTAGACTGGTGAGCAAGGTTGGATCACAGGGAATACAATGATAACTAGCCATTTGGATACAAAATTGGCTCAAAGGTAAGATACAGAGGGAGGTGGTGGAGGGTTGTTTTTCAGACTGGAGGCCTGTGACCAGTGGTGTTCCACAGGGGTCGGTGCTAGGGCCACTGCTTTTCGTCATTTAAATAAATGATTTGGATGTGACGCGAGGAGGTATGGTTAGTAAGCTTGCAGATGACACTAAAATTAATATAGTGGACAGCGAAGAAGGTTACCTCAGAGTGCAAGGAGATTTTGGTCAGATGGACCAATGGGCTGAGAGTGGCAGGTGGAGTTTAATTTCCATAAATGAGAAATGCTGCATTTTGGAAAGGCAAACCAGGGCAGGACGTCTACACTTAATGGTAAGGTCCTAGGGAGTATTGCCAAACAAAGAGACCTTGGAGTACAAGTTCACAGTTCCTTGAAAGTGGATTCGAAGGTAGAAGGTGTTTGGTACTCTCATGTTTATTGGTCAGTGCATTGAGTATAGGAGTTGGGCTCCTCTTGCAATCAACTGTGACTAGCTCCTCCCTCATGTCTTTGTGCAGGCTCTCCTACATTCCCACTGTTTCTCTTACACTGTGTGGAAGTCGCTCATTATCAAACACCCTGTATATTCTTAAGGTGCAGGGTGACGACATGGATAAACATGTCATCCCCAAAGATGAGCCTCAGGGATATACCTCAGTGACACCAAAACTGGAAGCTCAAGCTTCGTGAACGATGTGACTTCCTCCATCAATGATTTTCCTGGACATTCCCACTCAGCGCAGGATAGCTCCAAATACTTCTACCTTGATTGTTGCACTGATGCGCAGGGCTCCTCCATCACTGAGGAGGGTGATACTTGTGGAGCCTCCTCCAATAAGTTGTTTAAGTGCCCACCAGTAGTCATGGCTAGGTCAGGGTGGGGCTGTAATCCATTTGTTGTTGGATTGCTTTGCCTGTTTATTGAATGTGCTTTTGCTGTTTACCCTGTGTGTGGTCCTGTGTGTTACCTTCCCAGTTTGTCCCCTCTGTGATATAGGATTCCTACATATATAAATCCTGCATATATCAGATATTGTACATGAATATCTATTGTTTCACAGGGTGTAGGCATTGCAGGCAAGGCCGGCATTTGTTGGTCAGCTCTCATTGACTATGAGCTGAGAGGTCTGGCTATTCCCGAGGCCGTTAAGAGCCACCGACTTTGCTGAGGGTTTCGAGTTACATGTAGGCCCAGACTGGGTAAGGACGGCAGATTTCCTTTCCTGAAGGGCATTAGTGACCCTGATGGGTTTTTATGAAAGCCAGTGACAGTTTCATGATCATCATCCCGAGACAAGCTTCCTATTCCAGACGGATTCATCAAATTGAAATCCCAAGTCCTCTGCTTTCTGAGGGTGGGATTTGAACTGGTATTCCAAGAGCACTAGCCTGACTTGTGGATCACCTGCCCAGTGACATAGCCATCACTTTATCTGACTGTAATTATATCGCGGCTTGGTCAGACCACTGTTTGAATATTGTGTGCAGAGATTGTCACCTGACCCATGGAAGGCCATGCTTGCTTTGGATAGAATGCAGCAAGGATTTCCAAACTAATTCCAGGGATTCTCCGGTTAGGAAAGATTCAGTAGATAAGGGATTGTGTTCTCTGGAGTTCAGAAAAATGAGAGTTGATCACATTCGAATGTACAGAATTCTTACGGGGAACAACAAGGTAGATGCACAAAGGATGTTTCTCCTGTCTGTTGGAGGAGGGGTTGTTGGGTGGTGGTGGGGAGGTCTAGAACTGAGGGTGGGGTGTTTAGTGGGGCACAATCTCAGAGTAAGACCGGGATAAGGAGGAATGTGTTCACTCAGAGGCTGGTGAATGTGTGAAATTCTCTAAATCAGATGGCTATGGAAGCTCACTCATTCAAAATATTAAGGGATACAGGGGTAATGCAGAAAAATAATGCTGAGGTTACAGATCAGCTGTAATTTCAGTGAACGACAGACTGGGCTCAAGGGGCTGAATAGTCTATTCATACTTCTATTTCTTATGCCCTTACATTCTTTGTTCAGGTCATATACATAACAACTGATGTCATTTCACAAACTCAGAGCTGTGCAGACTGTTATCTCTTTGTGCTTTTTAAAGCTATGGACAGAGATGAGAAGGAAGTGTTTTAAAACCCACAGATTTACAAGGATGGCTGCATTTTTTGAAATAAGGAATTTACCACATTTTGTGAACCTTGTTTATCTAGTTGTGGGTTCCAGGAAGATGCTGACGAACTGGAGCCAAGGGGCTGTTTCCAAATAAAGCTGATTGGTGGGGACTAGGGACCAGTTATCAATGACAAAGCTCCTCTGCCTGCCAACAACCATGTTATTAGTTGTCAGGGAGCTGAACAATTTGGTCTGTGAGCAAGTCAGAGAGAAGCTTCGTCAGACCTAAAAAGAAACCAATAGATCTACAGCAGCCAAAAACACACTGTCTCTCAGTTCTCTGCAATAAACTACTTTAAGCTGGAGAATACCAGCTTCTTTTTTCCTTCAGCAGATGCTGCAAGTTGTGACTTTGAATTGGATAAGTCAGAGATCTTTCATAAGTGATCCAGCCACCCTGTGCCTCTTGCAAACCAGTGGATGCATTCAGAAAAAGAAGACAAACTTTCAGATCAGCAACAACAACGCAACAGGCCTTGGGATCAAAGACAATGGAACTGTTTTTCCAGTTATTCCTCCAAACATGTGTTTTTTCATATGGATCAGGAAGAAGGTTATAAAAGAGCTTTAGAGTTTAAATTTGTCTCAGTTACTGAATTTAATTCAATTGTTTACCTGTTTCTAGAATCAGTTGACATATAAGAAATAGTGATTGCTGCTTTCAGTCAACCTGTGTCTGAAAATAGGTCTTTTGGGGATTTTGGATGTCTGATTAAAAATATTTAACATTTGTGAATAGTGGGATTTAATGAAGTTATCCCAATGAGGCATAACAGAATAATGAATGATATGTGTGCCTGAACATCATTCTAAAACTGTTCTGCAGTCTGTCATTGGCTTGTTTTTCCCAGGTGGAGATTCCCATGAATGGAAAACAGGATTGTTTATAGCTGGAATCATTTTGGTATTGGAGTGATTGGATTTTTCATCTACAAGTGTTTGAGAAAGTAAGTGCAAAGGTTTAATTTGCTGTTTTTAAGCTTGCATTTCTGTAGCATCTTTCCCATCCAAGCCTGCCTCTGATACCATTCCCACTCGACACCGTGTTGCTGGGCCCACTTGAGACTGTGGTGCTGTGCCCACTCGAGACCGTGCTGCTGGGCCCACTTGACACCGTGTTGCTGGGCCCACTCGACACCGTGCTGCTGGGCCCACTCGACACCGTGTTGCTGGGCCCACTCCAGACCGTGTTGCTGGGCCCACTCCAGACCGTGTTGCTGGGCCCACTCCAGACCGTGTTGCTGGGCCCACTC
>NC_063378.1:8831471-8840588 GCF_021869965.1 Rhincodon typus | reverse complement strand
AGACCGTGTTGCTGGGCCCACTCCAGACCGTGTTGCTGGGCCCACTCGAGACCATGCTGCTGGGCCCACTTGAGACTGCATTAGATGCCGTCACCACCAATGAGCCCTTCAACAAGAGGGAAGTAAAGTGAAAGATAAGAAAAGAGAAAAGAAATGAGAAGGAGAGAAAAAGAGAAAAGAGACTGAAAGAAAAGTGACAGAGTGGACAAGCCCCAGGCTCAGAAGCCCCACTCCACTGCCTTCTTGTTACATGTTCTACATTTTCACAGTGACTCACTACCATTCTCCTTTTACTACCGATGCTCTTCGTCTCATTCTTTCTCCCTTTCTCTCTATCTCTGTCTGTCTCTCTCTCTCTCTATCTCTCTCTCTCTCCCTGTTTTCTCTCTCTTTCCCTCTCTCTCCGTCTCTCTGTCTCTCACTCTTGTCCTCTTGCACTGTGTTCAGTTTCTCACTGCTTTACAGAGCCCTCAGTAACATCTGATCCCTTTTCGCCCTCTGGAGGGAGTAGTGAACTAAAACTCAATGTCAGTGACTGCCTAGCCTTACACTGCATCATTCTCACAGAGTCAGGACACAGAGTTAACGGGTGACTAACAATGGAAGATTAAGGTCCTGCATTTCAGCAAAAGGGGTTTTACTCTGTCACTGCAATCAATGACACAACCAAACCTGAACCCCACAAAACGCAGAACCCACACTATAATAATCAAACTCCACATGTTCAGTATTGATAATCAAACCACACGCTGTTCTGTATCAACAATCAAACCCTATTCAGTTTCAATAATCAAACCCCACACCATTAAATATCACTAATCAAATCACATTCTGTATCAGTAATCAAATCCCATTCACTATCGCTAATCAAATCCCATTCACTATCGCTAGTCAAATCCCATTCACTATCGCTAATCAAATCCCATTCAGTATCGCTAGTCAAATCCCATTCAGTATCGCTAGTCAAATCCCATTCAGTATCGCTAATCAAATCCCATTCAGTATCAGTAATCAAATCCCATTCAGTATCGCTAGTCAAATCCCATTCAGTATCGCTAATCAAATCCCATTCAGTATAGCTAGTCAAATCCCATTCAGTATCAGTAATGAAATCTGATAGCATTCAGTACTGATAATCAAATCCCACATGGATAATTAACAGATCTATTGTCAGTATAATTTCCATTGGGATCAATAGTACTAAACACTGATCACTCCGATTGTCGCTCCATTCATTTCTGTTTCTTTTTCAGAGGAAAGTTGGGGAAATGAAATCGAACAATCATGCCAATGCATATCAGGAATATAATATCTACGCAAACTGTAATTTTACCGAAGAGGCTGTCTATGGCAATGTTTAAACTGAGCAAAACAAGACACTTTCAGTGTGGGGGCAACACAGATCAAGAGAATCTTTCTAAACTCCAGTTTACCTTCCAAAAATCTACGGGAATCGCCCCCAAAATGTTATACATGTTTCCTTAAAATTTACTGAAAAGAGAGGTAACTTGGGACAGTCAATAAAATCTTTGAATATTGATGAAGAGAGTCAGACTACTGAAGGAGGTTCTGAATATTTCATCACAAAAGGGGAGGCCTTTCCTTATCTTCAGATCATGGAGGTAAACTAATTAACTCAAAGTGGATCTTCTAAAGCACAAGTAACTTGGGCATGGGACAGAGCAAGATTATTTTGTGCTTCTATGGCCCAAATAAGTGACTTCTGCCCTTTTAGGACAATATATCAGCATGACTCGATTTTATTGGCAACTCATTCTGAGTTTCAGGCCTGTTGTGGCACTTTTGCCAAATTTGTCGAAGCCAAACAATTTGAATGCACAATAGAAAGTGAGAATTTTTTTAACAAACTCTCCAGTACTGAATTGTGTGAAGCCATTTCAACTGTATGCAGATGCAAGCAACTTTAATGCTGGGGCAGTGATGTTACTGGAAGACGAGATGGAGATCGAATGGCCAGTCTGGTATTATTCCAATAAATTAAATGTATGTCAACAGAAATGTAGAGAAAGAAACTCAAAGCCATTTGTTGGCTCTGTAAAAGTTTTAAATTTACGCATCCAACAATTCTGAAGAGGCTGTTATTCACAGGACCATAATCCTATGCTTTCTGGGGTGATCCATGAGATCAATCCCAGATTGTTTCATTGGAGCTGCAACCATACAATTTAAAAATGGTTCATGCTTCTGGCAAAGACAATATTGTGCCGGATGCTTTGATAAGAGCACATGTTGAAGAAAATGATGTTGTTATCAAAATGGACTTGTGTAGAAAATGAGTATGAAGGAATTTCTGATGTGTTTCATGTAGATATACTATAACTGGCAAGGTAGAGTAGAAATAGTGAAAAGAGAATTCTTGATAGAAAATGAAATTGTCTCTGAAGAATAGCTTTTTATATTTTTTGTTTGGGAGATGTGATGTAAGATTAGTAATACATTGTCATTAATTGGGAATCTGAATCCAAAAGTAGAGGAAGAATGCTTTTGGCTGTCAGTTCTGTGAAAATGATTCTTAATTAAAAAGGTCAGGAACTGAGTTTTGAATAGTAGTTCAATCATCGTTGCCAAGAAAATATACAACTTACATTTAGTGACTTGATCAGTTAATTGCTGAATGTTCATAAAGTGGAACTTGTCCAGGTACAGAAAGTGAGATGATCAGAAGGTAGATGCAAGTATCAGTTCAAAATAACAGTTTCACATCAGCAGATGGACAGTTAGTTTGTGAAGTCTTTAGTTTTGTAGCAGTGTCAGGAAAAGGGCTGGAAAACAACCTGAGTTTCTCTTAAGATTCAATGAAGTCAATCTTCCATCAGAGCTGAGAACAGGTGAATGTGCAGAAAGTTCCAGTAAAAGAATGCTTACAACCTTATCATTTTAGAGTGTTACAAAGTTCTTTAGAATAGTCATGAATTGGAAAGCAGGAAGTCAGAATTTATTGGTAAAAATGATGGTGGGGGGAAAGCAGTGCGTCAGCCCTTTAAAAGATAGTGTGTTTTTCTGTGTTTAGAGATTTTTAAAATGTATGCCTGTGAGCAACAGCTGGAAGGTGCCAAAAATTGAAATATTTATATTGAAAGGCCAAGCAGCAGTGTTTTTTTAACCAAGAAAACAATTTTGAATTTTAGCTAATCATTTTGAACCAGGCCCTGAGCTACCAAAAACCAAGTGAATTTAAAAACTGCTGGTGTTGACAACATCGAACCAATCTGATGTAAGAAATACTATGATGTCATTATGGGTATAAAGATGAGGGGCATTTGAAAAATTGGGAGAGAGCTAATTATCATCTGAGGGGAGAGGAAGCCCACCATCTGTGAAATAAGTCCTGAGTCAAGCTATCTAAGAAAGCACAATCTTATCGATAAAAGGTACCATGGCATTGTTAGCTAAATGTCTGCACAGAGAAAACATCTCTGACAGTAGAGTCAGTGGCAGAAAGACATTTGTGACATGAGATCAACAGAAGGAAGATTGGAGATGAAGCAGTGAAGACATAGACTGTGCAAACTTGGAGAGATTAAGTTTTAATTTATTGTTTTTTTAATCATCTGGGTTTGTACAAGTGGGCCTTGTGTTTAATTGAACAATATTCCAGTAGAATTTAAACCAGTTCGGAAGTAATTAGTAGTCTAGGGGGGAATAGTTCGGTTTCTTAGTAATTCTGTTAATTTGTTCATTATTAGGGTTAAACAAATAAATTGTTTCTCGTTCATAAAGTGGAGATCAGGGATTTTGTTTGATTTCATTCATTCATAGAATCCCTACAGTGTGGAAACAGGCCCTTCGGCCCAACAAGTCCACACCAACCCTCAGACATCCCACCCAGACCCATCCCCCTAATCTACACATCCCTGAACACTATTGGCAATTTAGCATGGCCAATCATGAGGGGAAAGGGAAGTTTCTCTGGGTGTTTCAGGGGTAATTAATAGAAGGGAATATCTACTCCCGTCATGACAGGTTGGGTTTAACTATCAAGGGGTTTGGCCATTCCCCTCCGTAACAAGGGGAAAGACAAAAGATTGAAGTGAGACTTCACTGGGATTGAATGACTGTGAAAGATGTTGCTGGGAAAAGACTGAAGCTTTCTTTTTGCAAATTATGTTACGATTGTGTGACAGTATTGAGGTTTTAAGAGGAGTATTTTGTCCTGGTTTCTTTTTTTTTATGAAGAGAGGTTGAGACAGGTGCAGAGTGGTCTGCTCCAGGCCAATAAAGTAAATAACTTGTGAAGCCCTTGAGTTTTTGTTTTAAAGTTAGAACCATAGAAGCAGCATGAATGGGTGGAGTCAGGCTCCCACAGACCCAGCATTTTAGATTAGCTTTCAGCATTTGTTGGGGCCTTGAAGCTGAATGTGAAGCTGTTATTCCTCTCTCTGTTACAGCTGAAAGCTGGAGTTCTCTCTGCTGCCAAAATCAATTTTATTGAATGGAGTTTATAACTTATTCCAATTCTGCATTCTTTTGTTTGTATTATAACAATAGGTTAAGAATAAAGTGGGTTTGGCTTATATCTAAATTGTGTAACCAATCATATTACATCCGAATTAAGCACCTGACACTTGCCTTTAAACAGGAAATAAATTAGGGTCTAAGCTATCTCCTTGATATATTTCAATGGACTTTGGTCTGGTCTATAACAATTATGATGTTATCTTAAGATTTCTAACTTGTCATATATACATTTTGTTTTAAGAATTGATGCAATAAACTTGCATCCTTGTGCTCAAATTGCATTGGCAGCCTCATTATGAATATGTTGAGTGACTGACCACCAAGTAAAATTGGAAAATGAAACTACAGTCTGTCAAGCCAGGTTTCACTCTGGGATCTTTCTATTCAAGAATTACTATCAGCCAGGATCAGAACACTGCGTACAAATATTTGCCACTTCTAGCAAGTGTACATAGAAATATAGAAGACAGAGGCGGTATAAGACCATTCGACCCCTCAAGACTGTTCCATTCAATATGATCATGGCTCATCCTGCCCTTCCCCCACAGCCCATATTCCTTGAGCCCTTTTGACAAAAGCGTTATCTCCTTCTTGAAAACATAATGTTTTGGCCTCAACTGCTCTCAGCGGTTGTGAATTCCACAGGCCCACCACTTCCTGGGTGAAGTCATTTCTCCTCATTTCAGTCATAAAAGGTTTATCCTTTATCCGTAAACTATCACCCCAATTCTGGACCCCATCCACCTCATGAACATCGTTCCTTAATCTAACCTGCCTAGTCCTGTTAGAATTTTATAGGTTGCTATGAAATCCCCCCCTTTTTCTTCGAAACTCCTGTGAATACAGTCCCAAACAACTCAATCTGTCCTTAGATATCAGTCCTGCCATCCCAGGCAGACTAACTTTCGTTGTGCTCCCCTATGGGAAGAACATCCTTCCTCAGGTAAGGAGACCAATCTGCGCACCTTATTCCAGGTGTAGCCCTGCCAGCGCCCTGTATAATTGCAGCAAGACATCCTTGCTTGTACTCAAATCGTCCTGCGATGAAGGCTAATGTACAGTTAGCCTGTAGCACCTGGGCACTTACCTTCGGCTACTGGTGCACAAGGACACCCAGACCTCACTGAACATTCTCCTCTCTCAATTTACAGCCACTCAAATAATAACCAGCCTTCCTATTTTTACTACCAAAGTGGATAGCCTCACATTCATCCACTTTATACCGTACCTGCCATGCATTTGCCCACTCACTCACCCACAAGAGTGCCAGTGATTTTAATTTACCTCCTGCTAACGGTGAATGTGGACATCAGCTTATTTTCATGCAATTGTCCTTTCCCCAGGCAGAGGCAGAAAGCGTCGCTGTTGGTTTCAGGACCATGGCCAGCGATCATGGAGGTATTGTCATCAGTTGGTGCTGTGACAGACATGTTGTAGACTGTGGCTATTGACCATGGATGAGAGAGGCTCCAAATCCTTTCTGTCCTTCGGCCAAGCAGACATCTGTCCTGCTGTTACTATCTGCCATTGGCAGGAGTTGGGAACATTCTCTGGTGGATCTTTAGCTGCACCTTCTTTTAGAACATAGAACATAGAACAGTACAGCACAGTACAGGCCCTTCGGCCCATGATGTTGTGCTGAACTTTTACCCTAAACCTAAGGTCTATCTAACCTCCACCGCTACTTTATACTATCATCCATATGCCTATCTAATAGCCGCTTAAATGCCCCTAATGAGGCCGACTCCACTACCCTCCTAGCAATGCATTCCATGCCCCTACCACTCTCTGAGTAAAGAACCTACCTCTGACGTCTCCCCTGTATCTACCTCCACTCACTTTAAAACTATGCCCCCTCATAATAGTTACCTCCACCCTAGGAAAAAGTCTCTGGCTTTCTCCTCTATCTATACCTCTGATCATTTTGTACACCTCTATCAAGTCACCTCTCATACACCTCTATCAAGTCACCTCTCATCTTTCTCCATCAAGTGTTGGAGGAGGACTTGTACCCAAAGCTTCTAGCGCAGAGACAGGAACAATCCGACTGTGGGTGTGAACGACACTCCACGCGGTGTGTCAGATGGCTTCAGTCAAACTGGGCGAGCACGATTCACCATCTCAGGAAGTAACAAGGCTCACTGCCAAGGAAGAAATTTTCTTTTGGAAATGCAATCACTGTTTCAATGCAGGAAACAGTTCGTGCACACCAAGTTCCCACAAATAACAATCCAACAATGACATAAACCATGTGCTGTTTTTGTAGTTGAGGTAGGTTGAAGGATAAATACTGGTCCTGGGTTTCCAGGGACAATATTCTCTGTTCTTCGTAAGAGCTGGGTGCAGCTGAGAGGGCAGATGGAGTCTACGACTAACAACACCTCCAAAAGTGGCCATCCTGATGCTGCGGCTCCCCCTCAGCAATGACCCTCCGACAGTGCGGCACTCCCTCAGCACTGACCCTCCAACAGTGCAGGACTCCCTCAGCACTGACCCTCCGACAGTGCGGCACTCCCTTAGTGCTGACCCTCCAACAGTGCGGTGCTCCCTCAGCACTGACCCTCCAACAGCGCAGTGCTCCCTCAGTACTGACGCTCCAACAGTGCGGAACTCCGTCAACACTGACCCTTCGAAATTGCAGCACGCCCTCAATACTGACCCTACAACAGTGCGGCACTCCTTCAGTACTGACCCTCCGACAGTGTGGCACTCACTCAACACTGACCCTCCGACAGTGCCACACTTCCTCAGTACTGACCCTCCGACAGGGCAGTATTCCCGCAGCATTGACACTCCGAAAGTGCAGCGCTCCCTCAGCACTCACCCTGTGGCAGTGAGGCTCTCGGTCAGCACTGACCGTCCAACAGTGCAGTTTTCCCTCAGCGCTCTCCCTCCGACAGTGCCGTGTGCCCTCAGCACTGACCCTCCAGCAGTGCGGCGCTCCCTCAGCACTGACCCTCCAACAGTGCGGCACTCCCTCAGCACTGACCCTCCAACAGTGCGGCACTCCCTCAGCACTGACCATCCAACAGTGCAACGCTCCCTCAGCACTGACCCTCCGACAGTGCAGTACTCCCTCAGAACTGACCCTCCGACAGTGCAGAACTCTCTCTCAATATTGACCCCTCGACAGTATGGTACTCCCTCAGAACTGACCCTCCGATAGTGCGGCGCTCCCTCAGCACTGACCCTCCGACAGTGCGGCACTCCCTCAGTGCTGACCCTCCAATAATGTCCTCTCCCTCATTACTGACCCTCTGACATTGCAACACGGCCTCAGTACTGACACATTAACAGTGAAGCACTTGTTCCGTGCTGACCCTCTGACAGTGCGGCACTCCCTCAATACTCACCAATGGCCTCTGCAACCCAACATAACGTCCCAACTCCTAAACGCAAAGGTCTGAGCAATGACGGAAAGCACACTAAATGTCTTTTTAACCACCTCATCTATACGTAATGCGACCTTCAAAGAATTATGTACCAGAACAGCGAAGTCTCTCAGTTCTACAATAATACCCAAGGCCCTACGTTTAATTGTATTAGTCCTGCCAATGTTTGTTTTACCAAAATACAACACCTCCATCAATGTTATCAGTTTATCCATTCCCATCTATCCTGCTAATCTTGTTTAAATGTCTTACAAAGGGATAAAAGTGAGACATGCATTTCTAAAGCACCTTTCACCATCACAGGATATTCAAATCAGCTTAACAGACAATGAAGTAATTCTTCAAATGGAGTTGTTGCTTTTGTGAAGGATTCACAGCAGCCAAATAGTGCACAGCAAGCTCCCGAAAGCAAAATTCTGATCAAAACTCTGATCATAGGTTTCATTGTTCTAGCTGAGATACTTAAAAATAGTTGCTGTCCTGCGGCAGGCAGGATTTAATTGGAATTTGGCAGATTTTTGGAAAAAATGAGGAGCCAGCTCACCCTGGGGTCTGAGCTGCTCCCCCACTTTCACCCAGTATTGTCCAGTGAGTGTCGGAGTGGAAGTGTGTTAAACTCAGTGACAGACACTTCACCATGTCAGAAAAGTGGAAAGTCTTTTGTTGATCATTGTACTCAGTTCTAATATCATCCTGCTTAAGAGCTTTCTCTGGTGGGATTATGATTTCTATTTGGACTGAATGTTATATTTACCAAAAAGGATCCATTTTCTGTGTGTCAAATTTCACAGGTGAACCCATGATGCTCCCTGTAGAAATTATCGCAGATAAGCGTGTGGACCTAAGCTGCACCTTCAACACAATGTGCAATGGAACAGTTCCTGCCTTAATCTGGGACACTCCCAGTGCCGTACCTGGATCAGTCTCAAACACTACCTCAGCATGGTGTCACTCTGACCTACACTTCTGTTCTGACCCTGACACCATCACTCAGCCACCAGGGACAAACTCTCACCTGCAGAGTGAGTTACCGACATTCAACTAGAGCAGACCATTGTACTGACAGTGCACTGTAAGTATCCTCTGAAAGCGCATCACTCACTCAATACTGACCCTCTAACATTTCAGCATGCCCTCATAACAAATGCTTTGACAGTGTGGCACTCCCTCAGCACTGACCATCCGACAGTGCAGCACTCCATCAGCACTGACCATCCAATAGTGTGACACTCCCTCAATACTGACC
>NC_063378.1:8830713-8831461 GCF_021869965.1 Rhincodon typus | reverse complement strand
CACTGACCCTCCGACAGTGCGGCAATCCCTCAGTGCTGACCATCCGAAAGTGCAGCGCTCCTTCAGCACTGACCATCCAATAGTGTGACACTCTTTCAATACTGACCCTCTGACAGTGCAGCATTCCCTCAGTACTGATCCTCCAAAAGTGCAGCACCCCCCTCAGCACTGAGACTCTGACAGTGCGACACTCCGTCAATACTGATTCTCCAGCAGTGCGGCATTCCCTCAGTGCGGACCTTCCAGCAGTGCGGCACTCCCTCAGCACTCACCCTCTGACAGTGCTGTGCTCCCTCAGCACTCACCCTCTGACACTGCGGTATTGCCTCAGTACTGACCATCCAACTGTGCGGCACTCACCCTCCGAAATTGCGGCACTCCATCAGCACTCACCCTCCGACAATGCGACACTCCATCAGGACTGACTATCCAAAAGTGTGGCACTCCCTCAGTAATAACCCTCCGACAGTGTGGCACTCCCTCAGTACTGACCCTCTGACAGTGTGACATTTCCTCAGTACTGTCCTTCTGACAGTGCAGCACTCCCTCAACAGTGACCCTCCGACAGTGCGACGTTCCCTCAGCGCTGACCCTCCAACAGTGCGATGCTCCCTCAGCACTGACCCTCCGACAGTGCGACGCTCCCTCAGCGCTGACCCTCCAACAGTGCGACGCTCCCTCAGCACTGATCCTCCGACAGCGCGACGCTCCCTCAGCACTGACCCTCCGACAGTGCGACGCTCCCTCA
>NC_063378.1:8782453-8830703 GCF_021869965.1 Rhincodon typus | reverse complement strand
CAGCACTGACCCTCCGACAGTGCGACGCTCCCTCAGCACTGACCCTCTGACAGTGCGGCACTCCGTCTGCACTGACCCTCCGACAGTGCAGCACTCCCTCAGCACCGATCCTCTGACAGTACGGCACTCCCTCAGTTCTGACCCGCTGAGAGTGCAGCACTGACCTTCCGACAGTGCGGCACTCGCTCAGCACTGACCCACCAACAGTGTGGTGCTCCCTCAGCACTGACCTTCCAACAGGGCGGCACTCGCTCAGCACTGACAACCCGGCACTCTAAGGACACTGGCCCTACAACATTGGTGTCTTTTCAGGGTGTTTATATGACACAGTTTACATTGATCACACATATTACAATCCAGTACTTCATAGTCAGTGCATGGTAACTGATCGTCACTTATTTTCAGACGAACCACGGAATCTTTCAATTATCTCTCCTGCTGTGATTAAAGGTTCATCAATCAATATAATTGAGGGGAATTCTGCAGTGATAATCTGCTCTGTCATGAGCCTCCCAGCTTCTAACCTGACGTGGAAACATCTTCATGTCACAATGAACAGAACATATTCTAACAATGTGCTGTGGTTGGTCACCCCTCACGTTACGTACAGGAAGACTGGAGAATATCAGTGTATAGCAGAGAATAAACATGGAGCAGAGGAGGGCTACCTAACCTTCAATGTGCAAAGTGAGTGTACACATACTTCATTGTGTCCGTAACTATGTCAATGTTGGTAACTATGAGAGTCTGTTGGATTTATAAAGGCATTTTGCATCGACTATGTTAGTAACTTTATTGTACAGTTGTGTGTGACTTAAGAGACACTGGCAGTGACACTGACACTGACAACGTGGTACATGGGAAGAAAGACAGACAGAAATACATGGAATGAGGCATACACAAACACACAGATGCAAAGGAAACACACACACACCCACAGATACAGTCACCCACACACACAAATGCACACAGACCCATACATAAACATAGACACACAAATGGACAAGCATACAGGCACACTCAGATTGCCTTCACTCTCAGAATGTTGAACATACTCTCAGCTTTGTGCACAATGTGTTCCTGTTCCACTCCAACTCACCACATTACTCCCAAGGTTTGAAGTTGCCTAATAAAGCTTTCCTGCTGACCAGAGGGAGTCTTTCATGCTCTTATTTTTCCTGGTGCAGATTCCGGTGAAAGCAGGATTGCTTGGAGCTGGAATCACTTTGAGTGTTGGACTAATTGGATTCTTCATCTTCAAGTGTGTGGGGAAGTAAGTGCTAGGGGTTTGTTTGCAGTTTTTGAACACTCTAAACTCAAACCTTTCACCTTGGAGTTTCGTAGCATTTTTCACAACTTCACGATTTGCCAACAGACTTTGCAATGAGCTCAGGCAGGACACACAGCACCTAATGGAAGCATGGCAAGATCCCACAGACACCAGTGTGATGGCAACCGTGCAGGTCAACTATTTTGAGTCATGAGGCTGTAGACTTGCTCGCTGAGCTGGTGTGTTTGATTGCAGATGTTTTGTCACCCTACCATGTAACATCATCAGTGTGCCTTTGGTGAAACTTGGTGTTCTGTCCCACTTTTATTTATATGCCTCAGTTTGCTGGGATGGTTGGCATCACTTCCAGTTCTGTTTCTCAGTGGTTTGTATATCGGGTCCAGTTCAATGTGTTTGTTAACGGAGTTCCAGTTGGAATGCCAGAATTCCAGGAATTCCTTGGTGTGTCTCTGTTCAGCTTGTGCTATTATGGATGTGTTGTCCCAGTCGAATTCCTGTCCTTCTTTGTCCATTTGTATCGAGTCCAGTGAGAATTGACCGTGTCTCTTGATGGCTAGTTGGTGTTCGTGTATCTTTATTGCCAGTTTTCTTCCAGGTTGGCCTATGTAATGCAGATAGAACATAGAACATAGAACAGTACAGCACAGTACAGGCCCTTCAGCCCGCAATGTTGTGTCGAACTTTTACCCTGAACCTAAGGTCTATCTAACCTCCACCCCTACCTTATACTATCATCCATATGCCTATCTAATAGCTGCTTAAATGTCCCTAAGAGGCCAACTTCACTACCCTCTCCGGCAATGCATTCCACGCCCCTACCACTCTCTGAGTAAAGAACCTACCTCTGACGTCTCCCCTATATCTACCTCCATTCACTTTAAAACTATGCCCCCTCGTAATAGCTACCTCCACCCTGGGAAAAAGTCTCTGGCTATCCAATCTTTCCATACCTCTGATCATTTTGTACACCTCCATCAAGTCACCTCTCATCCTTCGTCATTCTAAAGAGAAAAGCCCTAGCTCTCTCAACCTTTCCTCGTAAGATCTTCCCTCCATTCCAGGCAACATCCTGGTAAATCTCCCCTGCACCTTTTCTAACGTTTCCACTTCCTTCCTGTAATGAGGCGACCAGAACTGGACACAATACTCCAGATGTGGCCGAACCAGGCTTTTGTACAGCTGGAGCATAACTTCACGGCTCTTGAACTCAATCCCTCTGTTAATGAAAGCTAACACACCATACGCCTTCTTAACAACTCTATCCATCTGGGTGGCAGCTTTCAGGGAACTGTGGACATGAACCCCGAGATCCCTCTGCTCCTCCACACTGCCAAGAATCTTTCCGTTAACCCTGTATTCTGCTTTCAAGTTTGTCCTTCCAAAATTAATCACCTCACACTTTTCAGGGTTAAACTCCATCTGCCACTTCTCAGGCCAGCTCTGCATCCTATCAATGTCCCTTGGTAACCTGGAACAGCCCTCTGCACTATCCACAACTCGACCCACCTTTGTATCATCCGCGAACTTACTAATCCACCCTTCCACTCCTTCATCCAAATCATTTACAAAAATCACAAATAGAAGAAGACCCAGAACAGATCCTTGTGGCACACCACTCGTAACTGAGCACCATGTTGAATAATTTCCGTCCACTACCACCCTTTATTTTCTAAGGGTCAGCCAATTCTGAATCCAGTCTGCCACATTTCCTCCTATCCCACACCTCCTTACTTTCTGCATGAGCCTACCATGGGGAACCTTATCAAACGACTTACTTAAATCCATGTATACCACATCCACTGCTCCACCTTCATCCACTTGTTTGGCCACCTCTTCAAATAATTCAATAAGGTTTGTGAGGCATGATCTACCCCTCACAAAGGGGTATTTATGAGATACTTAAGACCTTATACATAATTAGTCCAGCAACCACACCAACACCCATACATCAGGACATTATTCAAACGGGCCACAACACACTGCAGCAATCCGAATTGCACAAACCAGAACAGGAGCACTTATACAGAGTTTTTAAAAGGAGTGGATACCCAAAAAGCACAATCTGCCATTACCTGCGACAGATCACAACAAGAAGACACAATACGACCAGACACCCTACCGTACATCAGGGATATATCAGAGATGACCACAAGACTACTCAGATCCCTCAGTGTCAGGATAACTGGAGCTCCATTAACAAACATATTGAACTGGACCCGATATACAAATCACTGAGAAACAGAACTGGAAGTGATGCCAACCACCCAGCAAACTGAGGCATGTAAATAACAAGCAGGACAGAACATCAACGTTTCACCGGAGGCACACTGACGATGTTACCTAGCAGGATGACGAAACATCTGCAATCAAACACACCGGCTCGATGAGCAAGTCTACAACCTCATCCACAACCCGAGCTACAAATCTTCTGAAAAACTTGTTTCGAATCATGTTGGGATCTTGAGGGATCGATATTGATCTCAGAATGCTGGGGAAATTCATACCCTGCTCCTCTTCCAACAGTGACTGTGTCAACCTTCACATCCAACCGAGAGGGCACGTGGGGCCTTGGTTTAAGGTTTCATCAGAGAGCGCAGAACTCTCACAGCACTGGCACTGGAAGTGTCCGCCTGAAATGTCAAGTGCTTTGGACATCCTTTTAAATAGAATGAATCAGGGCTGGGGGAAGGTAGGTGGGATAGTGATGGGTGGACGCAGGTCGGGGGTTGTGGGGATTGGTCAGTGGGAAGGGTGGGGTTGATAGGTGGGGACAGAAGATGGACAGGTAGTGTCAGATGAAGGAGGCGGGGATGAGAGGGACATGGGATAAGTTCGGGGGTGGGGAGATTTTGAAACTGGGTGAATTCTATACATAGGCCATCAGGCTGTAGGCTCCCGAGGCGGAATATGAGGTGCTGCTCCTCCAGTTTGCATGTGATGTAATTGTGGCATTGGAGGAGGCCCAGGATGGACATGTCACTGTGGGAGGGGAGTTAAAATGGTTAGCAACCAGAAGGTGCTGTTGATTATAGTGTACGGAGCACAGATGCTCCGTGAATCAGTCACTGTGTGTGTGCTTGGTCTCACTGCTGTAGTGGAGACTACATCGGGAGCAATGGATACAGTAGACCAGGTTAAAGGATGTACAGGTGAATCTCTGTTGGATGTGAAAAGTTTGTCTTGGGTCTTGGATGGAGGTGAGGTTGGTGGGGTGTAAGGGCAGGCGTAGTACCTCCTGCGGTTGCATGGAAAGGTGCCAGGTGTGGTGGGGTTAGTGGGGAGTGTGGAGTGGATGAAGGAGTTGCGGAGTGAGCGGTCCTTACAAAAGGCAGATAGGGGTGGGGAGGAAACTATCTCTCTGGTGGCAGTTTGTATTGTAGGTGGCAAAAGTGTCGGTGGTTGATGCACTGAATCCGGAGGTTGGTGGGGTGATATGTGAGAACCAGAAGGACTCTGTCTTTATTTTTGTTGGGGGAAGGGGGTTTGAGGGCAGAAGTGTGGGAAATGCAAGAGATGTGGTTGAGGGCATTTTTGATCAACAGAGGGGGAAGTTGTGATCCTTGAAGTAGGAGGACATCTGGGATGTCCGGGAGTGGAACGCCCCATCTGGGGAGCAAATGCAGCACAGGCAGAGGAATTGGTAGTAAAGGATCGCATTCTTGCAGGAGGCTGGTTAAAAGCGTGTGTAGTCAAGGTAGCTATGGGAGTCGGTGGGTTGACATTGATATCAGTGTTGAGGCAGTTGCTGGATATGGAAACGGAGAGGTCCAAGAAGGGGAGGTAGGTATCAGAGATGGTCCAGGTGAATTTGAGGTAGGGACGAAAGGTGTTAGTAAAGTTGACGAACTGTTTGAGCTCCTCATGGGAGCACGAGGCAGACAAATCATCAATGTAGCGGAGGAAGAAGTGAGGGACGGTGCCAATGTAACAGTGGAAAAGGGACTGTTCCACGTATCCTACGAAGAGGCAAGCATAGCTCAGACCCATTCGGGTGCCCATTGCCACCCCTTTAGTTTGTAGGAAGTGGGAGGAGTTAAAGGGGAAGTTGTACAGGGTAAAGACAAGCTCCATTAGGCAGATGAGGGTGTTGGTGGAGGGGGACTGGTTGGGCCTGTGGGAGAAGAAGTGGAGGGCTTTTAGGCCATCTGCATTGGATATACAAGTGTACAGAGATTGGATGTCCATGGTGAAGATGAGGTGTTGGGGGCTAGAGAATTGAAAGCCTTAGAGGAGATAGAGGGCCTCGGTAGTGTCCCGAACGTAGGTGGGGAGTTGCTGGACTGGGGGAAAAGACCCACACTCTTGTTTCACTCGTCCTCTGCCTCTTGCACTGTCTCATTTACCCTCTACTTTGTTTACTACTGTTCTCTCTCTCTCAGCTTCTCTTCTGCTCCTTGACATTCTCCTGTGCCTGATATTTTCAAAGAGTTCCGAGCAACTTCAGTTCCTTTAGAAGAACCCCCTCATCATCTGAAGTAGGCAGTGAATGGACAGTCGATTGATGACTATTCCATTTCACGCTTGGGACATTATCACTGTGTCAAGGTACAAAGGGTTAACACTGGCAGACGAAGATCCATCATTTCAACAATAATGATTTCTCAATTGTTCACAAGTTCCTGTTCTGATTCTAAGTCAAACATCAGCCCTTTCTAATTAAACACACAGATGGAGAAGCACAAAAAGTGGCCATTCAGACCAAGGAGGCAATTTTGGCAATAAATCGCCAGGCGAGCAGTCTGACAGATCCTCGGTAAGTAACATTATGATCACTGCTCACTTCCATGACACAGGAGGAACAACATCCTCTAGTTGTGAGAATTGAGGGCAGTAGGGGAAAGAGTCCAGAACAAGGGACAGAGCATTAAAAATAGAGGCTGCTGCATGAGGGTGAAGTCAGAAGTCATTTCACACAAAGGCAGTGGGAACTCGGAACCCTCTCCCCTAAACAGCAGATAATCAAACCCCACACCATTTAGTATCAATAATCAAACCACACACTATTCAGTATTATCAAACCACATACCGTTCAGTATCGATGATCAAACTCCACTCTGTTTAGTATTGATAATTAATGGATCTATTGTCAGTATAATTTCTATTGGGATCTATTACACTGAATACTGATCACTCTGATTGTTACTCCGCTCATTTCTGTTTCTATTCCAGAGGAAAGTTGGGGAAATGAAATTGAATCAATGTGTCAATGCACATCAAGAAGACGATATCTACACAAACTGCAATTTTGATGAGGAGGCTGTTTATGAGAATGTTTAAACTGAGCATGAATGAGACACGTTCAGTGTGGGGTCAACACAGAGAAACAGAATCTTTCTAAATACTAATTTAGCTTCTGAAAATCTACAGGAATCACACCAGATCAGAAGGCCCCCCTCAAAATATTTTAAGAAGGTAGCCTAGACCCTAACTTTTTCTTATTTTAAAGATAGATGTGCAATGCTGTGCTCCAAATGCAATGCAACTGGTCAAACTACTCAACGTTAAGCAAAACACAATTTATTTTAATACTGTAAAAATACAAAACAATATACAAAAGAAAGAAATTTAGAATAACTTAACTCTACAGGAAAACCTAACCGAATAATATGTACAGTAACTATTAAAAATTAACTGTTCCAATATAGTAACATCCCATAAACACACCCCTTGGCAAATTGGCTAATTCAGACACATATTCTTACATGCAGTTCTCCAAACCATGAGGAAAAACATCGAGAAGATTGGGAGAGTGTAGCAGCCAGGAGACATTCACTGAAGCTTCCAATTCTTAACAGACCCCAATAGGTTTTGCTTAAAGCTAAAGCTAAAAACAAAGAAAAACTAGAAAGTGTGGTCTGAGAGCTGACCACACCCAGGCTCCTTCCCTTGTTTCAATTTAAAAAAACGCTCAAAGCATCACAAGTTGTTTGCTTTCTTCAAGACAACGCTATCTCTCTGCCTTATATCCTCTTTTCAAAAAATAAAACCAGGACCAAATAACCCCTTGAAAGCCACAGCATTGTCATACGCCCCTAAGAAATAGTTGGAAATCTCTCAAGATCATGTGCTGGTGTTTCTTGGAGGTGATCTCCTCCCACAGTGTTCAGTGATCTGTCCGAGATGTTTCTGTCTGGGTTTAATTTTATATATCCTTCTTCAATGTGGTCTGCAACAGTGAGGGGCATTCTTCTCTCTGTTGTGATTGTAAATGCCTTTCGATCTTGATTAAACTTCTGCCAGGACTGGACGTACTCAATCCTGCGCCTGTTCCCTTCCTTCTACACATCCACTGGGTCAAAGGTTCTTTAAAATTCCTCCCCCTCCCCCACCCCCTACCGCCCCAAACCAAAACTCTCATCTCTACATAATTTCTTTCCTATCACCCCTTCATATCCCCCCAGAAGAAGAATGGATGGTTGTGCCTCAAGTGGCACTTTCCATGAGGACTTATTGTGGGTAGCACATCAGATTCCTCTGACAGGAGATACAGAAATGTGGAAACCTCTAACATTGATAAACAGATGTTTTTACTGGCAGTGTCATCACAAGGATATGATGCAGTTTTTTACATCACGCCATGTTTGCCACATTGTGGGTAAACCTCAACATGCACCTTCAATACGCATACCAGTTTTTGCAGAACTATTGAGTCCAGGACAGTGCAGGACCACAAACATAACCAAAACAGAAAGCATGACACCAGCATATCCTTACTAATATGGTGATGACAATTTCAGCTAAAATAGAAATGAATAAATTAACACAAGATTGTTCGCATTATGGACTATCAATAAAAAGATAGTCAGATTGTTAGGGATGCCCATAACTGAGCAGACAAAACGGCCAATGGCTGCCCAAGGCTAATGCAGTAGAACAAGGCTGACAGTAACATTTAAAGGTTGCTGAATGTGCCTAAGACACAGATAATAACATTTAACATTTGATTAATAACATTTAACTTTTGATTAATATAATAAAACAACAGTGGCTCTGTAAAGACATAGATAATAACATTTTACATTTGATAACAATAGCAGCACAAGGTTGCAGCTGACACATAAAATAAAGATAAGGACATCTCACACTAATTAGTTGTTTAACCAATAATTACAGGTCCGAATTTGTCATAGAAAAGCATTTAAGGAAAAGATTCAAATCAGTTTCAGATAGTGAAAGCAACCCCCTTTATCATTAGAAGGACAAAAATCACACGACACCAGGTTATAGTCCAACAGGTTTATTTGAAAACGCAAGCTTTCTAATCTCAGCTCCTTCCTCAGGCATAGTGTGGGAGAGAGGGTTTAAGACACAGATTTATAAGGAAAAAGATAATAACCCTAAAACTGGCCATCACTTGTTAAACCTTTTTATCAGTTAAGAAGGAGACTACTGATTAAGATGCAGAAACCAGATTCCTTTCAAGTCATTGTCCTGAGATAATTAAAGTTTTTTTTTAAAAATGTACACAAGAGGTGACATCTCTGGTCAGACAATGCATTTTAGGTATGACGTCTTGCTTAGAATCGGGGTCAAGGACATTCAGTCTCCAATCTTTGGGCAAGTAAGCATCCTCCAAGGTGGACTTTGAGATACATAACAAAGCAAAAATCGCTGAGCAGAGGCTGAGGGCCAAGTTCAGTACCCATGAGGACGACCTCAATCATGATCATAAGGTCATGTCACAGTACAGGTGCCCCAGCACAGGACTCCCACAGATACTCTCACAGACGCACGCACACTTACACAGACCCTCTCTCTCACAAATACTCTCTCTCTCACACACACATTCACACTTCTTAAACACACACTCTCTCACATCCTCACTCTCTCAAACACACATGCGCTCGCTCTCGCTTTCTCTTTCTCTCTCTCTCTCTCACACACACACACACACACAGACAAATTATTTCATTCAAGATGTTTGTGTCGATGCAGATACATTCTGTTTTGCTCAAAAACATGACCCCAGTTTAAAACATAGACAGATTCTAAGCAAGACCTCATACCTAAAATGCATTGTCTGACCAGAGATGTCACCTCTTGTATACATTGATAAAACCTTTAATTATCTTGAGACGATGACTTGAAAGGAATCTGGATTTTGCGTTTTAATCAGTAGTCTCCTTCTTAACTGATTAAAGATTCAACAAGAGGCGGTCAGTTTTAGGATTGTTACCTTTCTGTTTATAAACTCTGTATCTTATATCCTCTCTCACACTACTCCTGAGGAAGGAGCTGAGCTAGGTAAGCTTGCGTTTTCAAATAAACCTGTTGGACGATAACTTGGTGTCGTGTAATTTTCAACCTTGTCCACCGCAGTCCAACACCGGCACCTCCATGTCATTGCAGGGAGGAATGGTTACAGAGGATTAACAGACATTGATGTGTGGATTAAATGAACATATTAAGACACAACTTGTTAGCTTAAGAATTCTAATATTAGGTGTAACCACGTAACTTTGTTGGAACTGATCAAAAATCAATATTCTTTTGTATTTCCTGTAATGAGAAATTTAAAAGGTCCTGAAGTAATAGGCAAAGATCCAATAAATTGGCAGTTAACACTTGAATACAGTATCCATTGTGAAAAGCCTCAAGAAAGGAGATAAGAGTCTGGAATACATCATGAAGGAGATAGTAGGAACTGCTGATGCTGGAGAATCTGAGATAACAAGGTGGAGAGCTGGATGAACACAGCAGGCCAAGCAGCATCAGAGGAGCAGGAAGGCTGACGTTTCGGGTCTAGACCCTTCTTCAGAAATGGGGGAGGGGAAGGGGATTCTGAAATAAATAGAGAGGTGGGGGAGGCAGATGGAAGATGGATAAAGGAGCAGATAGGTGGAGAGGAGACGGACAGGTCAAGGAGGCAGAGATGGTGCCAGTAGAGGTGAGCGTAGGTGGGGAGTTAGGATGGGGGTAGGTCAGTCAAGGGAAGACGGACAGGTCAAGGAGACGGGGATGAGGCTGGTAGGTTGGAGGTGGGGTGGGGGTAGAGGTGGGAGAGGCGGATAGGCGGGAGGAAGGATGAATATATGAGGTGCTGTTCCTGCAACCTTTGGGTGGCATCGTTGTGGCACTGGAGGAGGCCCAGGATGGACATGTCGTCCAAGGAGTGGGAGAGGGAGTTGAAGTGGTTTGCCACTGGGAGGTTCAGTCGTTTGTTGCGAACCGAGTGTAGGTGTTCCACAAAGTGGTCTCCAAGCCTCAGCTTGGTTTCCCCGATGTAGAGGAGGCCACATCGGGAACAGCAGATACAGTACACGACACCAGCAGATGTGCAGGTGAACATCTGCTTAATGTGGAAGGTTTTTTTGGGGCCTGGGATGGGGGTGAGGGGGGAGGTGTAGGGGCAGGTGTAGCACTTCCTGTGGTTGCAGGGAAAAGTGCCAGGGGTGGTGGGGCTAGTGGGGAGTGTGGAGAGGACAAGGGAGTCACGGAGAGAGCGATCCCTCCGAAAGGCAGATAAGGGTGGGGAGGGAAAAATGTCCTTGGTAGTGGGGGCAGATTGCAGGTGGCGGAAGTGGCGGAGGATGATGCGTTGGATCCGGAGGTTGGTGGGGTGGTATGTGAGGGCGAGGGGGGATTCTGTTTTTGTTGTTATAGCGGGGAGGGGGCGTGAGGGATGAGTTGCGGGAAACACGAGAGATGCGGTCGAGGGCATTTTCAACCACTGTGGAGGGCAAGCTGCGGTCCTTGAAAAACGAGGACATCTGGGATGTCTGGGAGTGGAATGCTTCATCTCAGGAGCAGATGCGGCGGAGGCGAAGGAGTTGGAAATAGGGGATGGCATTTTTGCAGGAAGGTGGGTGGGAGGAGGTGTATTCTAGGTAGCTGTGGGAGTTGGTAGGCTTGAAATAGATATCGGTTTCCAGGTGGTTGCCGGAGATGGGAACAGAGAGGTCCAGGAAGGAGATGGTCCAGGTGAACTTAAGGTTGGGGTGGAAGGTGTTAGTAAAGTGGATGAACTGTTCAAGCTCCTCGTGGGAGCACGAGGCGGCGCCAATACAGTCATCGATTTAACTGAGGAAGAGGTGGGATAGCGCCAGTGTAGCTACGGAAGAGAGATTGTTCCACGTATCCTACAAAGAGGCAGGCATAGCTTGGGCCCATGCGGGTACCCATGGCCACCCCCTTTGTCTGCAGGAAGTGGGAGGAATTGAAGGAGAAGTTGTTAAGGGTGGACGAGTTCAGCTAAACAGACAAGGGTGTCAGTGGAGGGGGACTGGTCGGGCCTGCTGGACAGGAAGAAGCGGAGGGCCTTTAGGCCATCTGCATGGGGAATGCAAGTATATCGGGACTGGACGTCCATGGTGAAGATGAGGTGTTGGGGACAAGGGAATCGGAAGTTTTGGAGGAGGTGGAGGGTGTGGGTGGTGTCACGGATGTAGGTGGGGAGTTCCTGGACCAAGGGGGAGAAAATGGAGTCGAGATAAGTGGAGATAACTTCGGTGGGGCAGGAGCAAGCGGAGACAATGGGTCGACCAGGGTAGTCGTGTTTGTGGATTGTGGTTTGTGGAAGGAGATAGAAATGGGCGGTGCGGGGTTGGGGAACAATGAGGTTGGAGGCTGTGGGTGGGAGGTCACCTGAGGTGATGAGGTTGTGGATGGTCTGGGAGATGATGTTTTGGTGGTTGGGGGTGGGGTCATGTTCAAGGGGGCTGTAAGAAGAGGTGTCAGAGAGCTGGCATGAAGGACCGGGAGTGGACCACGAGCCTGTCCATCTCTTTGTCGTTTTGCTGAAGCAAGCTTAAATTGTATAAGATGCTGTTCTGGAGAGTCAATTACAGATGGACAACTCGGTTCCGCTGACCAATAGTACTCATAGGTGGGGTTGGGGTGTGAGTTAAGACATTCTGAAGCTTTTTGGGTGCCTTTTTTTGTGCTGTAACTGATGGGTAAATCTCAATAAACGTCACCTAAACTCACCCTGTGACTTGGACTCTCATTGAAAATATGAGCTCTAACACAGATCTAAAAGTTTTGAAGGTATAATGCATAAATTGAGTATGTACAGTTCAGTCCACAGCAGTACTGGCCCACTATCCAGCACACCATTCCCTCAGCAATGACACTCTGACAGTGCAGGGCACCCTCAGGAGTGACCCTTTGACAGTGTAGTGTTAACTCACTACTGAACATCTGACAGTAGCCCTTCCTCAGTACAGACTCTCCAACAGTGGTGCACATGCTTAGTGATGACCCTCCGGCAGTGCAGGACACCCTCTGTATTAATCCTACCCGAGGGCAGTATTCACCCAGTACTGACTCAATAACAGTGCAACACTTCCTCAGTACTCCCCTTCTGACAGTGCAACAATCCCTCAGCATTAACCCTCCGATAGTGCACCACTCCCTTATTACTGACTCTGCTAGTGTGGCATGCCTTCAGTACAGGCCCTCTGACAGTGAAGCACCTCCTCAGTACTGACCCTCCAACAGTGCGGCACTCCCTCAGCATTGACCCCCTGACAGTGCGGCACTCCCTCAGCGTTGACCCTCCCACAGTGCGGCACTCCCTCAGCACTGACCATCCGATAGTGCAGTCCTCCCCCAGCACTGACACTCCAACATTGCACCATTCCCTCAATACTGCACTGAAGTGTCAACAGGATTCATTTTGATGGATAATACCCATTCTGATGTTTAATCGTATGTGGGTGCTTTGTAAATATGCATTTCTGCTGCTGTAGTTGAGTTCATTTTCATTCTGTAAACAGGGGAAGCAGGGTCTGAGCAGAATTAGACCATATCAGCATGATGTCCTCACCACTCCAACAGTCTTTCCACATTTCCAAATTATAGATCCCATTTTGCATTATCAGCCTTGTTTATGCAGTCAAACGAACAGTAATTTAGAAACAGGGAGGTGGTATTGGTTGTGAAATTGGGAGCCTCCATGCAGCACAGACTGACAAACCATGAGACGTGAATGACAGATCATACACTGGTGAGAGGGTGTCATTACAGCGTGACCTGACTACATTGATATTGCCACTGATATACTTAAGAGCATATGAATACAGAAATTGGGAGCAGAAGTGGGCCATTACGCCCCTCAATCCCGCTCTACCATTAAATAATGTCATGTCTGATCTGTTAGTGTCTCAAATTCCACATTTTCCATCTATCCACAACAATTTTTGATTCCTCTGCCTATTCAAGTGATATAAACAACCGAATTAAAAATATTCAATAGCCCCACTTCCACTTCCTCCTGACGCAGACAGTCCGAAAGTCACAGAACTCTCTGAGAGAAAACCAAATCCCCTCATCTCTGTCCTGAAAGGGCAATCCCTAATTTTAACACAGGGGCCCCTAGTTCTGGATCCACCCACAAGAGAAACATTTTACCGTTCACCTTGACAAAGGGTTCAGAGTCAATCAGGTCACTCCTCACTCTTCTAAACCCCAGTGAAAATAGGCCCAGCCTGTCCAACTTTCCCTCATAAGACAACCCTCTCAATCCAGCTTTGTGAACTTCCTCCAAGCTGCCTCCAATGTATTGACATTCTTTCGCAAATAAGGAGACCTGAACTGCACACAGTATTTGAGATGTGGTCTCACCAATGCCCTTTATAACTAAAACATAATGTCTTTGATTTTACGTTTAATTCCTGTCGTAATACTGTACAGCATCCCATTAACCTCCTGAATTACTCGCTGCACCTGCACGTTAATATTTGTGTCTCATCTATCAAAACACCTAAATTCCTCCGCATCTCAAAATTCCTGCTCAAAATATTGAATGATATTAATCGGCAAAGATTTACCTTTTACAAGTTCATGCTGGTTCTCTCTGGTCATCTCTGATTTCTCCAAAGTTCTCAGTCACTCAGTCCCCAAAAATTAATTCTTGACATGTGCCCAGAGATGCCATTAGTGAGCACCAGGTGAATTATTTCAACGTGACTCTCTCCATGCTCTGAGGTAAAGAGCATAGGTTCAGGCATGGACGGAGGGAGTTTTGATGAAAGCCAAAGAAGAAGATTAGACATTCCAATTATGGCCATGGGTGACCAGACCATGACCCAGACCATTCTTTTAAACATTGCAGTGGCGTGAATCATTTTTCTCATCCAATGTGGCAAATCCTGAATGAAGAACATTTTTGAAGATCGTAATTGATGCATCGACAATTTTCCCATCGGCTCCTCATGGCAGTCCGAGCTGGAAACCATTGATCCAGAACAGTTTGTCAGCTTCAGTCCTATTAGTTTCTCCATCTTTATTGAAACTTACGCTGAATCTGTTCAGCTTCCAGTCCTGAAATATTTCTAGTCTCCCTTAAATGATTGTTGTGCCTTAAGCATAAAAGTCTACTGGCCTCACCATGTCATCCAGCGGGTAACATGTTGCAAACTCTAGTTGGCCACATTCCTGGAATCGTGGTCTTCTGACATTTGCACCTTCAACTGTCCATTGACCCCTGCCAACCCCAAGCTCTCCTGCCATTCCCATTGGTCACTGAGCATGACTGACCTCAGGACCCTAGACCATGCGCATCACAACTGGACATTTCTTGCCCACCGGTCAATGCCAACACCTCCAGCCTTCAACATGACGATAACTGATGAAGGAGGGGCGATGGAGGGACATTTTAGCTTATTCCACGTCTATTAGGATTGGGTTGAAAACTTCGTCGCCATTGGCGCCAAAGGGCCATTCCGGACGGTTGATAACCAGAAAGGGCAGGAAAGTTTAAATCTCCCGCGAGAGCAGCCGCTCCGCGTGCGAGGAAAGCCAACCGTCGTCTCTTACCCCGCCCCCTTACCGATCCTGACCCTGCCCCCAGATCTTGACCCCGCCCCCACGGTCCTGACCATTTCCCCCGGCCGCTAGCCGCCCCGTGAACCTGACCCCGACCCCAGACCCTGACCCTTCCCAATACTTCCGATCCTGGCCCCCTCGGGTGGCAGTTATTTTCGGCGGGAGAAGTTCAACCATGATTTGTCCGGAATCAGAGATAGAGAGAGACCCCGGGAAGGGGGTGTGACTCAGGTGGGGGGAAGAGAGAGAGAAAGATAGAGCGGGAGGGAGTAGGGGGCGTGATCCAGGGAGAGAGAGTGACCCTGGGGGGGTGGTGAGGAGGTTGGGGAGGGTATTGTGATGGACGGAGATGTCGAGGAGGATAGGTGGAGAAGAGGGATGGAGGTTGGATTTGAGGGATGTGAGGCGTAGGGACTGATGAGGAGCATAGTGGGTGAGGAAGGGAGGGAGAGGGGGAGGGGATGTAAGTGGTTGTGGTATGAGTAGGAGGAGGTAGGGGATGCGAACGGCTGGGGGTGGGGTGGTGATGGATGTGAAGGGGCTGGGGACTGAGGACGAGAGAAATTGCAGATTGGGATGAGGGTGAGGTATCTGTGAGGGGAACAGGGCTGAAAGGGAGAGTGCTGTGAGGGGCTGAGATGAGGGGTAGGCTCTGTGGGCAATGGGTGCTGTTAGTTCGGATGGCTCTGTGAGGGGTAGGGGTCTGTCAGGGGTGGGACATGACTCATTCCCTTTTCTAAAACAAAAGTGTTAGGGACGCGGTAACTGTTCTCCATGGCAATATTTCAACCAATCAGAGTTCAGTTGCTAACCGACCAGGCCCCATTTCTCATACAGTATAAATTGTTGTTCCTCTTGAAACTTGGTCTTCTTGCATCCGTCCTGGTGAGTACAAGATGGAAAAACCCAACGCCATGTCACTTCTTACAGCAAGGCACCAGTTCTATTCAGCCAAGTAACAGTGGGGTGGGTTTTCACTGGATGAGAGACTGTGCTAATGAGAGAGTGCGGGACGAGCCTTGGAGGTAAGGCTTCTGGGTTAAGTCCGGCCAGCCTGGATTGGTGAAACTTTCCTTCCCTATCATCTTTCTTCCCCTCCCCTTAGTCGATACAATTCATCGACAATCTAGAATCACTCAGAATTTGGCCAAGGTTTGTATTCTGATCCCAATCATTTTCAAGGTTTTGGTGTGATGAAAAATTTATAATTCACATATAATAATATTTTTGGAGTTTAAGTTTCAAAATAGTGGCATATGTGTGACTTTTGTGAGGAAATTACGCCAGTAGTAGGAAAAGATGGTTTGAAAATCCTCCTGGAATAATGACTTCATCCAATATGTATCAAATTACAGATGACTGTAAGCCCTTTGAGCGTTAATGGAATAAGTTGTTTATTGTGTGGGATTTACAACAAGTTGGATAAACATGTAGAGGCTAGGTTTTGTTTTCAGTTCAGTTGAATTTGTCATCAGCAATAATTCAGTTCAGCATACACCAATATTGAGTTCAGAATCCTATTGTTTCTGCTCCCAGAGTTTCACTCTAGGGTCTCACCTATCCAACAGTCCCGTCGGCAGGTATCATAACAAGTTGGAACTCTTTACCAGGATCTGAATTCATTGTATTTCAGAGGAATCCGTGTCTATTTTAGAGAAATGTGCCTATGGATATTCTGAGCATGATGGGAGCATTGTAGTGAAGTTTAAACTAGCTTTGAATCTTGCTAAAAATTTTCTAGAATGTGAGACGTTAATGGCCAAGTCTAATCCTAACTACCTGCACAGGATCATCACTTTCTACTGTGTTAATGTATGCCACCACACTGGGTTAGAGTGTGACCCCTTTGACCACCGCCCCCCACCCCCCACCCCCCCGTTGTCCTTCACTACAGAGAGCTCAATAGTGAGAAAGCCTCACTGCAATTTGCTTTTTATATTCTTCTAAGGGATGTGGGTGTTGCTGGCATTACTCGTCCCTAATTGCCCTTTGAGAACTTGTTGGTGGCTGATTTCCATTCAAGTAATAGTTCAGGAGAGCTGAGTAGCTTATTTGGCCATGCCAGGGAGCAATGAAGAGTAAATGACTTTTTTTTCGTTTATTCATTCACAGGATGAGGCCGCCACGGATTAGGCCAGCATTTATTCCTCATCCCTAATTGCCCAGATTGCAGTTATGAGTCAACCATATTGCTGTGGGTCTGGAGTCACATGTAGGCCAGACCAGGTAAGGATGGCAGTTTCCTTCCCGAATGGACATCAGTGAACCAGATGGGTGTTTCCGACAATCAGCAATGGATCCATGGTCAACATAATTCCGAATTTTTGTTGAATTCAAATTCCACCATCCGCCGTGGCGGGATTTAAACCCAAGTCCCCAGAACATTACCTGGGTCTCTGCGTTAACAGTCCAGTGATAATACCATTAGGCCATTGCCTCCCCTCTATATTGCTGTGGGTCTGGAGTCAGGTAAGGAAGGGCGATAGCTTTCCTTCCTTAAGAGATATTAGTGAACCTGATGGGTGTTTACAGTAATCAACCATTATTTGATGGTCGTCATCACTGAGATAAGCTTTCAATTCCAGATTGTTTGTTTGAATTTAAATTCAATCAGCTACTGTGGTGGGATTTAAACCCATGCTATCAGACAAGCAGCCTGGGACTCTGGATTACTCGTCCCATGACAGTACTACTACACCATTCTTGCTATCCCCAATTGTACAGCTCCCCTCACCTGTGTCATTCATATCATTATGATCTTTTTGTAAGTGGCTGAGGCCCCAGTATAGATTCTTGCAATAACCAATTCATCACAGCCTGTCAAGCCTGGAAATATCCCCTTTGTTCCTTCTCTCAGTTTTCTGTCTGTTAGCCAGTCCTCAATCCATGTTAATGTATACTCCAATCCCCAGAGTCCATCAAGACCTTTGAATAATGTCAAAATCCAAATATCTCATGTCCTCTGGTTCAGCCAATGTTGACACTGCTAATTACCCTTCAGACACCTCAAACTGATGTATCAACCACAGTTTCCTCTCAGAAACCAAGGTGACTGCCGAATCCTGTCCTGCTTTTCACGTAAAGTGGCAGCAGTGTGTATCATATGTATGATGGTCCACAGCAACTCGCCAAGGCTCAGCACCTTTCAAACCCATGATCACTACCATCTAGAAGGATATTGACAGCAGATAAAGGAGGAGACCACCAACTACAAATTCCCATCCAGTCCACTCACCATCGTGACTTGGAAATGTATCGTCATTCCTTAAGTGTTGCTGGGTCAAAGGCCATGGAACTCTTCCTAACATCACTGTGCATCTCTCTACACCAAATGGACTGCAGAGGAGTGAGGGAGCAACTCACCACTACCTTGTCAGGTGTAGTTGCAGATCAGCAATAAATGCTGGCCCTTTCAATGAATTAAAAACCAACTCCCCGCTGCATCCACCGGGGGGAGTATGAATCAATGGATTTAACACATTCATTTACCCCATACCCACCCCTCTTTCTCTCTCTCTCCCTTACTGTTTGTCTCTCAACTATCTCTCATTCTGAATCTATGCTTACCTCTTTCCCTATTTTTTGCTTTCTCTCTTTAACTGCTCCTCTCTTTTTTTTTGCTGTCTCATTTTTATTTCTTGATTTCTATCTCTCTCACTCTGTTTGTATCTTTCTCTCTGAACTCTGTCTGTCCCTCTTCCTTTCTCTGTTGGTCTTTCTTTGTCTGTTTTGCCTTGACTTGATGTGTTGTGTGTGTTGTATCTCCACCTGGAGTTAGTCTGCTGTGGGTCTGCAAGTTGCTCATAGAAATAAGTTTGTTAGCTGTATTAGAGACGGAAAAGAACTGCGGATGCTGGAATCTAAGGTAGACAAACAGGAGGCTGGAGGAACACAGCCAGCCAGGCAGCATCTGGAGGAAAGGAGCAGTCAACGTTTCAGGTATTACCCTTCTTCAGGACTGTTGTACTGTCTGCATCATAAACTATAATGTGTTTTTGCTATTTTAAATGAACTGACATGTAGGGTTAATTATTCCCGAATGAACAATTGAACAATACAACAGTCTTGTTAAGAGGACAGGCACAGCCAGCAGTGGTAGATTGAGACATGAATCTGAGCCCAGTCTAGTCTGTCGGTTGAGTATGAATGAACACACAGGCACTATTCCATGAAAGATCATGATGGAGTTTTCCTGATGTCTGGGACACAAGTTAGTCCTGGATCAACATCACTGAAAAGCAGATGGCTGCATTCATCATCACGTTGCCACTGGTGGCATCTTGCTGTGCCTAATTTGGCTTTCACAGTCCCATAATCTGCCAGTACGACATTTCAAAATTCTACACTTAAAATCAGATTGTTTCAGATATCCTTAGGCTGTGAAAGTTGCTGTTGTTATGTAATTTGAAATTGAAAGCTGAGACCGAAATGGATGTGTCCAACTGGGTGGAGCCTTTCTCTTCACAGACGGGAATAAATGTTTCCCAGGGATTAAGCCCCAGAAACATTGAGATATTTACATGTGATGCTGAGAAGTTTGGTGTTACCAATTCTTGGCATCACTCTTCCGATGATTGACAGTAGACTGATACTGTGACAATTAACTGAGTTGATTTTGCCATGCTTCATGTGTACAGAACATAGCTGGACACTTTTCCACATTGTTGAGTAGATGCCAGTGCTGTAGTTGTACTGGAACAGCTTGGTTCGGGGTGCTACAAGCTTGCAGAATTTTATCAGAGCTAGTAGTCTTTGCAGTGTCCGGTGGCGTCAGCCATTTCTTGATTTCAAATGGAGAAAATCAAAGTGATGGAGAACTGCCATTGCGATGACAGAGACCTCAGGAGAAGACTGAGATGGATCAACCAGTTGGTACTGTTGACTGAAAGTTTGTTGCAGATACTTAATCTTTAGTCTTATGTTTTGCATTGATGTGCGGAGCTTTCCCGTAATTCAAGATGGAACATTTGTGGAACCTTCTCCTCGAGAGAGTTGTTTAATTGTCCGCCACCATTCAGAACTTGGGTTGGCAGGACTGCAGCACTTAGATCTGATCTATTGATTGTAGAATCACTTGGCCCTGTCTAATATTCGCTGCTTATGTTCTTTAACACCCAAATAGTCCTGTCTTGTTGCTTCACCAGGTGAACACTGCATTTTTAGATATGCCTAGTGCTGCTCCTGGCATGCCCTCCTGAACTTTCCATTGTATCAGGATTGATCCCCTTGCTTGATAGTAATGCTAGAATAAGGGATATGGTGGGTCGTGAGGTTGAAGATTATCTTGGGGTACAGTTCAGCTGTTGATGGCTCACAGCGCCTCATGAATGTCCAGTCTTGTGTTGCTAGATTAGATTGGTGATAGTCATCTGCGTGATTGAGAACACTCTGTGACAATGAGACTTATTCTCCATTGGGAGTAATTGCTAGTCACTCATACAGATACCGTCATGGACAAATGAATTTGCGGCATCTTGGGTACCTCCGGAGGCATCTGGGATAGTGTTTATAAGGTACATCTCCCTTAGGTAGGCTGTTGTCTGAAGCATCTTTGAGAGATCTGTCCTATTTTTGATGTTTATTTTTGACCTTCCTGAATGTTGGTTAGGAAGACTTTAATGTTCTTGTTTCCAGAGCTGAGATTGATATCCAAAAACTGTCTGGTTTTGTTCCTTTTCTAAGCTGATTTAGCAGTTTGATATTACTGAGTAGTTCTAGGCCGTTTCAGAGAACAGTTAAGAATACATCACACTGCTGTGGGTTTGAACTTGCATATATTCCAGTTCATTTCCTCCCCTCAAGGACCTTTTGAGCCAGATTGGTTGTTATGACAGTAACAAAAGTTAAACCATAAGACCATAAAATGTCAGAGAAGAAGTAAACCAATCAGTCCATTGTTACACAGTCTTCACCTGACATTTAATTCCATATTTTATTTGGAATTCAAGTTTCACCATCTTTTTATTAAGTCAAGTCTTTTTATCCCAGTGCTACATCTTTGGAGAGTGCTATCAACAACACTTCTGTTACAGAGCCCCTTCTCAGTGAATAAACCTGACTGCTGCTTCCAGATGGTTTTGAATTTCTGTTTTACTGGACTCCTGTTGCGAGGCACCAGCAGTTTTATCCAAATCTATTGAACAGCTCACCACAATGTTTTTAAATGTAAGAAAATTTCACCAGGCCCCATTATACCACTCAAAGAGAACATCCAAACTAAATCCATGTCTTCCGCCTAATGAAAACCCATACACAATATAGAAATGTAAATCAAACATAAAGCTTATACTTCAGTCCTCCACTTTGGAATCCACATTCTCAAACAATAACAAGATATTATGAAGCTTCATTACAATTGCTTCTATTAATATCTGTAAAATGATACACAATTCATAAGCTTTGTGCAATCTCTGACAGCATGAAAAAGATACAGCGCTTGAAGAGAAAATGGCATTGCTCAACTTTTTATGATTATTCAGTCATATTGGCTGCACTCAGCCCTCTTCCTGTTTCTGTTTCAGTTTGGCTGGAGTCTGATTTCTGTATTCTGTCTTCATCCCTGTACACAGTCCAATCACCGCCGGGCAGCTTTGAGAAGATGATGTTGGTGTAGAGGAGGCCCTCAGTTCTGTCAGGTTTCCTGCGTCCAGCGTCTCCTACCATTAGGCCTTCAAAGACATCCCAGAGAGCTGGTATCTCCCCCTCTCTAGTTGTGACCCTGGTTGTGTTCTGATGTTCAGTAACCACCATGTTCTGTGAACCTTGCAGAGAAATGGAAACAAGATATTCTCACATCATTTACAGGCACAGATATTTTTAAATTATTGCAGATTTGAAAGTTCCTCTTGAATTTGCTCCCACCTCCCTATCAAACAGTGTGTTCCAGATCACAACTCATAGCCATTGATCTGGACGCACAACAATGATTCCAGCCAGGAAAATACTCAACACAGTTCCAGCCATGACCAATCCCACTGTCCATTTATTAAAATCTTTACCTGTCAAAACAGCCATTAATTACTGTACTATAGTTTTGGAACGACGTGCTGATCTATCTTGAGAAGTAATATATTCCATTTTTAAATATTCTGGAACAATGTTGACATTTATTGCCCCTCCCTCATTGCCCTTCAAGAAGGTGGTGGGGTGTCTTTTTCCTGAACCACTGGTTTGTAACAAACAAAGGGAGGAGTTTAGAGGGGTGTTAAGAGGTAACTGCATTGGAGTTTGAGACTGTAATCACGTATACACACAGACTGGAATAAAACTGTGTCCCATTTTATAGCTTTTCTGATGAAGGGTCTAGGCCCGAAACGTCAGCCTCTCTGCTCCTATGATGCTGCTTGGCCTGCTGTGTTCATCCAGCCCTGCACCTTGTTGTCTCGGATTCTCCAGCATCTGCAGTTCCTACTATCTCTGATCCCATTTTATAATCTGTGTATCAACCAAGCTCATTAAAATAATTAATTATCAGCTCACTATCACCTTGCTATTTGTGGAATCTTAGTGCGTACAAATTGGCAGTTGCATTTCTTACATTTGAGTGATCACCACACTGATGAAGTACATCAATGGCTACAAATGTATTCTGTCACAATCTGAGCAATATATAAGTGCAAGTCTTCCTTCAGGATGTAATCTACATAACATTTCTATGTACATTGGCCCGAATATTCCAGTGGACAGTTAGTTATTGGAACATTGCAGACTGGAGTTGTGTGTCAGGATCCTGCAGAATCCACAAGCAGCTGCATCTGTGGGAATTGTCCAGGAAATTGGAGATTCCAATTGGCAATTCCCCTGCATCTGGAGCGCTTTGCTAGAACTCATTAAAGCCAGAGGCTTTGAAGGGGAGCACTTTCTTGATCATAATTGCCCAGGAAATATCAGACTACTTAAAAACCTCGTCTAACATCTGGATATCTATTAAACTGATCTCCCAACTGACCACACAGCCTTAATGTTACCTCACCCAAATCCTTACACCCCTTGGACATCACTGTTCCTCTGACCAGGCACCTTCCCACTCCCCAAAACCCAATGCCAACCCCATTCCTCCCAACCAGACACTCCACCCACATTTCTCCCCCACCCCGCCCCCGCCACCCCCAAGTCAAAACAATTCATCTTGTCTGCATCAGTGGCCTGAACCACTGGGATAAGACTCACTCCCTAACCTACTAATGGCCTGAATCTCCTGACACCAACCATCCTGCTACCGGCCTGAAGAGCTGACCCACTGGCCTTGAGGCCTACCCCTGGCCTTGATAGACCCACATCCCTGTCAGCATGTGGAGACATTCATCCTGGACACCCCCACTCAACCACCGCTGTCCCTCACTACCTCTCTCAACACCAGTCCTTGCCATGTTACTTATATTTAGTGTTTGGAGTGGGGAGAGAGTTCAAGATTCCATGCCCCTTTCTGCATTTATGTGAAGAAAATTCTCCCTGACATTCCCTGTCCACCCCAACCAAAGAATGGCCTGACTTGAATTGTCAAAAGAGGACATGTTTGTCAAAGAGGCTGGGAGGAAATTCATCTTAAAGGAAGTGGAGAGGGCAAGGAAGAGGATTCTAGAGCTAAGGGTTGTGACAATACTGTGGCTTTAAGAGGTGTGTTTTGTCTCAGTTTCTTTTAGAGAGAAATTGGGAATAGGTGCCAAGGAGTCTATGGGAAGATGCACAACTTCTGAGGCCTTGGGGGTGTTTTAAGGTTTTTTTTAAAGTTGTAACAATAGAAACAGCCTGAGTGGGTGTGGTGAAACTCTCTCAGAACCAGGATTTTTAGTTAGCTTTCAGCAGGGTTGGAAGGCAGTGAATCTCTCCTGTCTGCTACACTCTCTCTCTGAGATTTCTCTCAATTGTCTTTTGATGTTCTATCTCCCTGGATTGGAGAACTCCATGTGAGACAATCTGTTTTCTGAATGTACCTTTTTGCCACGGGTGTGTTTGTGGGATGTCACTATTCTGGAACAGTTACTGTTTAGTAGTAAAATAATCTATTATTCTGTTCAGTTTTCCAATAGAGTTAATTCATTCCAACTTCTTTCTTTTGCTGTATTTTAACTATGGTGTTCAGCACAGTGTCCCGTCAGGATCAGGGAGACCATCACCAGATGCCCCTCTCTGAGCTGCTGTGACACAAAACCTCCGTGTGTTTGGTTACTGCTGAGGTTGGCATGGGGCAGGTGCCAGATGAGTTCTCCAGGAGGATTAGAGTTGGCCACACAGACACACGTGATCCCCTCTGCCCTTGGAGCACATTCCAACTGTTGAGAAATCTCTGGACCATCTGAGGAGGGAATGACGGCAATTAGTCAAGAATACTGAGTTACAACGTCAAAGCTGAAACCCTTTGTTGGTGTTTTCCTTCACTGCAAACTCAAATATCTCAACACACTTTTTGCTGGTCTCCCATCTCCCACAACAAAAACTCTGGAGCTCCTGTGTGTGAATTTGCCCCACATTGGATTCAATAATTACACTCTGTCATTAGCTGAACACCATTGATACCCAATCTGCGGACACCTCTTCCTCCAGGCCCTACACCACCCCCCCAACCCCTGTAATCTCCAACCCCTAAACAGTTCCCTTTTTCTGTAACCTCCTGCAACGCCGACACCCCTCCCTATCTCTAACCTCCTCCAGAGCCTACACTTCTCCCTGTGTCTGTAAACTCCTCCAGGTCCTACACACCTCCCTCTTCTCCAGCCCCTATGCCCCCCTGAGATCTCTGTCCTTCTCTAATTCCAACCTCTTGAATATACCCCGATTTTCCCCCTCTCCACCATTGTTGGCCGTGTCTTCAGTTGCTTGGGATTCCAAGCTCTGAAGTTCCCTCCCTAATCCTCCATGCCCCTCTCTTACCTCCTTAAAGACTCTCCTTAGGAACCAATGTTGGTTAACTATCCTAATATAAGACTCTATTTCAGTGGAGCATGGAGGTTATCCTGTTTATTGTAAACTGCAGTCAGTAAGCGGCCCCCCAGACAAAGAGCCCCTGAGTGTTAAGAAGAGGCAGACAGACAGTAAAAAACTTACATTCCACATTCAGGTGGGTCGTGCTGGAGATGCTGTTACCCAGCGGGTTTGTCACTATGCAGTAGAAACCTGCATCATTTCCCCGTGTCACTGGAGTGAAGGAGAGAATCTGGCTGCTTGTGTTTAACTGGGTGCTGGTGTTTCCCTTGATCCTGAACCAGGTGTAATGAGATATCGGTGGGACACTCTCACTGGAGCAGGTTAATGTGACATTGTGTCCCTCTCTGAGGCTCCACTGATGGACACTGTGGTCTCCCGTGGGAGATCTGGAACGAGAGCAGAGGGGAATCAACAGGAATCCACATGCCCCATAACCCTCTGAGATGTCTACACTTCTCCAGTTCCGGCCTCCTGCGTATTTCCTGATATCCATTGCTCCACCTTCAACTATCTGGATCCCTATGCTCTGGAATTCCTTTCCCCATTTTTCACCTCCTTTAGTCAGTCATGATCCTGAGCCACATGAGATCTTCGATCACTGACCAAAAGCATCGTCCAAGAGGTTGAACATAAGGAGTGACTTAAAAGAGCAAACTGTGAAAAAGTATTTGTATCTGTGTTTACACACATCCACATGCCTGTCATTGACAACATAAATCTAACAGTCTGTCAGGGATATTAATTTGTTTGGAGAGATGTGGCTGTGGAATCTCTAGTGTGCAGACAATACCACGCACAGAAACAGAACAAAGGAGGATCCGGCGAGTATGATGGACCCAAACAAAAGACACAAAGAGACAGTTGGACTGAGCGTGAATGAGGCAGTGGTCAACGTAATGACTGTAAATGGCACTAGGGATATCAAGATTGGTGCACCCAGGGAGGGAGAGTGGACAAATTTGAATATTTGGGTCAATGTTAAACATCCAGGACTGAAATGTGACTTAGAAAAACAACAGCAAGAACCATTTCTGAAGGAGGGTCCAGACCCGAAATGTCAGCTTTCCTGCTCCTCTGATGCTGCTTGGCATGCTGTGTTCATCCAGCTCTACACCTTGTTACCTCGAGCAAGAACGATGACCAGTGACATCAGTCTCAACCTCTGAAAACATCAGTCTGAAGCTGGGAAAACTTGGGTGCAGAAACTGATGTGGAGCGTCATACTTGATGGAATTGAGAGACAGATTCTGAAGAACGTGGATGAGAGGAGAGTAACAGATTTTGACCTGGATATGGCCGAGGATGCTCAGATTCAGTTAGAACCACCTTTGAGCAACAATCTTTGGAGAAATTGGGGTAAAAACAGAAAAAGGTGAAGAAAAATCAGATGGTGGATAACACTAGAACTGTAGAATGAAGGAGGCTTGAAGAAATCCAGAGAGGAAACAAGACAATGCCAATAGCCCTCTAACGATATTGTAACAGTGAGTAGAAGCAACAGTAGTCTCAGATTGCACAGTGATGGCTGTGAAACTCTTTCCTGCTGCATGTTCATTCTGTGCTGCAGACTGGTAGTCTCCAGTCTCCCTGAATGTAATGTGAGGAATCCCCAACGACAGCTCATTGTTGGAATTCATTCTGTTCATTGTGACATTAAGAAATCTCCACATCAGGTTAGAAGCTGGGGAGCTCTCTACAGAGCAGATTACCACTGCAGAATCTCTCTCAGTTACATTAATTGACAAATCTTCAATTAAACGAGGAGAAGTAATTGAGAGATTCCATGGTGCAACTAAAAACAAAGGCCGATATCATTGTGACAGAACAGTGCACAGCAAGACTCCACACTGATTTTTCTGTGTTTGATGTTTTTGAATTTCCATTCACCTTCCCTCTATGTAAGTTTCTATGTCACATGTCTAATGGACATTGCCCATGTAATCTGTTATTATATTCTCTCACCACTGGAGCTGCTGTCCATCTAGAACGATAGAAAGTTACTTTCGATTCCTCAGGAAGTCCGCAGGTGCTGTCAGCTATTGGATAGTATTTATTCAATGGAGTACAGAGTGATGGGTGTACATAGAGTGATATAGTATGATTTCCAGAGCCGACCTGGTCAAAATCTGCCCCCGACATTTATTGAGGGCAATTGTCAACATTTGTGATGTCAGCCACGAAGACAGTAAAGCCAGCAGATTCAACAGTTTTAAGTAAACAGAAATAAGATTTATAATACAAAGGTGATCTAAAAGTGCAGTCTCCATTGTATGTACCAGATATATTCTAACATCCAGAGTTAAACTGAGGTCAAACTGTGGTTAAACACCCTCCAGAAGATATCAAATGAAAAATGGAGTGAAGAAAGATCCCACAGATTTCTCTGCAATACCCCCCAACATATTAATGACACTGTGATTCACCATATCTCAAAGTTGCAAACAGAATTTTGATTAGTCTCTTTGTAAGCTACTACAAATTTTTTTTTGAGACCTCAATAGATTCCGGGCTGATCTGCAAACTTACTAACCATGCTTTCTACATTCTCATCTAAATCATTTATGTAATGGCAAGCTAAAGTTTGCAGAAGACACAAGATTCGTGGTACAGTGGACAGTGAAGAAGGCTATCTAAGATTACAAGGAGATCTTGATCAATTGGGTCAATGGGCTGTAGAGTGGCAAATGGAGTTTAATTTGGATAAATGTGAGGTGTTACAGTTTGGTAAAACAAACAATGGCAGGACCTAGGTAGTATTGTAGAACAGAAAGATCCAGGGTTCAGGTATATAATTCTTTGAAGTTTATGTCAGATGTAGATAGGGTGGTTAAGAAGGCGTTTGGCATGCCTGCCTTCATTGCTAAGTCCTTTGAGCATAGGAGTTGGGATGTTACGTTGAGCTTGTGCAGGACACTGATGAATCCGCTTCTGGAGTACTACTTCCAGTTCTGCTCTTTCTATTATAGAAAGGATATTATCAAACTGGAGAGGATTCAGAAGAGATTTACCAGGATGTGGAAGGGAATGGAAGGTTTGAGCTAAAAGCAGAGGCTGGATAGGCGGGGACATTTTTCACTGGAGCTTAGTGGTTGAGAGGTGACCTTATAGAGACTTAGAAAATAATGAGGGGTATATAATGAGAGATAAGGCGAATGGCAGGTGTGTTTTCCCTTTCCCGGGTGGGTGATTTCAAGACAGGGGTGACTATTTTTAAGGTGAATAGAGAAAGATTTTAAAAACACATGAGGAGCAACTTTTATTTTTCCACAGAGAGTAGTTCATGTGTGGAATGAACTTCCAGAGGAAGTGGTGGATATGTGTACAGTTACAATGTTTAAAAGACCTTTACATGGATAGCATGAATAAGAAATGTTTGGAGGGATATGGACCAAATGCGGACATGTGGGACTAGTTTAGTTTGGAGTTATGGTCAGCATGGACTGTTTGGATTGACGGGTTTATAAGAACGTAAGAAATAGCAGCAAGAGTAGGTCTACTGGCCCCTTGAGCCTGCTCCACCATTCAATAAGATCATGGCTGATCTTTCTGTGGACTCAGCTCACAAACCTGCCTGCTCACCATAACCCTTAATTCCTTTGCTGTTCAAAAATCTATCTATCTTTGCCTTAAAACATTCAATGGGGTAGCCTCAACTGCTTCACTGGGCAGGAAATTCCACAGATTAATAACACTTTGGGTGAAGAAGTTTCTCCTCAACTTGACTGAAAACAACAAATGCTGAAAATCACGGCAGGTCAGACAGCATCCATGGAGAGAGCAAGCTAATGTTTCGAGTCTAGATGACTCTTCATCAAAGCTGAAGTGAAGTGTGGAGAGGGCAGCACTTATACTATAGTTGGGAGGGGTGTGTGGGGGCTGGGGGTAGTGGGTGTAGGGTGCTGGCGAAGAAAAGATGTTGATAGTTCAGATTAAGTGATCAGAATGTGAGAATGGCAGAACAATGGTGTGTCTCCTGACAGACTTGAAAGGACAGTAAGTGGGATGGGGGGAGGGGAAGACATGATAACAAGCTAAAAGAAAGGGAAATGTTCACATTTTAAAGGTGTTTAACTCTAAGTCCAGAAGGCTGTAAAGTACCTCGTCTGAAGATGAGATGTAGCTCTTCCAGTTTGTGCTGTGATTCACTGGCACACTGCAGCATGCTGAGGACAGGCATATGGGCATGTGAGCAGGATGCGGTGTTAAAATGACCAGCTACAGGAAGGTCAGGGTCATGCTTGTGCACCGACTGGACGTGTTCTGCAGAGCAGTCACCCAGCCTGCATTTGGTTTCTCCAGTGTAGAGTAGGTCACTTTGGATGCAGCGTATACAATACGCAAGATTGGAGGAGGTGCAGGTGAAATGCTGCTTTACCTGGAAAGACTGTTTAGGCATCCTCCGACACTTCCGCCATCTGCAATCCGACCCCACCACCAAAGACATCTTTCCCTCCCCACCCTTATCTGCTTTCCGGAGGGACCACTCTCTCCATGACTCTCTTGTCCGCTCGACACTCCCCTCCAGCCCCACCACACCCGGCACTTTTCCCTGCAACCGCAGAAAGTGCTACACCTGCCCCCATACCTCCTCCCTCACCCCCATCCCAGACCCCAAGAAGACTTTCCACATCAAGCAGATGTTCACCTGCACATCTGCCAATGTGGTGTACTGCATCCGCTGTACCCGGTGTGGCCTTCTCTACATCGGGGAAACCAAGCGGAGGCTCGGGGACCACTTTGCAGAACACCTACGCTCGGTTCGCACTAAACAACTGCACCTTCCAGTCGCGAACCATTTCAACTCCCCCTCCCATTCCTCAGACGACATGTCCATCCTGGGCCTCCTGCAGTGCCACAATGATGCCACCCGAAGGTTGCAGGAACAGCAACTCATATTCCGCTTGGGAACCCTGCAGCCCAATGGTATCAATGTGGATTTCACAAGCTTCAAAATCTCCCCTCCCCCTACCGCATCCCAAAACCAGTCCAGCTCGTCCCCGCCTCCCTAACCTGTTCTTCCTCCCACCTATCCCCTCCTCCCACCTCAAGCCGCATCCCCATCTCCTACCTACTAACCTCATCCCACCCCCTCCCTGGACTGACCTATCCCCTCCCTACCTCCCCACCTACACTCACCTTTACTGGCTCCATCCCAGCCTCTTCGACCTGTTTGTTTCCTCTCCACCTATCCTCTCTTCTATCCATCTTCTATCCTCCTCCCACTCTCTCCCTATTTATTTCAGAACCCCCTTCCCCTCCCCCTTTTCTGATGAAGGGTCTAGGCCCGAAACATCAGCTTTTCTGCTCCTATGATGCTGCTTGGCCTGCTGTGTTCATCCAGCCCTGCACCTTGTTGTCTCGGATTCTCCAGCATCTGCAGTTCCTACTATCTCTGATTCAATTTAGGCCCTTGGATAGTGGGCAGGGAGGAGATGAAGGGGCAGGTGTTGCAGCTTCTGCAGTTATATGGGAAGGTGCCATGGAAATGCGGGGTGGTGTTTGTGGTTGTGGAATGGAATAGGGTGTTCGGGAGAGAACGATTTCTCCTCACCTTGTTTCTGTGCTGTATGACTATATAACCCCACAGAGGCTAGTATCCCATCACCAAGGTCCCCCTTTATTTTCAAATAAACAGTCCTTGACTTTAGTACTGCTGCAGAGTTAGGTACCAGAGTGTCAGTATCTCAGACATTCATTCTTTTTATATGTCAGCCAGGGGTCCCTAATTGGGTTCATTAGTCTGATCCAATCAGGGAACTCCTATCCTATGACTTCCAGCTGGCTGACCTTACAATGACTACATCCCTCCCCTTCTGAATCCATGGACATAGGCTGGTCCTTTCTCTGTAATAGAAATGAGGAGTGAAGAAGTTAATTCTGACAAGAAGGCAAGCTGCAGGTTCAATGTTTCCAGGGGAGTAATCAATATTTTGGATGAAAGAATCTAAAAGATCATCAATAACGTCACAGCATAGACCTAGAGGATGAGAACTGTATAAGAATCCAACAGCAGGATTCCTCCACAGTCGAATTTCGAAGAAAACACTGCACAAGGATCCATCCCTGGACACCAGAGACAGAGAACCAACTTATCCTCTCCCTCACTCCCCACCTACACTCACCTTTACTGGCTCCAATCCCGCCTTCTTGACCTGTCTGTCTCCTCTCCACCTATCTTCTCCTTTATCCATCTCCTATCTCCCCCTCTCTCTATTTATTTCAGAATCCCCGTCCCCTCCCCCATTTCTGAAGAAGGGTCTAGAATCGAAACGTCAGCTTTCCTGCTCCTCTGATGCTGCTTGGCCTGCTGTGTTCATCCAGCTCTACACATTGTTGTCTAATATTGATTGGAATTGTTGCTAAATTCCACCATTAATTGGATAATAGCCAAGTTGAATTGTGAGGCTTAACTCACTTACTTGAAGGGTCTTATTTTGGTTGCTCCATGCAAGAAAATTTAAATCACTGTTTCATAGATCATAGAATCCCTACAGTGTGGAAACAGGCCCTTCAGCCCAACAAGTCCACACCAACCCTCAGAGTATCCCACCCAGACCCATCCCCCAAATCTACACATCTCTGAACACTAGGGGCAATTTAGCATGGCCAATCCACCCTAACGTGTACATCTTTGAACTATGGGAGGAAAGTGGAGCACTTAGAGGAAACCCATGCAGACACAGGGAGAATGTGCAAACTCTACATAGGCGATGACCCAAGGGTGGAATTGAACCCAGGTTCCTGATGCTGTGAGGCAGCAGTGCTCACCAGTCTGCTGCCCTGAAACAGTTCTTGATGATAAGATTTTGTAATAAATAGCCTAATTAAAAGTAGATTGTGGTGATTTACACACACTATATTGGAATCCACCTCATTAATCTTCCCTGCACCCTCTCTAGTGCCCATGGATCAGTTTTATAATATGCAGACCAGGACTTCACACAGTACTCCCATGTATGGTCTGAGCCAAGATCAATACAGTGTTTAACCTACATTATAATCATTACCTTCTAGAAATGATTTGCACTGCCTAGCTTGTTACTCTGTGGCTTTGCTCACCCATGGAGCAGTGATTAACGATGAATGCATTCGTACAACGTGAACCCTGTGTTCCACAACTCCACCAGACTCTCGTCTTCCTCTTAAAACTGACTTCCCTATTTTTGCTGTCAAAGCATTCTCATCATCGTTTGTTGGTATGGAACTTGATCATTGCTGAAAAAAGCCAAGCTTTTGAAGCTTTTCATCTTGCACTCATGGGGACAGACTCAAGAACGCCAAACTTGCAAGGGAACAACAATCTATCTTGCTTGAAAAAAGTTAACATTTCATTGGCAGGCAGAATCTGGTCATGATGTGCCATGAAGAATTCACCGGGGAACAGACATCATCTCAAGCTTCTGTTTAAATTGAAAAGAGCCAAATGGACTCTGACTGGTCGTGGTGTTGCTGGAGACTAAAGGCAAATACTGTGGATGCTGGAAATCTGAAACGAACACTGAGATTGCTGGAGAAACTCAGCATGTCTGGCAGCATCTGTTGAAAGAGAAACAGAGTTCACAAACAAGTCTGGAATGACTCCGGAACTGGAAGGTATTGGAAAATAGGTTCTTATTTTCTGCTTTTGACGAGACAGAGGAGGGGCAAGAGACAGATGGCATAGAGACCCAATGAAGCAGACAAATGAGTTGTCAATATTGGAAAGAAAAACAAGAAATTTCAAAAGGTTGTAAGTTAAATGTGAAAGGGAGAGAATTAGTCCATACTCCCATATTGCTTTATTGTTGATTCTTATACAGCATTGGAAACTGACTTGTCCCCAAATTCAGTACTGATCCTACTCCAGCAGACACAATGAAACACTTGAGCAAAGTGCCTCTCATCTGACTTGGAGATAGTAGGAACTGCTGATGCTGGAGAATCTGAGATAACAAGGTGTAGAGCTGGATGAACACAGCAGGCCAAGCAGCATCAGAGGAGCAGGAAAGCTGACGTTTTGGGTCTGGACCCTTCTTCAGAAATGGGGGAGGGGAAGGGAATTCTGAAATAAATAGAGAGAGAGGGGGAGGCGGATGGAAGATGGATAAAGGAGCAGATAGGTGGAGAGGTGACGGACAGGTCAAGGAGGCAGGGATGGAGCCAGTAAAGGTGAGTGTAGGTGGAGAGTTAGGATGGGGGTTGGTCAGTCAAGGGAAGACAGACAGGTCAAGGAGGCGGGGATGAGGCTGGTAGGTAGCGGGTGCGGGTTGGTCAATGAGGTGGAAGAAGCGGATAGTTGGGAGAAAAGACCGACAGGTCAAGGAGGCGGGGACGAGCTAGGCTGGTTTTGGGATGCGGTTGGGTGTGGGGAGATTTTGAAGCTTGTGAAGTCCACATTGAGGCCATTGGGCTACAGGGTTGCCAAGTGAAATATGAGGTGCTGTTCCTGCAACCTTCAGGTGGCATCATTGTGGCACTGGAGGAGGCCCAGGATGGACATGTCGTCCAAAGAGTAGGAGGGGGAGTTGAAGTGGTTCGCGAGTAGGAGGTGTTGTCGTTTGTCACGAACCGAGCGTAGGTGTTCCACAAAGTCTCCAAACCTCTGCTTGGTCTCCCCAATGTGGAGGAGGCCACATCGGGAACAGCGGATACTCCACAAAGTGGTCTCCAAGCTTCTGTTTGGTTTCCCCGATGTTCCACTAAGCGGTCTCCAAGCCTCAAACGACAATACCTCCTAGTCGTGAACCACTTCAACTCCCCCTCCCATTCCTTAGACGACATGTCCATCCTGGGCCTCCTCCAGTGCCATAACGATGCCATCTGAAGGTTGCAGGAACAGCACCTTATATTTCGCTTGGGAACCCTGCAGTCAAATGGCCTCAATGTGGACTTCACAAGCTTCAAAATCTCCCCACCCCCGACCTCATTCCCAAAACCAGCCCAGCTCATCCCCGCCTCCTTGACCTGTTGGCCTTTTCTCCCACCTATCCGCTTCTCCCACCTCACTGACCAACCCCCACACCCACCTCCTACCTACCAGTCACATCCCCGCCTCCTTGACCTGTCCATCTTCCCTTGACTGACCAACCCCCATCCTAACTCCCAACCTACACTCACCTTTACTGGTTCCATTCCCACCTCCTTGACCTGTGCGTCTCCTCTCCACCTATCTGCTCCTTTATCCACCTTCCATCCGCCTCCCCCTCTCTCTCTATTTATTTCAGAATTCCCTTCCCCTCTCCCATTTGTGAAGAAGGCTCCAGACCCGAAACGTCAGCTTTCCTGCTCCTCTGATGCTGCTTGGCCTGCTGTGTTTAGCCAGCTCTACACATTGTTATCTCTGCCTCTCATCTGAGCTCTGTATGTATTGAGAGGAAAGGCAAAGGTTGAAACTGAAATGGTTGAGGCTGGTACAGTAGAGGGGAGCAAGGTAATTAGACAAGATGGGTAAGAACATGATAGAAAATGAGGTAAGAATGATCAATTTAACTGAATTTATTTCAATGCAAGGGGCCTGACAGTTAAGGCAGATGGACTCAGGACATGGACGAAAACTTGGGACTGGAATATTATTTCTATGACAGAAACATGACTGAGGGAGGGTAGGATGCTGAATGTTCCAGGGCATAGATATTATAGGAAGGATAGAAATAGAGGAGTGGGAGTGGCATTTTTGATTAGGGACAACATTGCAGCTGTACTTAGGATATTCCTGAGAGACCATCCAATGATGTTATATGGGTGGTACTAAGAAATGAGAAGGGGATGATCACTTTGATGGAATTGGACAATAGGCCACCCCATACTCAGTGGAAAATTGAGGAGCAAATGTGTAGGAAGATCTTAGAAATCTGTAAGAATAGAAGAGCAAAACGTGACCTCCTCCTTAGAAATAAGACAGGGCAAGTGACTGAGATGTTAGATGGGGAACACTTTGGTACCAGTGATCATAATTTTATCAGTTGTAAGATAGTTATGGAAAAGAACAGGCCTGATTTGAAAGTTAAAGTTCTAAAATGGAGTAAAGCTACGAGCCTCCAGTCCAAACAACAACCCTCTACCATCACCTTCTATCTTCTTCTACCAAGCCAATTTGGTAGCAAATTGGCTCGCTCCCCTTGATCACAAATATTAGACAAAAACTTTCAAAAGTTGATTAGACGAGGCTGTTCTCAGTTAAAGGAATATATGGCATGTGGGAGGCTTTCAAAAATGAAATCGCAAGTTCAGTGAAAGTATGTTAATGTTGGTGTGAAGGGCAAGGCTGGTAGCTGTAGACAACATTGGATGACTAGAGATATTGAAGCTCTGGTCAAGGAGAAGAAGGAGGTATTTGTCAGATATAGACAGTTGGGATCAAGTGAATCACTGGACGAGTATAGAGGTGGTAGGAGTACACTTTAAGGGGAAATTTGGATGGCAAAAGGGGACATGAGATAGCTTTGGCAAATAAGGTTAAGTAGAACCCAAATAAATTCTACAAGTACATTAAGGGTGAAAGAGTAACTAGGGAGAGAATAAGGCCTCCTAAAGATTAATGAGGCAATGTGTGGAACCACAGGAGCTGGGTGAGATCTGAATAAATATTTCGCTCAGTATTTACTGTGGAGAGCGACATAGAAGCTAGGAACATTTGGGAAACAAATAATGAAGTCTTGAAAAGATTCCACATTACAGAAAAGGAAGTGCTGGATGTTTGAAAACACATAAAGGTAGAAAAATCCTCAAGACCTGATTAGGTGCATCCCAAAACATTGTGAGAAGCTAGGGAAGAGATTGTGGGACCCCTTACAGAGATATTTGCATTATCGACAGCCACGGATGAGATGCCAGAAGACTGGAGGATAGCTAATGTTGTGCCATTGTTTAAGAAAGGCTGTAAGGAAAAGCCAGAGAACTATAGACCAGGGAGTCTGATGTCAGTGGTGGGTAGGTTGTTGGAGAGAATTCTGAGAGATAGGATTTACGTGCATTTGGAAAGGCAAGGACTGATCAGGGATAGTCAACATGGCTTTGTGCGTGGGAAATCGTGTCTTGCAAATTTGGTTGAGGGTTTTGAAGAGGTTACCAAGAAGATAGAAGAAGGCAGAGTAGAGGACATTGTCTACATGGACTTCAGCAAAGCCTGTGACAAAGTCCAGCATGGTAATCTGGTTAGTAAGATTCGATTATTTGCGATCAAGGGGAGCAAGCCAATCGGATACCAAATTGGCTAGATATTAGAAGACAGAGGGTTTGGTAGAGGGTTGTTATTTGGACTGGAGGCCTGTGACCAGTGGTTTGCAACAAGGATCAGTTCTGGGTTCACTGGTGTTCGCCATTTATATTAATGATTTGGATGAGCATATGGGAGGTATGGTTCATAAGTTTGCGGATGACATCAAATTGGTGGTATAGTGGACTGTGAAGAAAGTTATCTAAGAGTATGACGAGATCGTGATCAAATAGGGCAGTGGACTGAGAAATGGGAGATGGAGTGTAATTTCAATAAATGCAAGATGTTGTATTTTGATAACGTAAAACAACGAGGGTATAATTACAACATGTAGACGATATTTGGACAGGTACATGAATAGGAAAGGTTTAAAGGGATATGGGCCAATGCAGGCAAATGAACTAGTTCAGTTTAGTAAACCTGGTTGGCATGGACGAGTTGGAATGAACATCTGTTTATATGGTTATGACTGCTATTACTTTTCTCCACTCACTGCTTTGCCCCACTTCCCTCTGGTTATCTTGTACTCTTATTGACGTTTCTGACACAATGGAGAGGAAGTATGATGCTGAACAGCCTGTCTATTTTAGGTGCTGGTGTGTTGCCTTCATGGGCAATTCTGATAAAAATCAGCAAAAGACACAAATTTCAGAAAATTGTAATTGAATTTGTAGCTTCAGAGTAAACATCATTCCCCAGTTTTTATCATCACTCACCACGTACTCCCCCATGACTGAATCATTGTTCAGTAACTTCCATTGTTTCACAAAGCTTCAGCTTTATGATAATCACCATTGCTTTCCCATTCCTCTATCGCCCCTCTCCACTCCCTCCCTATGTAACCTCCTCTAGATTCACAGTGCACACAGTGTGATCGCTGCGTTCCTCCACTGCTGTTGTCAGACTGGAAGCCAGTGTATATCAGTGAGCACAGGGTGATGGGGGACCCAGACATGGTATGAGTTTGTACACTGGCTCAATGCTGAACTGGTTCCCAATCAGAGCTCAATAAGAACGATCTTTTACAAACACTATTAACCATAAATCTGTCCGTGCTGACAATGACATTATCTTGGAGAAGTGGCTGCAGGAAGTAAGATTTCCTGATCATTGCCCACTCCCAGATATTTCATCAGCTTCTCCCTTTCAAGCTCTGAAAGAGAAAGGAGTTAATGACAGCCCACCTCTTGTCCAATAAATCTCGCAAGATCCGAACTACTTCTGGACAATTTCCTCACACACTGTTTCAATTCTTGGCGGATGATGAGTGCTCTACAGAGAGTTACAAGGCTTCAAGAAAGTAAAAGAACAAAGATGTGGAAAGTTCCTATCTCTGCACTTCCCTTGACCATTGATCGAGAGATGTTCTGTGTGACCTATTTCAGCCTTACAACTAGATCTCAATAATACCTAGAAATTTTTGGAGGCATCAGGAACTGTAATTTGGCTTCTCAAAGTCACAGTCGCAACAAAACACAGTGTTGGTCCTGGAAGTGAGTTCTATACTTACCCTGGACTTGTCTAACAACTTGCCTTGGGAGTAACTGCTCACACGTTCTGCCTGGGTGGAATGGCCTCTTCCTGTGCTTCTGCCCTGTGTATTTAATTAGAATTGTCAATGTCTCACTGTCAGTGAGATCAGGAAGTCATTCTAAATTGAGAAAGCAGCAATTTGCCCAGCATTACAAACAAACTGTTAACCCTTTGTGTGACCCTGATATTGTCTCTGTGCAGACGTGGGTAACATTTAACATGGGCCGAGGGGGCAGAATGGAGCTTTCCTGCTCCTCTGATGCTGCTTGGCCTGCTGTGTTCATCCAGCTCGACACCTTGTTATCTTATATTGGAGCTTCTCCTATTCTCTCTTACAGAGCTGAGGTGCTGAGTGGACTTCCACGTGGCTTAAGTGGATTGAACGGCCCTCCTCCTGTTCCTGCAATAAAGGCTTCTGGTGTTGGATGGACCCCATTATGTTCCTGTGTAACAGGCTTGAGGGGCTGAGTGGACTTTTTTTGTGTCGAACAGGAATCAAGGGTCTGAAAATTTAGCCACTCTGCCTTCTGTCCCCTCATCCGTGACATTGATGTTAATGGTATAAAGCTGAGGCCCCAGCTCAGATCCTTGTGGAATCCCACTTCTCAGATCCAGCCAATCCTCTCTCCATGTTTGAATATAACTCCCTATACAATACCTTTCCATTTGTCTGACTGCTCGTCCAGGGAGTAACTGCCAGGACCCTCTCCTTGGACTGAATGGCCTCTTCCTTTGCTGCTACCCCCTGTGTATTAATTATAAAGCATAGCTGTTTGACTCTGTGACAGAATGAGGAAGTAGGGAACCAGTGAAAAATTCCACACACTGTTGCTTTGTTGTAAGTAGTTGACCATTTGAACCTGACACTGATATTTCTGTTTAGAGCTGGAGGAGCTGATCATATGGAGTTTCTACACTGGCTCTGGGACTTTAGAATTCTCTCCCTCACACTGAGGCCAAAAATTGGAAGATGGGTTTCTCATTCCAGAATCTTAAATCCCATATTGTTGATCTGTTGCACAAACTAGCAGTAAATGTAGGCCATTCTACCCATTGATGCTGCTCTGCCATTCAGTAGAAGTGTAGCTGATCTGTTTGTGTGCTGAATTACACATTCCATATATTCGAAACAACCCTCAATTCCCTTGCCTAACAAGCATTCATCGTTTTTTTGCTATACAGTATTCAATGATCTGGTCTCCACTGCCATCTGGTGCAGAATTTCAAAGTTACAAAACCCACTAAGTGAAAACAAAGCGTATCTCTATCCTGTACAAGTGACTCCCGCTTTTAGAATTGTACCTCACATTTCTGACACAAAGAAACATCCTTTCCACGTCCACCTTGTTAAAACTATTGAGGACCTTATACACGTCAATCTTTCTAAACTCCAGCGGAAAGAAGCCCAGTCTGTCCAACCTTTCCTCATAAGACAAGCCACTCAATACAGGAATTAATCTAGAAAACCTCCTCTCAACTGCCTCAATGTATTCACATTCTTCCTGAAATAAGGAGACCAAAACGGCACGCAGTTTTCGAGATGTGTTCTCACCAATGGCCTACATAACTGAAGCACAACATTTTTTTGTTGGATTGCTTTTGTAATAAAGGATAATATTCCATTAGCTTTCTGAATTACTTTCTACACCTGCAAACTAACTTTGTGTGACACGTGTTCACTCTGCATCTTGGAATTTCATAGTTGTTCTCTATTCAAATGCACCCTGTTTTTTTATCATCTCCACATCTTCCTTCATTATAATCCATCTGCCAGATTTTAGCTAACTTACTTAACCTCTCTATATTGATGTGCATCCCTGTTAAGTCTTCTATACAATATACTTCCCTATCTATCTTCATATAATCTGGAAATTTAGCCACACTGCCTTCTATCCCCTCATCTATGACATTGATGTCAATTGTAAAAAGTTGAGACCCAGCACAGATCCCTGTGGGGCCTACTTGTCATATCCTTCCAATCAGAAGAACAGCTATTTATGCAAACTCTCTGTTTTCTAAAAACCAGCCAATCCTCTCTCAATGTTTGTGTCTTACCCCACTCATGTTATATATTTCTATTCTGTGCATTGATTTTTTCAGTTGCACCTTGTGAAATATCTTCTGGAAATCCAAATTCTGACTTATCCTTTATCCAAGCACATTTTGTTCCTCAAATGAACCACAATAGCAGTTAAACATGATTCCTCCCTCAAAAACACACTGACCCTTGCAGACTATTTTTAGTTTCTCTTCATGAATTACAAGAAGGCATTTAAGTTCAGCGTGTAATGGGAACGGCAAAAGGAATGCAAACACTGTACAAAGCATTATTTGGACAATATCTGAAATACTGTGAACACTTTTGGTCAACTTATCTGAGGCAAGATATTCTGGCATCGGAAGTAGTTTAGAGAAGGTTTACTAGGCTGATCCCAGATATAGAGAGACTGTATTTTGTGAAGACGTTGAGTAGCTTAGTCAGTAATCAATAGAGATTCGAAGAACACTTAAGTTTCTTAGAGGAGTTGACAGAGTAGATGCAGAGAGATTGTTTCCCTTTGAGGGTAAGTCTAGGAGCAATAGGGCGTAATTTCAGGGTAAGGAATTGTCCATTTAAATGAAGAGTAGTTTCTTCTCTCAGAGGGTAGTGAATCTGAAGAATTGTTTACCACAGAGGGCTGTAGAGGTTGTGTCATTATGTAGATTCAAAGCTGAAATGTATATTTTTATTCAGTAAAGCGGAATTAAGGGTTATGAGAAAAAGTCAGGAAAGTGGAGTTGAGAATTATCAGTTTATTCACCATCTCATTGAGTGGTAGAGCAGACTCAATAACCTGAATGGTCTCCGTCTCCAATGTCTTATTGTTTAGATGATTTCACCAGATGTGACAGATAAGTAGAGAGAGGGTAGGGCTCTGAAAAGATCAAGGAGGTCATCTTTGTGTTGAACCCTAGGAGATGGGAGAGATACTAAAACAATACTTGTCGTCAGTTTTTACTGTAGTGAAAGCAATGGAAGCTAGAGAACACAAGGAAATAAATATTAATGTTTTGAAAATAGTTTACATTACAGAAGAGGTAGTTCTGGAGGTCTTAGAGAATATAAAGGTCAATAAATCTCCAGGATCCAATCTAATGTACCCGAGAACACTATGGAAAGTAAGGGAGGAAATTGCAAGGCCCCTTGCAAAAATATTTGCATCATCTATAACCACGAGTGAGTTGCCTGATGACTGGAGGGTGGCTAATGTTGTGTCTTTGTTTAAGAAAGGTTGTAAGGAGAAACTCAGGAACATTAGACCTGTGAGTCTGACTTTGATTGTGGGTTTCCATTTCTGGGGATAGACTGGCCACTAATATCCACTACAAACCCACTGACTCCCACAGCTACCTGGTCTATACATCCTCACACCCCACTTCCATTCTTTCAGTTCCTCCGTCTCCATCACATATGTTCAGATGAGGCCAACTTCGACAAGGGAACCTCCAAAATGTCCACCTTCTTCCTCAACCGAGGATTCCCCAGCTCCGTTGTCGACAGGGCCTTCAACCAGGTCCGACCCATCTCCTGCACTTCCACCCTCACCCCTTCTCCCTACAGCAACAGCGATAGGGTTCCCCTTATCCTCACCTACCATCCCACCAGCATCCACATCCAGAAGATCATCAGACACCATTTCCGCCACCTCCAGCGAGATGCACCACTGGACACACATTTCCCTCCCCTCCCCTGTCCGCCTTCCACAGGGACCGTTCCCTCCGGGACACCCTGGTCCACACTTCCTTCACCCTCAACACCTCCCCACAGCCCTATGGCACCTTCCCCTGTAACCGGCGAAGGTGCAACATCTGCCTGTTTACCTCCTCCCTCCCCAGTATCCAAGGGCCCAAACATATCTTCCAGGTGAAGGAACATTTCACCTGCACTTCCCAGAATCTAGTCTCCTGCATTCGATGCTCACAATGTGGTCACCTCTACATTGGGGAAATGAAGCGTAGACTTGGTGACTGCTTCGCAGAACATCTATGTTCTGCTCAAAAAGAAGACCCTGAACTACCTGTTGCCTATTACTTTAACACACCACCCTGCTCCCTGGCCAACATCTCTGTCTCTGGCTTGCTGCAGTGTTTCAGTGAAGCCCAACACAAGCTGGAGGAACAACACCTCATTTTCCGCTTGAGGACCCTACAGCCCTCCGGACTCAATATTGAGTTCAATAATTTTAGGGCCTAAACTCTCCCATGTCCCAGCCCCCTACCCTACACACCAGGCCTTGTTACCACATAGCCTGCCATTACACACCCCCTGTTGTTAGTCACTAACAGTCCCCATTAACAACTATTCACCCTCCCAGCCTGATCGTTAGCAACTCCTTTGTCTGTCCAACTGTCTTTCTCTCTCTTTGGGCTCTATCCTATCGTGTTACTCCCTACCCCACCCACCTCCCTATTTCCTGCATATAAACTGACGTTTTCCCAGCCACCATCAGTTCTGAGGAAGGGTCACTGGACGTGAAACGTTAACTCTGTTTTTTCCTTCACAGATGACCCGCTGAGCTTTTCTGGCAACTTTGTTTTTCTTTTGATTGTGGGTAAATTGCTGGAGGTGATTGTAAAAGATAAGATTTGTACACATTTAGAGAGGCAAAAATTGATTAGGGATAGACAGCATGGTTTTCTGTGAGAAAAATTGTGTTTTACAAACTTGATTAAGTTTTTTGAGGAAGTTACCAAAAAGAATGTTGAGGATAGAGCAGTAGATGCTGTTTACTTGGACTTTAGTAAAGCCTTTGACAAGATTCCTCGGCAAAGTAATTTGTAAAATAAAGTCACATGGGATTCAGGGTGAGCTTGACAGCTGGATATGTAATTGGCTTAATGGCAGGAGATTGAGAGTGGTGGTGAGGGTTGCTTTTCGGACTGGAGGCCTGTGACCAGCAGTGTTCCACAGGGATTGATTCTGAGTCCACTTTTGTTTGTCAGTTATATAAATGATTTGGTTGAGAATAAAGAAGGCATGGTTAGTTATTTTGCAGACAACACCAAAATTAGTGGCCTAGTAGACACTGAAAAAGGTTTTCAAAGATGACAAAGGGATTTTGATCAAATGGGTCAATGGGCTGAAAAATGGCAGATGGAGTTCAATCTGGATAAATGCGAGGTATTGCATTTTGATACAACAAACCGGTGCAGGACTTATACAGTTAATGGTAGGGCGTTGGATAGTGTTGTAGAACAGAGGGTTTTAGGATTCAGGTACATAATTCTTTGAAGTTTGCATCACCTATAGACAGGGTGGTTTAAAAGGTATTTAGCATGGTTGTCTTCATTGCTGAGTCCTTTGAGTATAGGCGTTGGGAAGTCATGTTGAAGTTGTACAGGACATGGTGAAGCCTCTTCTGGAGCACTGTGTACAGTTCTGGTCACCTAGTTATAGGAAGGATATTATTAAGCTGAAGAGCGTTCAGAAGGCATTTGCCGGGATGTTGCCGGATGTGAAAGGTTTGAGTTATAAAGAAAGACTGGATAGTCTGGAACTTCTTTTACTGGAGCATAGGAGGTTGAGAGATTACCTTAAAGAGGTTTATAAATGCATGAAGGGTATAGATAAGGTTAATGGTAGGTGTCTTTTCCCTAGGATGAGAATCTCAAGACAAGGGGGCACATTTTTAAGGTGAGAGGATAGAGGCTTAAAAAAGAGGTGGCACAGTGGCTAGCACTGCTGCCTCACAGAGCCAGGGACCCAGATTCGATTCCAGCCTCAGGTGACTGTGTGGAGTTTGCACATTCTCCCTGTGTCTGCCTGGGTTTCCTCCGGGTGCTCTGGTTTCCTCCCACAGTCCAAAGATATGCAGGCTAGGTGGATTGGCCATGCTAAATTGCCCATTCAGGGATGTGTAGATTAGGTGGGTTACAGGGGTATGGATCTGGGTGGGATGCTCCAAGGCCCAGTGTGGACTTTTTGGGCTGAAGGGCCTGTTTCCACACTGTAGGGATTCTATAGAATTCTGTAGAAAGACATGAGTGGCAAATTTTTTACTCATATTGGTTTGCTTGTGGCTTTGAGCACAGTTACAACATTTAGAAGATACTTAAGTAAGTACATGAATAGGAAACGTTGAGAAGAATATGGGCCAGGAGGAAGCAGGTGGGACTAGTTTAGGTTGGGATTATGTTCGGCATGGACTGGATTGATCAAAGGGTCTGTTTCTGTGCTGTAGGCCTCAATGGTAGTATAACTGTAATGACATGGAATGTGTGCACAGGATCCTTAATGTCCTGACATGGACCATCTATAGGACATATAAGAATCTCATCAAGGTTACAGGTGGAGGGGAAAACTAGACACGAGAAGCTTTCGGGAAGTCACATGAACTGAAGAAAAACATTGTCACGTTAAGGCAGAAATTTGCTAAAATGAAATTGGTTATAGTTGTGCCAACTGAACAAGGAACTTTAAAGGGGAAACACGGTGGATCTTCGCTGAGATAGGAGAGTCGGTAAGTTGTTATTAGGGCTAATAGGGTTGAATTTTTCTTTCTGATATTGATAGGAACCATTTCAAATAGTTCTTATATTTTTGTTTTTTTTTGAACATGCCATTGTGAATAGACTTTATTATTATACTTTTGTTTTACTCTACCACCAGGAATACACCCCTGTGGCCAATTGTATATTTACAGTTGGCAAGGTCAGTTTCGGGCAATGCTAAGTGTTTTTCTTATTTGTATTTGCTATTTTCCTATTCCTCTTTTTCAAAAACACATTTATCTCATCAACCTGTTTAGAAATGTTATTACACACCTTGGAGCAGATGGGATTTGATTCTGGGCCTCCTGGTCCAGGGGTAGGAGCACTACCGCTGTACCACAAGAAGGTCCTTTCTCTTCTGTGGGATACATTTTTATGTTGCTTGTTAAAAGTTCATTGACTGCGTCTTGTGAATATGTTCAGTGACTGACCACCATGGTAAACAAAAAGAGGAGAGAATGCCAATGGTCTATCAAGAGAGATAGTAAGACCTGCCGATGCTGGAGTCTGAGATAACACAGCGTGGAGCTGGAGGAACACAGCAGGCCAGGCAGCATCAGAGGAGCAGGAAAGCTGGCATTTCGGGTCGGGACCCTTCTTCAGGCCAGGATTCCCTCTAGAATCTGAGCTGCCCAGTAATACTATCACCTGCGCCATATCAAATGGATGAAGAGAAAGACCGTTCACCCGTCTGCAATTTTCAGTGTCTATACAGGACAGAACCATGGACCAATAGGGCACGTAAAGAGGGCATCATTGGACCATTGGTCCATCAGATCTGTGCTGGCTCCTTCAAACAGAATATTCAGGAGCACCTCTAAAAAGCAAGGGAACACAGTTTGGGGAACATTCCAGGGAGAAGGTGATGATAGGCTAGAGAGTGGAATCAATTGGATCACTCAAACAGAATGACAAAACAGGCCTGATGGTCTGGCTGATCTCTTCCTGTGCTGCAACAGTCTGGAATCCTGTGAATTTCTGGACATTTCACACTCAGAACGAACTGGTCTTTCAGTGGTTTTGCCTCTTTATGACGATTGTTTTAATGGTGAGACTGGACAGGAAGTGCAGCGTTTGACTGTGTATTCTCAGCTTTGCTGCTTTATTGTCATGACAACTTCTAAAAAAAGATCAGAGATCATAGAATCATACCATACAGAAGAGGTCCTTTGCCCCATCAAGTCGGAATCTACAAAAATACTTGACTATGTGCACTAGTCCCACTTTCCCACATTAGGTCCATACCTGTCTGAGCTCCTTCATTTCTTACCTATTGTTCATCCATAAGATTTAGAGAGGGACTCCTGAGCGTTGGGCACAGGTAGCAGAAGGCTGCTGGACTGATGGAAATTGGGGAATGTTCAAGTTCCTGGAGGCTGCAGAGATGTTGGAGTAAACTGGGAGTGTCTCAGGAGAACATGCAGAGCTTGTAGGACAGTTGTGGGACAAATCTTTTGAAGGCATCGATCATTGGAATCTGACTGTAAAGTCCAGGATCGCAACATCAATAAAATTAGGGTAGGTGGATTGGCCAAGGTAAATTGCCCAATGTCCAGGGATGTGCAGGCTAGGCAGATTAGCATGGGAAATGCAGGGTTACAGGGATAGGGTTGGGAGGGTTGGTCTGGGTGAGATGCTCTTTGGAGGGTTGGTGTAGACTCAATGGGCCAAGTGGCCTGCTTCCTTACTGTAGGAATTCTATGATTCTACGACATACTATGTTGGTCATGGAAGTGAGTTCCTGTCACTACATTACTTACCCTTGAGCTATCCTGACACTTTCATGGGGACTTACTGCCCACGTGCTGTACCTGGGTGGATTGGCCTCATCCTGTGCTGCTCCCCCTATATTTAATGAGAAATTTGTTTGTGTCAAGGTGATTCAAGTCAGGAAGTGAGGAAAAAGTGAGAAGACTGGACCACCTCTGTCACTAAAAGCTAATTGTTAACTGGTGAAAAGATGTTGATGTTATTTCTGTGTAGACTAGAGAGTCATTGACATATCTCACAGGAACAGAGAGAGGCCCATTCAGCCCCCTCTTCAACCCTGTTACATAGGAACAGAAAAAGTCATTTGGACTCCTCCTCAAGCCTGTTACACAGGAACAGGAAGAGGCCATTCAGCCCCTGTAGCCTGTTACATAGGAACAAGAGGAGGCCATTCAGCCCCCACCTCAAGCCTGTTACATAGGAACAGGAAGAGGCCAATTCCGCTTCTTCCTTGAGCCTGTTACACAGGAACAGGAGGAGGCCATTCAGCTCCCACCACTGAAACAAAATAGGAAAGGTGGCCCAACGATGACAAATAAGGGAACTTAACAGCAATATTAGATTCAAGGAAGGGTCAGACAAATAGACCATAAACAGCAGTAGACATGAAGAATAGGGGGGGTTTAGGAGGAAGAAGGGATTGATTAAGCAGGAAAAAATAAGAATGTGAGAGGAAGACAAATATAGGTTTCTTACAATTAGATATAGGGGAACAATTCTCATGGGGAACAAAGAAATGGCTGACCAATTTTAGTTCTGACTTCACAAAAAAAAATTAGAGCATGGATTGGAGGTAGTTTATTGAGATGGATAGAGAACTGGCTAGCACACAGGAAACAAAGAGTCTGAATAAATGGGTCATTTTCCAAGTGGCAGCCAGTGACTAGTGGGTTACCACAGTGATCAGTGCTTGGACCCTATCTATTCACAACATATATTTGTGATTTGGTTGAAGGAATTCAATGTAATGTCTCCGAGTAGCTGAAAACATAAAGCTGGATGGGAAGCTGAGCTGTGAGGAGATGCTTCGTTGTGACTTAGACAAGTTCGGTGCATGGCAGATGAAGTATAATGTGAATAAATAGGAGATTATTCACTTTGGGAGCAAAAACAGGAAGGCAGAATATTATCTGAATGGTGATAGATTGGGAAAGAGGTGGTGTGACGAGACCTGGGTGCCCTTGTACATCAGTCATTCAAAATAGGCATGTTGGTGCAGCAGGCGGTATCGGCAGCAAATGGTCCGCTGTCCTTCGTGGCGAGAGGATTGGAGTACAGGAGCAGGGATGTCTTGCTACGATTATATAGGGCTTTGCTGGAGTATTGTGTGTAGTTTTGGTCTCCTTATCTGAGGAACGAGTGCAGTGAATGTTTACCAGACTGATTCCAGGATGGCAGGACTGACGCATGAAGAGAGATTGGATCGGTTAGGAATCTATTCACTGGAGTTTAAAAGAATGAGGCCCATTTACCCCCTAGTGGCTGTTACAGGTACACGAGTTGGCTGTAACACAATTGATAATTAGTGGACGCAGTTTGGATAACACGAACTTTCTGCTGTACAGGTATAGCGATTTTCCTATAACACCATTTTCTGTAGCGCAAGGTTACACAAGAACGCAACTGTCACATGATAGGAGAACTACCTGTATGCAGAAAATGAGGAGTCCCAATCAGCACATTCAGCCTGTAATACTGGAACAGGAGGCTCCTCAACCCAGTTATGGAATGGGAAATCATTCAGCTCCTCGATTCTGTTACACTGAAATGGGAGGAGACCATTTAGCCCATTGACCCTGTTGCATTGGAATTAGAGGAGACCATTCAGCCTGTCGACCCTGTTACACTGGAATGGGAGAAGACCATTCAGCCGCCTTGAACCATGTCAATAGCTGCCCAGTTCTGCAGAGCAATATTGTCAGGGTCATGGACAGGCTTCCCAGCTTGTTTACTGTAAGACCAGGTAAACTGCCACTTTAATGCTCTGTACCACTTCCTGATGTTACTCACTGTGATACATCAGCCTTCTCAAATTAATACACAGAGTGAATAGTTCAAGTAGAGCGCAACAACAGTTAATCTCCAGGAGAGTAGTCGGACAGGGCGTAAGTGAGTAATCTCACATTTGGAATGCAATTCCTGACCCACATCATCCTTTGTTGATGTTGTGATTATACAAAGACAGATTTCAATGATTGAGAGATAGTAGGAACTGCCGACGCTGGAGAATCTGAGATAAC
>NC_063378.1:8751048-8777453 GCF_021869965.1 Rhincodon typus | reverse complement strand
GCTGCTTGGCCTGCTGTGTTCATCCAGCCCTGCACCTTGTTGTCTCCAATTTTAAGGTTTATAGTCTTTGGAAAGGGTTTTTTTTCTTTATTCATTCACGGGATTAGGGTGTCGCACACTAGGCAGCATTTATTGCCCATAGGTCAGTTTAGAGTCAATCACCTTGCTGTGGGTCAGGAGTTACGTGCAGGCCAGACCAGGTAAGGATGGCAGTTTCCTTCCCTAAAGGACATGAGTGAACCAGATGGGTTTCCCCCCAACAATTGACAATGGATTCATGGTCATCATTAGATTCTTAATTCCAGATATTTTATTGAAGTCAAATTCCACCATCTGCCATGGTGAGATTTGAACCCAGGTCCCCAGAATGTTGTCTGGGTCTCTGGATTAACTGTCCAGCGATAATACCAGTAGACCATTGCCTCCCCATGGAATGTTCTTCATAGAATCACCAAAGTGCAGACATTTGGTCCACTGATCCTCCAAAGAGTGTCCCACCCAGACCTCTTCCACCACCCCCCCCCCTCAACTGTATCCCCTGCATTTACCGTGGCCAACCCACACATCCCTGGACACTACAGGAAAAGTTAGGTACCTGACCTGTACATCTTTGGACCCACGCAGACATGGGGAGAATGTGCAAACTCCGCTCAGCCAGTCACCCAAAAGTGGGACTGAACCCAGGTCCCTGCTGCTGTGAGGCAGCAATGCTAACCACGAGCCATTGAGTTGCCTCTTATTGAGCTCTGATTGGGAGCCAATTCAGCAGGGAATCAGATTACAGACTCATACCAAGTCCAGCTCATCCATCACCCCTGTGCTCACTGACAACAGTAGTGGAAGAGCACAGAGATTTCGAAGAGTATATTTTAGGTGTAAAGGTGATTTCAAAGGTAGAGTGTGGAAAAGGGCCTCAGTGGGATTGGATCCAAATGAGGCATTGTGTTGCTGCATGGCAGTGACATGTTGAAGTAAAGCTACATCATAAAAACTGGGGAATGACTTTGATCCTGATACGACGGTTCTGGTAACAATTCTCTGAAAAATATGTCTTTTGCAGATTTTAGTCAGAATTTCTCATAAAAATGACACAGTAGCTTCTAAATTAGATCACATTTCCCGTCGATTCGCACTCTGCTAGAAACCTCAATAAGGGAAAGAGGGAAGGCAGGAAAGCAGTCAGTGGAGAAAGATGTCAAATTCACGGTTCCATATTTGTCTTTACTGTCAACACATGCCTGGCTTAGGCAAAAGGCACTTTGCTCAAATGTTTCACAGGGTCTGTAGGAGTAGGCTCAGTGCTGAGCTTGGGGACCAGTCGGTCTCCAACGCTGCATCAGAGTCAACAATAATAGAATGGGTGGAATCTTCCCAGCCCCTGAATGACTTGAGCCATGGTGTGAAAGTTGGGAAGACCAGGTGAGATGGCCAGGGAGCAGCTTCTCAATGCCAAGATCAAAACCTCCCATTTTCCAAAAGCGAGACAGATTCTTTGGCGGGTGCCCCTGCAATCCTACAACCTTGGCGTCAGCTTCCTCAGACAAACCTGCCTGCTGCCCCTGTGTCTTGCTTGCTCACATCAATAAAGTCTTGAATTTCAAGTCCATGTGGGTTCTCCCCTGCCTGAGGCTGAGCTGGTTCCTGGTCTCTGGCAATCCTCTAGGCCAGGGACCTAGAATGTTTCTCTCTTTGCCAACTGCAGAGAGGTGGCAGTGAAGTGCTCACCAGCGTGTGCACTCATAGAGACGTCAAAAATGGGAACAGGAGCCACTTTGCTATTTAATATGATGACGGCTGACCATCCAACTCAGTCCCCATACCCTTTGATCCCTTTATGCCTAAGAACCATATCTAACTCCTTGAAAGCATTCAATGTTTTGATCTCAACCACTTTGTGTGACAGAGAATTCCACAGGCTCCCCATTCTCTGGGTGAAGACATTTCTCCTCAACACAGTCCTGAATGACCTACCCCATATCCGCAGACCGTGACCCCACCCCGGTTCTGGATGCCCCAGGTCATCAGGAACAACCTTCCTGTGTCTAGTCCTGTTAGACTTTTATAGGATTCTATGACACTCCCCCCTAAACTCCAGTGAATATAGCCCTAACCGTTCAGTCCTGCCATTCCAGGAATCAGCCTCACGATTCTAATGTTGCTAACATTCTCACAAGGGGTCAATATCTGAGCTGTTCGAAGGTATCTCACCAGTGTAACCTCTGAGGATTCTGTGCTCTTGCCGTCAGAGATGAAGGAGGTGATGCCTTGCAGGGATGCCCTCTTGGCTGTGGAGACAGAAAGTGCCGCGATTGGTGGTAGAAGACTAGGCATTGTTAAGACTAAATTCAGAGTGGGGTGATGTGCAATTAGACTGTAATAGACAATGCTTCTTAACTGGTTGCTGCGACATTTTCTAAAATTCATTCACAGGATGTGGGCATCACTGACTTGGCCAACATTTATTGCCCTGAGGGCAGTTTTGAGTCAACCACATTGCTGAGAGTCTGGAGTCACACCAGGTAAATTTAGCAGTATCCTTCCCCAAAGGACATTAATAAACAGGTTTGGTTTTCCCTGACAATTGACAGCGCTTTTATGAGCACCATTAGACTTTTCATTCCAAATTTCTATTGAATTCAAATTCCACTATCTGGACATAGTGGGATTTGAACCTATGTCCCCAGAGTCTCAACATTACAAGTCCACTGATAGTACCACTTGGCCATCAACTTCCCAAGCACGCAGTTGGTTTCATCACAGGACCGGTCCCGATCCTCGCTAGCAAGGGCAAAGACGCTCGCTCCATAGGGGTGAAGAGCTGAATATTGGGCATCCTACATTTACGCTGACTCATTTGCCCCACTATAGGCTGTGTCAACACCTCACTGACTCGAGTAATGAGCTCAGGACCAGGCTGGCAGAGTCAGGTGACACAGCCTTCTCTGCCGGTCCCAGGGACATAGGCAGCCCTTGTCCACAAAGCAGTCGCCAATTTCCCCTTGTCAACCCCACCTAGGGCAAAGGTCACAAAACATGTTCTAGACAACCACAGCTCAACTGGGTGCACGGTGGCCTTTTAAACATGGTGGAAGACCGACTCCACTAAACAGGGTCCTGAGGACCATGAGCGAATGTAGGATGAACTTGTCCACTCCTGTGTCCAGGATTGCCCTCCATCTGCTGTGTAACCTCGGAGAGTTCCTTGTGTGTCCTGTAGGTGGTCCATATAACACCCACTGTGTACCAGTGACGGAGGGAGTGGATATTGAGTCTAGTGGATATATAGGCTATCCAATGCTAAATGCTGATATTTCTCTCCCCAGCTGGACTGGCGCAAGAGTGGAAAATCCACACTCCGGGTAAGGTGACAACTCAGGAAGGTTCCTGTGCTCAGATTCCATGTAATTATAGTTGTTCTTCACATCTGACAAACCAGCCGCGAGTCGGAGTTTGGCATTATCAAACAGGAGTTAAAAGATGGTCAGTAGCCTTTCACTCTGAGGGTCTTAGTAATGAGTCGCCACAGTTCCGCAATCGGACCCGGCTGTCTGGAGACCTGCAAGATGGAGACTGTTCCCTGATTATAAACAACATCACACGGGAAGATGCAGGACGTTATTATTTCAAAATAACATTTGTCAACAAAAAAAAATATAAATCCAAACCTACAACCCAGCTTCAAGTTTCTGGTAAGTGCTGTGTAATAATTACTCAAATTCACATCGTACACTCAAGGGGAAATAAAACTAACTGAGACATTTCCAAATTAACACAAAACACAGCTTGTTATAACTCAGTGTCTGATTCTAAATAACCTGGTGATAGCTTCCAAAACCGTCCTAAGCGACATCCAAAACCGTCCTAAGCGACATCCAACACTCCCGTTAATATCAATAACTTGATGTATTGACTACGATGTCAGGTTATCCACTCCTACCCATCTCTTTAATTCTGATTAAAAGGCTGACATACGACAAAAAAAGGTTTTGTATTTTCATAGTGCCTTTCGTTACCTCAAGACATCCCACAAAGCATCGAAACAACTGCAGGCATCCTTGAAATGTAGAATCTCCCCACTCTCTGATTAAAGAATTTTCTCCTCAATTCCTGATTAGATTTATTAGTGATGATCTTATATTCACAGCCCCTAGTTCCGGTCTTCCACTCCCACAAGAGGAAATGTTCTCCCTGTATTTCTTTTTAATATATTTACAGGACATTGCTGGCTGGGCCAGCACCCATTGCCCAGAGGAGAGTTAAGAGTCAACCACATTGCTGTGGGTCTGGAGCCACATGTAGGCCAGACCAGGTAAGGACATGCAGTTTCCTTTCCTGAAGGACATTAGTGAACAGATGGGTTTTTCCTGACAATCAACAACAGATTCATGGTCATCATAAGACTCTTAATTCCAGATTTTTTTAAAAATCAGATTCAGATTGCACCATCTGCCATGGCGGGATTCAAACCCAGGTCCCCAGAACATTACCTGAGTTTCGAGATTAACAGTCCAGTGATAATACCACTAGGCTGTTGCCTCTCCAATCAAAATCTCTTTGAAATTAAAACGTCTCCATCAGGTCAACCTCAACCATGTCTTCTAAGAGAAAATGGACCAGCCTTTCCTCCACTCCTGATAGGTTCACTCCTGCACTTTTGGGATCATCGTCACTAATTATTTTCATACTCTTGCCAGTACCTCCATATCCTTTTTGTAATATGGAGACCAGCATCGCACCCAGTATCCCAGATGTCGTCTGACCAAGGTTCACAGCAAGTTTCACAATGCTTCCTGACGTTTTCATTTTATCCCTCGATATGGAATCACTAATGTCTAGTTTATTTGTTTGTTTTTGTGACCAATGCCATTTCCATAAGGAGTGCTATGTGTGTATCAGCAAAATCAGAATGGTCCTTTCAAACATGCATCCAACAGCAAAGTGCTAGGATTGTAAACACATGTAAATAAGGTCAACAGGGCCAGAGTAATGAAACTACTTTTGGAATGGTCATAATTCTATTAGACATGGGAGCAAAAGTAGGCCATTCAGCCTATTGAGTCATTCAATGAGATCATGGTTGATCTGATAATCCTCAACTCCACTTTCCTATGTTTTCGCCATAACCCTTGATTCCTTTACTGATTAAAAATCCGACTATCTCAGCCTTGAATGTACTTGATCCAGCCTCAACAGCCCTCTGGTAAAGAGGATTGACAGAGCAGATGTTATCCCCTGCATGCCAGTCTAGAATAAGAGGTAATTATATTAGACTGAGGCGTGGCAGATTTGAAACTGAGACAAGGAGAAATTATTACTCTCAAAGGGTCGTGAATCTATGGAAATCACTACCCCAGAGTATGGTGTCCATTGGGACACTGAATATATTTAAGAAGGAGATAGACAGATAGTAATGGACTAAAAGGTTATGGAGAGCGGGGGTGGGTCGGAAGTGGAGTTGAGGCAAAGATGAGATTAGTCATGATTAGATTAAATGGCAGAGCAGGCTTGAGGGGCTGAATGACCTATTTCTGCTCCTTGTTATTATGTTTTAAAGAATTCCACAGTTTTACTATGCTCTTTGAGAAGAAATTCTGCCCCATTTCCTGTTCTCTGTTTTGTGAAAAGCTGTAACCTCACTATAAAAGCTGATGTGAAGAAGTTATCTATTAACTCAAATCCACCAGCTGCCAGTATCTCTCACAAGATAATCAAGTCCCATTTCTCCAAAGGTTACATGACCTGTGTAACCTACAATTGATTACTACCCAGCTCCATTTTAACTTTCGAACGCTGTAAGCGAGCATTGCACAACTCATCAACCATACATGTCCCAGCCCATGGGGAGGAGAGGAGTTATTCACAAAACAATATGACCAAAGCAAGCCTCTATCAAGGGACAAGGAACAAGGGAAGTGGGATATGCTGAATAATCATAAAGTATAATCATATAGAGACCTAAAGATGGAAGTAAGCACACTGGAACCCAAAGGTCCTTTTAGTCAAGGGTGGAGAACTGCTAAATATACCATTTAATAAAGTAATCAGGATATCATGGGACTAGTATCTTGACCAACTGGGTCAGTGGTGTGAGGAATGGCCGATAGACTTTAATTTAGATAAATGCAAGCTGTTGCGTTTTGGTGGGTCAAACCAGGGCAGGAATACACAGTAAATGCTAGGGTCCTGGGGAGTATTCCAGAACATATAGATCTAGGAGTACAGGTTCATAGCTCCTTGAAAACGGAGTCAATGGTAGACAGGGTGGTGAAGAAGGCTTTCAGCATGTTAGCTTTCATCTGTTAGAGCATTGAGTATCGGAGTTGGGATGTCTTGTTGCAGCTGTACAAGATGTTGGTGAGGCCACATTTGGAGTACTGTGTGCAGTTCTGATTGCTATACTATAGAAAGGATATTATTAAACTAGAAAGAGTGCAGAAAAGATTTACTGTGATGTTACCTAGACTAAACGGTTTGAGTTATAAGGAGAGGCTAGATAGGCTGGAACTTTTTTCTCTGGACCAAAGGAGACTGAGGGTGGGGTGATCTTATAGATAAAATCATGAAAGGCATTGATAATATAGTGGAGAGCTTTGTCAAATGGTCTGGGAATCAAAAACTAGAGGGTATAAGGTGAAAGGGGAGAGATACAAAACATATAGTTGGGCAACTTCTTCACACACAGGGTGGTGAGTCGAATGTGAGGCCAGAGGTGGTGGCAGAAGTGAGTACATTTCGTCATTTAAAAAACATTTCGACAGGTACATGGATGGGATAGGTATGGAGGGGTGTGGACCAAATGCAGGCAAATGGGACTAGATTAATTGTGAAAACTGGGTGGCATGGACAAGTTGGACCAAAGGACCTGTTTCCATGCTGTAGGCCTCTATGACTGTGTGGATGCTTGGAGAACTGAAAGACCGTGGATTGAGGTGATTTCAAGTTATTTTCCTGAGAGACAGAATACAAAAGAGTTGGTAATTGTGGTCAGAACTGTGAGGTAAAACCGTCAAAGACAAGCAGATTTTGAAGGATTGTGGGGGAAATGTGTTGCACGTGCACGAGTGGTCGACCAACCAATCACTGAAAATTGGACAATGGGGTTGACCCATCGAGGTCTGATCACACAGTCCATGTACACAGGAGGGGGGTTACGAGAAAATGCTCTAAGGTCATGGTTAACTTGCTCAGGTAGTGTGATCAGGTACTTGGAGAACATCCACTCTCAGGCAATCCAATCCAGCAGGCAGCCCAATTCACATGCACACCTGAGCATATCACCCGCAGGATTAAGATTTTGGAAGCATTAAATAAGCTTGCTTATGTGAGTAATCTTGGTAGATTTGAGTTGTTAATATGCAGAGTAAGCTCACAGGCCAAGGGCAGTCTAAAACAAAAAGCCGCTGGTTGATTGTCTGCAATGCAGCATTATCCAAACTTCCATCTTCCAGTTTACACTTGTAAACAGAGGTACACAATTCTTATAGTGTGCTTCAATGGTGTGCCTTCAGGGATGGGCGCTATGCATCAAGGCAGCCATTTTTAGTGGTGACACCCATCTCCTGCATTGGGAGCAAATAGTTTGTTTGTCCAATCACTTTATTCACTTGCATCACATTCTGCAAACTCCATATTTTTCCACCTCAGTGTTGTACGTTAGATTTATTATTGAGAAAGTTCAATTCTAAATCTATTCTGTAGGATTACTGATATCTTTCTGTAACTTATTGGAGTCCTCCTCAGTACTGACCATTCACCCAATCCAGACTTATCTATAAATTTGGAGTCTAGTGGATCTACAAGCTATCTGTTTCTAAATACTAATGCTTTTTTTCACTAATGCTTCTCTCCCCAGCTGAACCATCACCAGAGTGGAAAGGCGACTCTCCTCGAGAGGTGACAGTGCAGGAAGGCTCCTGTGCACAGATTCCATGTCGTTACAATTATCCATCATGTCTGGACAATCAACCACGAGGTGGAGTTTGGTTGAAATTTGAGAACGAGAAGCTCTTGTCCGGCATAGCCTTTCACTCCAAGGGTCACAATCATGAATCACAAAGGTTCCGCTATCGGACCCGGCTGTCTGGAAACCTGAAAGATGGCGACTGCTCCCTGATTATAAACAACATCAGACGGGAAGATGCAGGGCGTTATTTTTTTAAAATAGAATTTGACAACGGACCTAGTCATAACTATTACCCTGTAACCTGGCTTCGTGTTTCTGGTGAGTATTGGGTTGTAATTACTCAGCAATTCACTTTCACCAGTCAATGGGAAGTAACACAAACTGTGATGTTTACATATTAACACAATGTACAGCTTCTGATAACACAGTGTCTGATTGGGTTGGTACCAGGTGGTCAGGCTCTGGACTTTGTTATAATCCTGTCTGACTGCACCACATGACAAATCAGATCCCACAATGAAACCCAGCTTGGTGGTCATAAGTTTAAATCTTTGAAGTTGGTTAACGTGTTGGTTAGTCACTAAAGCATAGTCACACGAGGCTTCAGTTGTTCTTCAAATAAAAAAGACAAATTTATCAAAGGCTATATTACAGTTACAAAACAATGTGTCAACCTGTTTCCCAACATACTCTGTTACAGTGACTCAAATCCAGAGAAGTTATACTCCTATCTCAACTCTTTGATTTACTGTCACCGTCCAGTTCCTTTTATTCAAACTATGAAGATAAGTTTACAAATCCTTTCTGAGTTCAGTGGCATGAACCTTTCGCAATTCTAATGGGCTAAACACTTTTTAATTTCACACAACCTAAAGATTTCCATCTCAAATCTCCTGGCTTGAAAACTTCATAAACTAATAACAAGGCTACTATGGTGATGGGTTATCACTAAACTGAACTGAAAATAAAACAAAAATCGCTGATAAGACTAAAAATAACTTCTGCTAAGAATAAGTCTGTTCCCTTTTGAACAGAACTCTTGTTACCTTCTAAACTGAAGTCATAACAAAACTAATTGCTTTGCTGAGTTTACACAGCATGTCATGATCTCAAATTGACAAATATCTTATTCCATTAACGTTGCAGGGATCAGCCAGACATTTAACTGCCATCTGCTTGGAACTGGGGGATTTAGGTGTGACAATGCTGTGGTTTTAAGAGGTTATTTTGACCTGGATTTTTTTTAAGGACAGGTTTTAAGAGGTAGCGAGCTGTCTAGTTGGAATACCAGTAAAGTGAACAGCTTGTGCAGCCTTAATTTTTTTTAATGTGGAACAACAGAAGCAGCCTGAACGGGTGTGTCCAGCTCTCTCAGACCAGGGTTTCCAGATCTTTTTAGTTTTAAGGTTTAGCTGTGAGCAGTTCTTGTTGGAGTTTCAACAGGCAGATGTTGCTGGAGTTTTGAATAAGTAGAAACTATCTTTTCCCTCTCTCGGTTACAGCTAGAAGTTGGGGTTTCTCTCTGCTGCTGAGTTATCTATGAGAGAAATCTATTTTTCTGAGTTTGCCTTTTTGCTAAGGGTTGGGTTTATGGGATGGTACTATATTTGAACAGTTAATTAGTAGTAGTTAGTATCTATTATTCTGTTAAGTTTTCCAATAGAGCTGTTACTCTGAGTTCTTCTTTCTTTTATTGCATTTTAGCTATAGTGTTTAAATAAATTATGTTTTGCTTAATGTCAAGTAGTTTGACCAAACGAATTGCATCTGGATCACAACAGGTTACATTTACCTTTAAAATGAGAAAAAAGTTAGCGTCTAGGCTACCTTCTTAAAATATTTTGAGAGGATCTGGTCTTATGGTCCATTATTAGGTTACTGCTGCAGAATGACTTTCTGATCTTTTTAACATAAACTGTCATGGAGCTAACCCATGTCTATTTTCCGCTTTTTTGACATCTAGATCCATCTTAATCATTATATAATTTTTATCACAGTTATTAGTCCAGTGACATTACCACAGCAGTGCCACCTCCTAATGAACTAAGCTCCCAATGTATTTACTTTGTCCATCAATGTTAGCGCCTTCCATTTATCTCTGTATTTAGATGTTGAACATGGAGATAAGTATTACTACAATGTGTCATCGGAAATCTTTAGACAGAGGGTGATCGGCTGGACATATATTAATACCTGGAACTATTTGAAAGCAGAGGTGACTAGCTATGGCAGTACAGAATGTTACATTCGCAAAGGGCACAAGCTGCTCAGCCGAGTCAGTGAGTCTGCAACACTTTCAGAGAGAGATCACATGACATAGTTTTTGGGGGTAAAATAGGCTTTGAATACAGAAGATCCCACAGGGAAATAGCCTTTGTGTGCGCTCTCTTTTCTGAAAGTCCTTTCATCATAGTTTGTGATGTGAAAGAACACTGGAAAGCCTCATCAGCACAAGTGGATGGCTCTTAAATGAGAAATCGGAAATGGAAGGGATCACATATTTTTACATTATGAATTAGAAAGTGAAATGGAAGTTAGACTGTGCTACACAGCTGAGATACCAGGAATGGACAAACCAAGTGGCACTCATTTTCAGCTGTGCAAGTTGCTTTTTGGACCAGTGTCAGCAATACTTTGAGTTAAGGAAAGACTTCCTGACAATAGACCTCAGATGGGCTGAGCTGCCGTTTGCTGCAAATCTATAAGTGCAGGGTAGCTAGAGACATCCAGACCCTGCGAGTTATAAACAGAACTCTCTCCCCTCCTCTCTCCTGACTGAAAAGACAAGAAAACAAGAAAGCTTAAAAGAAACATTCTAACAAGAAAAAGCCTAAGTCTGTTGAATCAATTATCGAACTGAAAAATGACCGTCATTTTACAGACAATAGCATATCATCATTCTCAATCAAAAAGGACTGTGAGAGACAATTTAACCCAGGTTTGTGATCTGGTCTTTTGATTTTCAGAATTTTCTTCCCTGTCAATGATTTTGTTTTCTACCCAAAATATCTGTCAAACCATCTGTCTTTTGTTTGTCTTAATCATGAAAAGGTGTGTGTCTGTTGTGGTTTTGTAGGTACATAGTTTAAGTTAAAAAGTAGTAGATTTCCCCCTGTCTTGTTTAAGGTAGAGTATGTCACAAATAAATGGAGATATTTTCTGTTAATGACAAAACCTGGTGTGAATTGTGTCTGTCCTTAACAGCAGTCGGTCAGGCAAATTGGTACTGTAGGTGGGAATTTATATATTTTGCGATGCCTTGTAGAATGGTGGAACATGAATATTGGTGCACTCTTCCCACTTAAGTTATGACAGAAACTACACCATTGTTTCTAGAAAAAGAGTCACCAACCAGCCATAACTGATCTACAAATACACCTCAGCGCAAACAGGTTGTGTGGAAAGCAGCATTGGCTGCAGATCAACACTTTGGGCAATCTATGACTTATGTACATTTTTAAATGTAGCTGTTACTTGACCAAGCTATTACTAAGAAAAAACTTTGCAGAGAGCCTGTGTGTATACTTGTGTGCACGTGTATGTGTTTTCATTATAATTGAGGAGCGGAATTGGAAATATTTACACATTTTAAGCCTTTTGTTAATATCATTTTGATCTTTGGTTTAGTAAGATTCTTTGCAATAACTTGGTTATTTTAAGGAACCTGGAGGGTTTGTTTTTGATCCTAACCTTTATGCAGATTGATTATACATATAATATGTTCTAGTGAATTAAGTGCAAATCATGTGGCCAGAAGAGGAGTGCAACAAGGAAATGAATCAGTTCATCCCTCCTAACTGGATTATAATGCAAAAGAAAGGCTCGCATTTCAATAGCGCCTTTCACCAGCTCAGGATGCCCTACATTGACTCACAGGCAATGAAATAATAATTTAACTGTAGTGGTACTGCAATAATACTACAATCCGAGAAAAGCAAGCTGCCATACACAGGAATGAAATAAATCAGCCAGTCTATCAGACGATGAGAAGCCAGTGAACAGGACACTGTGATCAGCTCCTGCGTCTTCATCCAGGGTCAGCAATCACAGTGTCTTGGAATGAAAGTGTATTAAGCTGAGGGAAAGATCACTGTCTAAAAAGATGAAATTATTTTGAGATTATTGTAACCTCATGGTGATGTAATCATTATAAACCTGCTTTCTTTTGTGGGACTGTGACTTCTGTTTGAGCTGATGCTTCATGTTATATTTATCTAAAAGGATCCTCTCCCGGTCTGTTAGATTTCACAGACAAACCAATGATATTCCCTGTGGAAATTATCGCAGGAAAGCATGTGAGCCTAAGGTGCACCTTCAACACAACGTGCAATGGAATGCCACCTGTCTTAACCTGGGACACTCCCACTGCCGTACGTGGAACAGTTTCAAACGCTATTACTCAGCATGGTATCACTCTGACCTACACTTCTGTTCTGAGCCTGACACCATGGCCGAGACACCATGGACAAACTCTCACCTGCAGAGTAGGTTATCCACATGCGTCATCAGAGCAGACCCTTGTACTAAAAGTGCAATGTAAGTACCAATTCAGCATTCCCTCAGCACTGACCCTCTGACAGTGTGGCACTCTCTCAGCACTAACCCTCCGACAATGCGGCACTCCCTCAGCACTGACCCTCTGACAGTGCGGCGCTCCTTCAGCATTGACCTTCCGACAGTGCGGCGCTCCCTCAGCACTGACCCTCTGACAGTGCGGCATTCCCTCAGTACTGACCCTCCCACAGTGCGGCGCTCCCTCAGCACTGACCCTCCCACAGCGCAGCGCTCCCTCAGCACTGACCCTCCGTCAGTGCGGCGCTCCCTCAGCACTGACCCTCCGACAGTGCGGCGCTCACTCAGCACTGACCCTCCAACAGTACGACACCCCATCAGCACTGACCCTCTGACAGTGCTATCTGCCTTCTGTACTGATTCTCTGAGCATTTTGCACTCCCTTAGAATTGATGACTTTTGAGACCACCCCTATGAATTTGCTGCAACCTCTCGTTTTGGACTGTCGTGTCTGCCTGGATAACATACTTGGTGCCAAATTAACCCAGATTGATTTTATACCTTTTACAATCTTTGGGTCTGGCATAGACTCTTGCTTAGCTATGTGATTGCTCACAATATTCTCTTCCTTTGCTTTTAGACACACCAGAGAATCTTGCAATTACTTCCCTTGATGGGTCAAAAGTTTCATCAATCAATATAATTGAGGGAGAGTCTGCAGTGATAATCTGCTCTGTCGAGAGCTTCCCAGCTTCTAATCTGATGTGGAGACACCTTAATGTCACAATCAACAGAACAAGTTCCAACAATGAACTGTGGTTGGTGATTTCTCACTTTACATCCAAGGACACTGGAGTCTATCAGTGTGTGGCAGAGAATGAGCATGGAGCAGTGATGGGCTCCATAACCATCACTGTGCAACGTGCGTATATACAGACTTCAATTTCTCTGACATGGTTTGAGGGACAAGCAAAAACACACAAACACATCAATGAAATACACAGGAAGAAGAACACATGAAAGATCATATATAATCGTGCATGCACAAACTTACTCTCCGTGATCAATCTCGTCCAATATTTACGTTACTTTTATTATTTTGCAGCATAGAGATCATGGATATGGGTCAGTCCTCATAAGGGCTTCTTTGTATATGTCACCAGAATATCAATTTGGAATAGTAGTGTCACAGTATCAATTCCCAGAAATTATATCCCTCCAAACATTTCTTATTCATGTACTTATCCAAATGTATTTCGAAGTTGTAACTGTAACCCCATCTACCACTTCCTCTGGAAATTCTTTCCACATACGAACGACTCTGTGTAAAAAATTGTCCCCATGTCTTTTTTAAATCTTAAAAATATGCCCCATAGCCTTGAAATTCTCCACCCTAAGAAAAAGACACCTACTATTCACCTTGTCTACACACCTTCATAAGCCTCTGCAAGTGGGTGTCTGGGACAACCCCTGTTGTGTTAATGGATGAAATAGTTGTACTGTTGAGTTTATAACAGGCAAGATAAATGTATTATGGCTCTGTGTTTACTTCTGACTTAAGAACAGAAATTCAAAGTGTCAGTTGACACACACCAGAGTTGAATTCAGAAGGTTGAACAGCTTCTCCTGGCAGCAGATTCAGTGCAATTCGACAGGAACTATCAGCTCAGCGTGAGGGATTTATAGTCTGTGAAGCTTCTTATCCAGGAGAGTTTGAGTGGAAATCATCAAATGTTTAGAATTGAGCAGGTTCAGGCCTTTGTAACTTTGAGAGGTTTACTGCCAGCAGACATGGGAAGGAATCATAAAATAAATGCCACACTTCAAGGTAAACAAAGTCAATAAACTAATGATTTAAAGAGCAGAAATGAGAATGATATGTCTCTAGAATTGAGTCTATAGAGATGGTGTGGTGAAAGAGGTTGAAACTTCGTTTTGATGATTATGTTAAGAGCTTTCTCACTATTTTCTATATAAATGTAGCTTTCTTTGACAGTAGAGAGCTTGCGTATTTGTGGAAAGTCACATTTTGTCAAAGCTTTTCACCTTGCACTCATCAGGACAGTTTACGAGAATACAAATTCAAGGAGAAAACCAACCTTTATTGTGCATGAGAGGAGAGTGCCAATTGGTTGACAGATGGGCTCTTACTGGTAGTGGTGTTGCCATGGAAAACTCATCCATTCATAGAGTCACACAGCATGGAAACAGACCCTTCGGTCTAACCAGTATATGCCGACCATAATCCCAAACTAAACTAGTCCCACCTAGCTGAATCTTCCCATGCTGGAGAGGGTTCAGAAGAGATTTACCAGGATGTTGTTGCAAAAGGAGGGTTTGAATTAGATGGAGAAGCTGGATGGGCTGGTACTTTTTTCACTGGTGCATAGGATGTTGAGAGGTGACCTTATAGAGGCTTATGAAGGTGTGTGACAAGGTGAATAGTAGGTGTCTTTTTCTTAGGGTGGAGAATTTCAAGGCTATGGGGCATATTTTTAAGATTTAAAAAAGACATGGGGACAATTTTTTACACAGAGTCGTTCGTATGTGGAAAGAATTTCCAGAGGAAGTGGTAGATGGGGTTACAGTTACAACAGTTGAAAGACATTTGGATAAGTACATGAATAAGAAATGTATGGAGGGATATAATTATGTGTATCTAATTATAATATATATCTGCTATAATTGACAATTTCATCCATTATACCCTGTTTGTCACTCACTTTATCCATTACCCTTTATAATTTGCATTTGTCTTCCTTATAACTTACTTTCCTACTTATCTTTGTGTCAACAGCAAATTTAGTTGACATACCTTCGATTCCTTCATCCAAATTGTTTATAGAAATTGTAAAGAATTGAGGCCCTAGCACCTGTCCCTGTGGCACACCACTCATGATAATGTGCCAACCTGAAAAAGACCCATTCATTCCCACAAAAGAACAAATTGCTGGCAAATCTCAGTAGGCCTGGCAGCATCTGTGGAGAGAAAGCAGAGTTAACATTTCAGGTCTCGTAACCCTTCTTCGGAACTCCTTTGTCAGTGTGATATTGCAGTAAGATGTTGACTGTCCAGGATAGCCGTTATCCTGCAGGCTGGCTTAGATGCATCCTTTTTTCAGCCTCAAGCTTCCACAATGAGCAAATGGATTGGGCCCTATTTACAAGAATAGGGCCTGATCCATTACAAGAATTTTCATGAAAGAGAGATGACTCATGGTGAGTTTAACCTGAGGGTCAGCACACCTCAGGGAAGAGGAGACATTCAGAAGATTGGACTCTCATAATAAACTCAGTTGTTGTGGGAATTGAACCTGTGCTGTTGGTTCACTGTGCAGCACAAACCAGGCACCCAGCCAACTGAGCTAACCAATCCACAGCATCATCTGCGGTTCCTATGAAAGTCTGGCCTCTTCAAACATCTCCCCCCTCGCCTGAGGCCTGGTAACTCTCAAGTTAAACTCACCACCAACTGTTTCGCTCTATTGAGGCATCAATCCTATGATCCTTTGGGACAAAGGTGACTTACACACACACACACACTCTCACACACGCACACACAAACACACACACAAGCACGCGCACACACGCACACACTCTCACACTCACAGACACACACACTCTCACTCACACACACATTGTCTCTCTCACACACACACACTCACTCACTCACTCACTCACACACACACACACACACATACACACACTCTCTCTCTCTCTCTCAAACACACACACACACACACTCTCACACACTACTACAAATGTGACATTGCACCTTAGATTGAGGTGAAGGTGACAAGAGATCCGTACACATAGCAGATTCAGAGAGAGATGAAGAATGGAGTCTTGTTGTGCTGTGTGACTGCTCACAATATTCTCTTCCTTTGTTCTTAGACGCACCAGAGAATCTTGCAATTACTTCTCTTGATGGGTTTAAAGATTCATCAATCAATATAATTGAGGGAGAGTCTGCAGTGATAATCTGCTCTGTCGAGAGCTTCCCAGCTTCTAACCTAACATGGAGACATTTTAATGTCACAATCAACAGAATAAGTTCCAACAACGAACTGTGGTTGGAGATTCCTCATGTTACGTACAGGGAGACTGGAGACTATCAGTGTGTGGCAGAGAATGAACATGGAGCAGTGGAGAGGTCCATAACCATCACTGTGCAATGTGAGGCTACTGTTACATTTGTTCCTTCTAACAATATCTTTAGGGGGGCTGTTACCATTGTCTTGTTTCTTCTCTCGATTTCTTCAAGCCTCCCTCATTCCATGGCTCCAGTGTTACCCACCGTCTGATTTTTCTTCATCCTTTTCTACTTTCACCCCCAATTTGTCCAACAATTGTTGCTGAGACAAAGGTGGTTCTTCATCTCCATGTCCGTACTTATCTGTCTGTCTCACCCTAACTGGACGTAATGCTCCCTTTTGACTCCTGACCTTCAAATCTTTCTCTAAGGCACTCACTTGTCTTGTTCTCCGTTGAGGTGAATCTTGGCACCCTCGGCCATACCCACATTTCAAAAGCTGTCACCCTCCTCTCATCGACTTTCTTTAGAATCTGACTCTCACATCCATCAGATATGACCCTCCACATTAGTGACCGCACCTGACATTTTCTCAGCTTCAGGCTGATGTTTTCAGATGCTGAGAGTGAAGTCACTGGTCACAGCGCCTGCTGTTGTTTTTCTAGTCCTGATGTAACTTTTGATGTTGAACGTTGTGTCAAGTATTGGAATTTGACCACTCTCCCGACCTTGATATCTCCATTGCCATTTAGAGCCATTATGTTGGCTGTTGCCTCATTCATATTCAGTCCAAATGTCTCCTTGTGTCTTTTGTCTGGGTCCACCATACTCTCCAGTTCCTCCTTTGTTCCATTTCTGTCTGAGGTATTGTCTGCACACCAGATATTCCACAGCCACATCTTTACAAACAAATTAATATCCCCAAGAGACTGTTACATTTACAGTGCTTGTGACAGGCATGTGAATATGTGTAAACACAGATACAAATACTTCAATACAATTTGCTTCTTCAAGACACTCCTTATATTAACCCTCAGTGGCCGAAGATACCCTTGTCTGTAGGAGATGAAAAACAAGACAACAAGATGTAGGAGCAGAAGAAGTTTATTCAGCCCATGGAGTCTGCTTCACTATTCAATGAGATCATGGCTGATCTGAAAATGCTCCACTCCACTTTCCTGCCTTTTCCTCCATAACCCCCAATTCCCTTACTAATTAAAATGCTGTCTATCTCAGCCTTGCATACATGTAATGACCCAGCCTCAACAGCCTTTTGTGGTAAAGAATTACACAGATTCACTACCCAAAAGAAAAAAAAAATCCTGCTCTTATCTGTCCTAACTGGGTAACTCTGTACTCTAAAATTATGCCCCTCTGGTCCTAGATGCTCCCACAAAGGGAAATAAACTTTCCACATCTATCCTGTCAAGCCCCTCAAGTATCCTACATGTTTCATTAAGGTTGCCTCTCATTCTTTGAAACTCCAATGTGTACATGCCCAACCCACTCAGCCTCTCCTCATAAGGCAATCCCTCCATACCTGGGATCAGTTGAGTGAACCTTCTCTGGACTATTTTCAGTATACCTTTACTGCCATAAGGGGACCAAAACAAAGATAAGGCTCCCGAAACTGTTCACTATGTTCCAGCTGTGATCTGACTTGTGTTTTGTATAGTTTCAGCAAAACCCCGCTATTTTACTACTCATTCCCTTTGAAATAAGGGGCAATATTCCATTTTCCTTCCCTATTACCTGCAGAATTTGGATACTAGTTTATTTGGAGATGTATACCCCCGAGTACCTCCAAATCCCTCGGTGTTGTAGTTTTTTGCTTTTGTATGATATTTAGCTTCTCTATTCTTTCTGCCAAAGTGCACAATCTCACATCTTCTCACATTATGTTCCACCTGCCACATTTTTGCCCACTAGCTTAACCTGTCTGTATCCCTCTGCAGACTCTTTGTGCTTTCTTCACCACTTGCCTTCCCATCTATTCTGACATTGTTCCCAAATTTGGTTACAGTACATTCACCATCATTATGTATTTCATTAACATTTATTGTAAATAATTGTGCCCCCAACATTGATCCTTGTGATATTCCACTTGTTACAGATTGCCATGTGAAAATGCCCCTCTTCATCCTGACTCTCTGTTTTCTATTAGTTAGCCAGTCCTCCATCCATGCAAATTTATCATCTCCAAAACTATGGGCTCTTATCTGAATGAGTGCTACCTCATCACACACCTTCTGAAAATCCAAATGTATTACATCCACTGCTTTTCTTTCATCTATCCTACTTGTTACTTCCTCAATGCATTCTGAGATATTTGTTAGACATGATTCCCTCTTCCTTAGAGCATGGTCATTCTGCTTGATCGTTTTTTCTGTATTTCTAAATATTCTGCCGTTACAGCATTTTGAATAGACTTGAACATGTTCCTAATAATGATGTTCTCTAGCTAGCTCACAGTTATCTGGTATTGGTCTCCTTCCTTTTTACAATAAAGGTGTTACATTGGCGGTATTCCTATCCTCTGGAACTTTTCCAGAAAATGAGCAAGGGATTTCCAGAGCTTAGGGCTGCAGGTAGTTGAAGGTGGATCAATGGATATCAGGAAATACGCAGGAGGCCGGAACTGGAGAAGTGTAGACATCTCAGAGGGTTATGGGGCATGTGGATTCCTGTTGATTCCCCTCTGCTCTTGTTCCAGATCCCCCACGGGAGACCACAGTGTCCATCGGTGGAGCCTCAGGTGGGATCAGAGAGGGACACAATGTCACATTAACCTGCTCCAGTGAGAGTGTCCCACCGATATCTCATTACACCTGGTTCAGGATCAAGGGAAACACCAGCACCCAGATAAACACAAGCAGCCAGATTCTCTCCTTCACTCCCGTGACACGGGGAAATGATGCGGGTTTCTACTGCATAGTGACAAACCCACTGGGTAACAGCATCTCCAGCGCGACCCACCTGAATGTGGAATGTAAGTTTTTACTGTCTGTCTGCCTCTTCTTAACACTCAGGGGGTTGTCTGTCTGGGGACCACTTACTGACTGTACTTTAGATTAGAGTAACCTCACTGCTATAACCTTTCCCTCACTGAGATACAGAGAGTGATATCAGGATTGGCGACGAACAGCTCAAAGAGGGATGGTTTTAAGTGGTATCTTAAATGAGGACATAGGGACAGAGAGAATAGTGGAGAGGTTTAGAAGGGAAATAATTAGCCTAAGGGTCACGGCAGCTGAAGACATGACTGCCACTGACTGATGGATGGAAATCAGAGGTTGCTTGAGAAGCCGAAATTGAAGGACCAAAGGGATCTCAGAGGGTGAGGGGAACTGGAGGATATTACAGAGACAGGGAGGGGATGTAGAGGCTGGAGGAGATGACAGATAGGGAGGGGTGTAGGGGCTGGAGGTGTTACAGACATAGGGAGGGGGTGTAGGGGCTGGAGGAGGTTACAGAGATAGGGAGGGGGTGTAGGGACTGGAGGTGTTACAGAGATAGGGAGGGGGTGTAGGGGGCTGGAGGTGTTACAGAGATAGTGAGGGGTGTGTTCAGTTGAGGGAAGGGGGTAATGGTTGAACAAGACTGGAGTAGCTAGATGACTGACAGGCCAGGAGAGCATTGTGATGCTCAAGAATAGCAGGAACTATGGCCATTGGCGAGTGTTTCAGTGTTACGGTTCTATCTTACGGTCCAACTCTGCTACTTTTGACTAATTGCTGCCCTTCCCACCTCAGATGAGCCAGAAATTTCCCGGGAGTCGAAATGTGCTCAGAGGACAGAGGGGATCACCTGCGTCTGTGTGGTCAATTCCAACCCTCCTGGAGACGTCACCTGGCACCTGCCCCATGCCAACCTCAGCGGTAACCAAACACAGGGAGGTTTTGTGTCGCGGCAGCTCAGAGAGGGGCATCTTGTGACAGGCTCCCTGATCCTGACAGGACTCCAGGATGAAGAGGAAGTGACGGTATCCTGCTCAGTTCGAAACCCACATGGGACAGCCATGTTCAAGGCCTATCAGGTCAAAGGTAGGATCAATCTGGGGAGGCGATGGCCTAGTGGTATTATAGCTGGACTGTTAATCCAGAGACCCAGATAACATTCTGGGGCCTGGGTTCAAATCCCACCATGGCAGATGGTGGAATTTGAATTCAATAAATGTCTGGAATTAAGAATCTAATGATGACCATGAATCGATTGTCGGAAAAACCCATCTGGTTCACTGATGCCCTTTAGGGAAGGAAACTGCCATCCTTACCTGGCCTGGCCTACATGTGACTCCAGACCCACAGCAATGTGGTTGACTCTCAACTGCCCTCTGGGCAATTAGGGATGGGCAATAAATGCTGGCCAAGCCAGTGATGCCCTCATCCTGTAAATGAATAAAGAAAACAAAAATCTCTGTTTGACACCCTCAACTCTAGAATCCTCTACCTCTTTTTATATGCTCTTTCCCACTGGCCTCTTTGACCAACACATCCTCATGATAAAGACAGCACTGGATACAATTCGAGTCAAGCCATTGAGGGGAAAATGTCAAGAAGCACTTTCTTCACACAAATGGGGGTTGGAAATCTGGAACTCTGACCAACATATCCCCCGTCCCCAAAATAAAACTTTCATTGCGAATAAATATAGATGAGTCAAATGTAACTACTGTCAATAATTTAGAAGTGTAATGGGTGATTTGATTGAAGTTTTGATGATATTGAGGTGACCAGACATGGACGGATCAAGAGAAACTGTTCCCGTTGACATGGTGTCCAGGACTCAGGGACAGAGTCTAAACATTGGAGGAGGCCTTTAAGCAGTGAAATGTGGAAGCACTTCTGCACACACACTATGGTCAAAGTTTGGAACTTTCTTCCAAAATTGGCGATTGGTCCGTTGTTAATTACCTCAGCCACTGAAGATTAGTGGAGGTAATGATATATCTAGACTCGAAACGTTAGTTTGCTCTCTCTCAGTGGATGCTGCCTGATCTGCTATGATTTCCAGTATTTTTTGTTTTCAGTATTGATTTCTCTTGATTGTTAGCCTGTGAGTTTGTAAACTAAATTTCTCAAATGCGAATGGAGGAATGTTCATCAAAATCTGACACACGAGCTAATCGTTTCCTTAGGTTTATAAATTGACGCATAGAGTATAAGAGTAAGGAAGTGATACTACACTTCTACAAATCATTGGAGTATTGTGTTCATTTATGGGCACTTTAAGGAAGGATGTTCAAGCCCTGGAGAAAGTTCAAAGGAGATTTACCAAAATGATACCAGGAATGAGGGATTTTTGATACAAGGAAAGATCAGAGAAATTGAGCTCATTCTCCTTGGACAGAAAGAATTTAAGAGGTGACCTTACTGGGGTGTTCAAAATTATGAACAACTTTGACAGGGTAAAGGAGGATAAACTGTTTCCGCCAGATGATATGAGTCGCAATTTTAAGATTATCAGCAAGAGAGGTACAGGTGAGAAGAGGAGAAATTTCTTGATTCAGAGAGCTGTTAGGATTTGGAATGTTCGGCTGGGGAGAGTGGTGGAGGCAGATTCCATAGGACCTTTCAGAAGAGAGCTGTAAGACAACAAGGAGAAGGGGAGCAGTCAACACAGGACTGAAGGAGTTGTACATAAATGCAGATGATATATGAAACAAGCCAAATGAACCTTTGGTACAGATTGAAATTGGCAGGTACAATCATGTGGGTATGAAATGAATCAGGTTTTGGAACTAATGAGACACGTCTTATTGAAAGGACAAGGCAGATGGACAGAGAAGGTGGGTTGTCTAGTTGGTAAGGAATGAAATTAAATCTAAAGCAATAAATGATATGGGGTTGGAAAGCATGGAATCTGCGTTGAATTGAGCTTAAAGTTGAGAAACTGCCAATGAAATGAGACCCCGATGGGAGTTGTGTACAGGCCAGACTTCCTACCAGAAACCAGGATGTGGGAAAGAAAATAAATCAGGAGATAGATAAGGCATGTAAGAAAGGCACTACTACAATAATCATGGAGGACTTCAATACGCAGTTGGACTGGGAAAATCAGGTTGGCCGTGGATCTCAAGAAATGGAGTTTGTGGAATGTCTATGAGATGGTATTTTTGGAGAAAACAGGCACTCCTGGATTTGGGTGTAATGAGGCAGACTAGATAACGGAGCTGTAGGTGAAGGAACCCCTAGGGGGCAGTCACCATGATATGACAGAATTCACACTGCAGTTTGTGACGGAGAAGACTGAATCACGTGTAATGGTATTACAACTGAGTAAAGGTAGCTACAAAGACCTGAGGGAGGAGCTGGCCAGTGTTGATTGGAAGTGGAGCCTAGCAGGGAAGATGGTGGAGCAGCAATGGTATGAGTTTCTGAGGTTGATTCGGGAGGCCCAGCAGAAATTCATTCCAAGGAAGAAGAAACATATTGAAGGGAGGACAAAGCAACCATGGCTAACAGGGAATGTCACGGATAACAGAACTGCACAAGAAGAATCATACAATATGGTGAAGATTAGTGGGGAACTGGAGGATTAGGAAGCCTTTAAAAACCAGCAGAGGACTACTAAAAAAGCAATAAGGTGGGAGAAAGTGAGATATGATGGTAAACTACCTAGTAATATTTAGAGATATAAAAATTAAGAGAGAGCCAAGAGTGGACATTGGACCACTGGAAAATGAGGCTGGAGAAATAGTGATAGGGAACAACGAAATGGCAATGGAACTGAATAGGTACTTTGCATCAGTTTTCCCAGTGAAAGACACCAACAGCATACCAGGACTTTGAGAGATTCAGGGGGAAGAGGTGAGTGTAGTGGCCATCATTAAGGAGGAGGTGCTGGGGAAGCTGAAAGGTCTGAAGGTGGATAAATCACCTGGACCAGATGGTCTGTACCCCAATGTTCAGAAGGAGATAGTTGAGGAGATTGTGGAGGGATTGATGGTGAGCTTTCAGGAATCATTGGAGTCAGGGAGGGTCCCAGGGGACTGGAAAGTGGCCCATGTAACCCCACCTGCCTGTTTAAGAAACAAGGAAGACAGAAGGCCAGCTAGCCTGATCTTGGTCATTGGTAAGATTTTAGACTCCATTACTAAGGATGTGATGCAGAGTATAGGACTTAATCAGCACGGCTTCGTCAAGGGGAGGCCGTGTCTGAGAAATCTGTTGGAATTCTTTGAGGAGGGAATGAGCAAGTTAGAGAAAAGGAGAGCCAATGCAAGTGATCTATTTGGATTTCCAGAAGGCCTTTGACAAGGTGCCGCACAGGAGGCTGCTAAATAGGATAAAAGCCCATGGTGTTAGGGACATGGTACTGGCATGGATAGAGGATTGACTGGCTCGCAGAAGGCAGAGGGTGGCGATAAATGGGTCTTTATCAGGACAGCTGCTGGTAACTAGTGGAGTACAGCAGGGGTCAGTGTTGGGACCACAACTATTCATGCCATGTATTAGTGATCTGGATGAAGGAACTGAGTGCGCTGTTGCTACGTTTGTAGATGACACAGAGATAGGTGGAGGGACAGGCAGGGTTGAGGAAGTGGGGAGGCTGTGGAAGGATTTGGACAGGCCAGGAGAGTGGACAAAGAAGTGGCAGGTGGAATACAATGTGGGAAAGTGTGAGGTTATGCACATTGTTAGGAAAAACAGAGGTGTGGACTATTTCCTAAATGGGGAATCGCTTTAGAAATCTGAAGCACAAATGGACTTAGGAGTCTTTGTTCAGGAATTTCTAAGATTAACATGTAGGTTCAGTTGGCAGTTAAGGAGGTAAATGCAACGTTAGCATCCATTTTAAGAGGGTTAGAAGAGCAGAGATGTACTGCTGACGCTGTATAGGATTTGGTCACACCATATCGAACATAGAACATATTTGGAATATTATGAACAGTTGTGGGCCATGTATCTAAGGAAGAATGTGCTGCTGTTGGGGGGGGATGATGCAGGGGATGACGAGTTTATCATATGAGGAATGGATACTGGGTCTGTACTCGATGGAGTTTAGAGGGATGAGGAGGGATCTGATTGAAACTTACAGAATACTGAGAGGCCTGGATAGAGTGGAAGTCGAGAAGATGTTTCCACCAGTGGGACAGACTGGGACCCGACAGCAAGCCTCAAGAGTGAAGGAATGACCCTTCAGAATGGAAATGAGGAGGAATTTCTTCATCCAGATGGTGGTTAATCTGTGGAACTCATCGCCGCAGAGGGCTGTGGAGACCAAGTCATTGAGTGTATTTAAAGACAGAGATAGATAGGTTATTGATTAGTAAGGGGATCAAGGGTTACGAAGAGAAGGCTGGGCAATAACGTTGAGAAACACATCAGCCATGATCGAATGGTGGAGCAGGCTCATCGGGCTGAATGGCCGAATTTTGCTCCTATATCTTATGATCTGATGATCTACCAGTCAAGCCCTGTATGTTTCAATAAGGTTGCTTCTCATTCTTTGAAACCCCAGTGAGTACAGGCCCAACTTACTCGGCTTTTCCTCATAAGACAATCCCTCCATACCTGGTATCAGCCGAGAGAACCTTCTCTGGACTGCCTCCAGTTCTGGTCTGCCTTTCCTCAGATAAGAGGCCCAAAGCAGTACATTGTATTCCAGCTGGGATCTGCCAAGTGCCTTCCATAGTTTTGGTAAAACCTCCCAACTCATACACTCCATTCTTTTGAAATAAAGGCCAGCATTCCATTTACCTTCCCCTATTACCCGGTGAACTTGGATGTGAGCTGAAACAAGGCTGCCAATTTGTGCACAGCAAGATCCCAGAAACTGCAATGTGATAATGAGCTGACAACCAATTGCTTTAGTGAGCTTGTTTGTTGCACAGACAAAGATGGCAAGGTGGGTCACTAATGTCCCATTCGTGAAGGAAATCTGCTGTTTTATTCCAGTCTATGTGTACGGGTGACTCCAGTCTCAAACTCCAGTGTGGTTACCTCTTAGCGGTCCTCCGAACTCCTCTGTCAGTTTGTGTGTATTTTAGGGAAACACCACCGCACCACCTTCTCAAGGGGCAATAAATGTCAACATTGCTCGAGAATAACTGTTTAAACGTGGCGTGAATCGTTCCTCAGTATACAGCAGGCCATTGTTCCAAAATGATAGCACAGTAATTAATGGTTATTTTTACAGGTAGAGATTACAATAAATGGACATTGGGATTGATCGTGGCTGGAAGTGTGTTAATTGTTTTCCTGGCTGGAATCTTAATCTTTCTCTGTGCGCGAAAGTAAGTGTGAACGCTTCATTCGATTTCACTCTGAATATTCACTTCCACTTTCTTCCCTACAGCTGGTGACTGTTCCCTTGGGGTGAGGCAACGGACACTTCTGTTAGTGGTCTTCATATCCCTAAGATCCAGGGTGGGCCTTTCATTGTGTGTCCAGATGAATAACTACGAGTTGTTGTGATCTGGAACACGCTGCCTGATAGGGAGGTGGAAGCAGATTCAACAGGAACTTCCAAACTTGTAACTGTGTCTGTGCTGCACTGACTCTCTGATATATAATAACCACACTGAGATGTTGTGTTATTGCAGGAGAAAAACAGCAACTGAAGTGACAGCTTCAAAGACCAATGATGTTGTAGTGACCTACAGTCGAATCGCTGTGAAGCGCAAGGTACAGAAATTGTTGACTCATTCCAAACCATCTACTTCAGCATGTCCCTGACAAACAGTTAACCACTGATTCTCACCTCTGGAGACCGATCGTGCTGTCTCTCTGAATCAGGCTGAACATGACATCAGAGAATTGTACTGTCAGTGGGTCAGTGCTGAGGGAGCAGCACCGCACTGTCGGAGGGTCAGTGCTGAGGGAGTGCCGCACTGTCGGAGGGTCAGTACTGAGGGAGTGCCGCACTGTCGGAGGGTCAGTGCTGAGGGAGCAGCACCGCACTGTCGGAGGGTCAGTGCTGAGGGAGTGCCGCACTGTCGGAGGGTCAGTACTG
>NC_063378.1:8748934-8750948 GCF_021869965.1 Rhincodon typus | reverse complement strand
GAGGGAGCACCGCACTGGCAGAGGGTCAGTACTGAGGGAGTGCCGCCGTGTCGGAGGGTCAGTGCTGAGGGTGCGCCACCCTGGCAGAGGGTCAGTGCTGAGGGAGCGCCACAATGTCGGAGGGTCAGTGCTGAGGGAGCACCGCATTGTCGGAGGGTCAGTGCTGAGGGAGCGCCACACAGTTGAAGGGTCAGTGCTGAGGCAGCGCCGCACTGGCAGAGGGTCAGTGCAGAGGCAGCGCCGCACTGGCAGAGGGTCAGTGCTGAGGCAGCGCCACACTGTCGGAGGGCCAGTGCTGAGGGAGTGCCGCAGTCGGAGGGTCAGTGCTAAGGGAGCGCCACGATGTCGGAGGGTCAGTGCTGAGGGAGCACCGCACAGTCAGAGGATCAGTGCTGAGGGAGCGCCACAATGTCGAAAGGTCAGTGCTGAGGGAGCGCCACACTGTCGGAGGGTCAGTGCTGAGGGAGTACCGCACTTTTATTCTGTCCTTCAGATGAGTTGTTAAACTGATAGTGTTTTCTATCAGGTAGGTGTGAATTATGAACTTAATTTTTGTGATTATGATTCAGGCTCATAACTTTAGCCTTCAAGATATGAAAGAGAATGTTAATCCCAGTAAACCATGACTGATTCTCTTGAGACTGTGCAATAATTTAAACCTATTCCTGCCGGTAAATGACGTGAGATCGTCTTCTGTTTCCTTTTCTCTGCAGGGTTCCCAAAACATGGTAGTTACTGACTCTCAGAACACAGCCAGGGGCACAACTAGAGACTGGGGGACACCAGTTCCCTGGGATGAGGGCCCAATGGGAGGAGATGCTGCACAACCCGAGAGAACTGAGGACCTTGTCTATGCCAACACCACCTTCTCAAAGCTGCCTCGCCATGACAGGGCTGTGCACAGGGGCATGGATATAGAATACGCGGAGGTCAGATTCCAGTCAAACTGAGAGAGAAACAGGGAGAGGGGTGTGAGGGGCTTGTGCAGCCATTATGGTTAAATAATTATGAAAAGAAAATGATGTTGGTTAACTTTGTTCTGAGATCTGAACAAGCCCTTTCAATAATGCACCTTCTAAACACTGAGAAACTGCTCAAAGTCTTTGGCTTCTGTACACATGATTAAACTGCTGAGACACTTCTGTGCACATGGATTTATCATAAATTCTGTACCCTGGAGAATAATTTTTGTCTCCAAAACAGTGCTTGCTGTTACCACACTCCCTTCCTGTTTGCTAAATTCTTACAGAAATGACTGCGCAGGCTGACCTTATTAAAATCACTACGTCCCTCTCCCTGTGGGGATCTAGGCATGTTCTTCCTCTTGTCGCCTCTCGGGCAAGTCGTGTACCAGACCGTAACCTGCATCTTGCGCCCGGAGCGTTTCGGAAGAAATCCATTCCCTGCTTAAGCAGTAAAGGTGTTAAGGAAGCAACATCCACGGTGTTCATCTCAGACTTCGAGATTTCTTCAATGCTGGGTGGAGAAGGAGAACTCACAGATTCCAACAGCCTTTCTGGCTGTTTGGAGGGGCTGGGTATGTTTGGCTCCTGCTCAGTTGGTGAGTTTGCAGCTTTCATGTGGTCTAGGCGCTTGTTCAGCAATGCCTCGCCTACTGAAACTTTGTACGCCACGGGACCTAACCTCGTGTCGACCTCGCCTCTCATCCAGGCCAGGCCATTTCTATGGTTTCGATACCAAACATCATCCCCTGAAGTAAACCATCTCTCTAGCTTAGACGAGTCTAGTATCTGGCATTGGCATTCCTGATGTCATTTCAATATCTCTCCCAGGTCCTAGAAGATCAGATTTAATCTGTTGTGCCATCTCCTCCCCATCAGCAACTCTGCTGGAGCTATTCCTGGTATTGTGTGAGGGGTAATCTGATAACCAGATATGACCTCTCTGTGATAGTAGGAACTGCAGATGCTGGAGAATCCGAGACAACGAGGTGCAGGGCTGGATGAACACAGCAGGCCAAGCAGCATCATAGGAGCAGAAAGGCTGACGTTTC
>NC_063378.1:8748030-8748434 GCF_021869965.1 Rhincodon typus | reverse complement strand
GTTACAGTGAGGGGTGTGGGGTATATCAGTGTGTTACAGTGAGGGGTGTGGAATATATCGGTGTGTTACAGTGAGGGGTGTGGGGTATATCAGTGTCTTACAGTGAGGGGTGTGGGGTATATCGGTGTGTTACAGTGAGGGGTGTGGTGTATATCAGTGTATTACAGTGAGGGGTGCAGGATATATACAGTGTCACAGTGAGGGGTCAGGGGTTTATCAGTCTGTTACAGTGAGGGGTATGGGGTAACACACTGATATATCCCACATCCCTTACTGTAACACACCGATATACCCCACACCCCTCACTGTAACACAATGATAAACACAAAACCCCTCACTGAAACACACTGATATACCCCACACCCCTCACTGTAACACACTGATATATTCCACACCCCTCACTG
>NC_063378.1:8740870-8748020 GCF_021869965.1 Rhincodon typus | reverse complement strand
ATATATTCCACACCCCTTACTGTAACACACTGATATACCACACACCCTTTACTGTAACACACTGATATACCCCACACCCCTCACTGTAACACACTGATATACCACACACCCCTCACTGTAACACACTGATATATTCCACACCCCTTACTGTAACACACTGATATACTCCACACCCCTCACTGTAACACACTGATATACCACACACCCCTCGCTGGGACACTTTTACTGAAACCATTAAAGACATTAGTCATGGCCCATCTGAAATGCTGTGAAGATTTTGGAACCCCTATCGAGGAAAGGAGAGTGTGACATTTTAGCCAGTCCTGTGAATGCTCAGTCGGTTGATCCAGGGGATGGAGTGACACGATTAGGAGGATATGCTGGGTAGGCGGGACCTGTACTGATCGGAATTTGAATGAACGAGAGGTAACCATATTGAAATATTCAGCATTCCTCGGGGTGCTCGATAGGGTAGATGTGGAGAAGTTGGGAAAAGTTTAGAACAAGAGTTCACTTCAGTGTAACTATCACCTATTAAAGTCAGAGATTAGAAGGAACTTGTTCTCCCAGAGAAGAATGTTTGGAATTCTTCACCACATAAGTCTGTTAGGGTGGGGTCATGAAGTACATTGAGCGCTGATAGTGATTTTTAATCAGTCAGGAGGAGTTAAGTTTTGAGGGGTAAAGGCAGGAACAGGGAGTTGAGGACAAGCAGATCAGGCTTGATCCCAGACAACGGCCAAGCAGCCTCGATGGGCTGAATGGTCTGATTCTGATCCTACATCTTGCTACCACTGGGTGAAGGGTTCGTTGTTCTATCGTGGCAGGGTCTGGCACCGTCGAAGAGAGGGTCTAATTCCGACAGGGGAGTAAGGAGAGAGTCAGCTGGGTGTGTCCCATTCTCAGAGCAGCTCAGAAGCAGTGGCCCTGCTACGGTATCTTTAATGATTTGCAGAACAATCTGGTAATCATTGCCTGAATGAGTACTGACCGGTTCCTCCTCGCTAGCTTTCCTGGTCTATCTTCAAACACATTCTTGGCATTCCTGAGCTGAAGACTAAACTGCTGAGGTGAATCATGGCCACTCATTGTCCAGCCAACAGTTACAGAAATAGTCCTGCGATCCCAGTAGTTGTGACCTGGCGTTAGAGAGCACTAGCAAGGCTGACCCCCACCTTGGCTCATCATAAAAGGGGGGAGGGTCAGTGAAAGGAACAATGGGTTGATAACAAACTGACAGAAAGCATCACATTGATGTCTGCTTCTTCCATGGCATTGTGAGCATTCCTAGATGGGTCAGCATTTGTCGTCTGCCCCCCCGATTTGCCCGGGGTGGGGGGGGTGCAGTTTAAATTGATATTTGGGTCTGGAGTCACGTGTGAGTCAGACCGGTGAAGGGAATAAATGAACGACACAGAGATTGCAACAGAGGAAATGCAGAGAGTAGAAAACCATCAGGACCATCAGGAAAACCAGCTGTCCCTGTCCTGAGTGTTTGATGGGGACACTGTAGAGGGAGCTTTACTCTGTATCTAACCCCGTGCTGTCCCTGTCCTGGGAGTGTTTGATGGGGGACACTGTAGAGGGAGCTTTACTCTGTATCTAACCCCGTGCTGTCCCTGTCCTGGGAGTGTTTGATGGGGGACACTGTAGAGGGAGCTTTACTCTGTATCTAACCCCGTGCTGTCCCTGTCCTGGGAGTGTTTGATGGGGGGACAGTGCAGAGGGAGCTTTACTCTGGATTTAACCCTGTGTTGTCCCTGTCCTGAGAGTGTTTGATGGGGACACTGTAGAGGGAGCTTTACTCTGTATCTAACCCCGTGCTTCCCTGTCCTGGGAGTGTTTGATGGGGACAGTGTAGAGAGAGCTTTACTCTGTATCTAACCCTGTGCTGTCCCTGTGCTGGGAGTGTTTGATGGGGGGACGGTGTAGAGGGAGCTTTACTCTGTAGCTAACCCTGTGCTGTCCCTGTCCTGGGAGTGTTTGATGGGGGGACAGTGTAGAGGGAGCTTTACTCTGTATCTAACCCCGTGCTGTCCCTGTCCTGGGAGTGTTTGATGGGGGGACAGTGTAGAGGGAGCTTTACTCTGTATCTAAGCCTGTGCTGTCCCTGTCCTGGGAGTGTTAGATGGGGGTCCCTCCTGACATGTACTTGTACGTGTGTCTGATGTTCAAAGTTGAACTACGTTTCAAGTTGCTGTCGGTGCTCTGGGTCTAAAATCACTGGCTGTCATGATCTAAAAACCAAGTGATTCTGATTTGTACGTTGCTGCAAGAGGGAGCAATGGCGTCGTGTGTTATCATGGAGAATAGATTTGATGTGTCTGTCAATCGATAAACTAAAATGCCTCTCATATTGCAGCAATACGCTGGAGAACACTCAGGAGCTAAAGCTTTGATGTGATCTCGAGTGTTCAGGCCCATAGCAGAATTCTCCGGGTTCACACAACAGAGCCCTGTCATTGTCCTGTTAACCACTTCACATCTATCTAGCCTTCCCAGTCTTCAGATACCTTTCAAAGGAGGGATGGAGATCACATCTTCTTCATTACCCGTCCTGATTTCAGGTGTAGCTGTGAAATTTAACATTGGGATGTAGTTTGATCCGCTGTGACTTTGTCCAAACAGAGAGAATCGGAAGGGATTTAGGTCCATTGGGATTTTGGTCCAGTGGCAGCGAAGGGGAAAGGGTTTAATCCATTGGGATTGTGTCCATTGAGAGGGAATGAGAAGGAGCTTCATCCTTTGGGATTTTGTGTAATTACAGTGAATGGGAAGGGGTTTGAGCCCATTAGGATTGTGTAGAGTGGGAGTGAAGAGGAAGGGTTTTGATGTATTGGGATCGTGTAGAGTGGGAGTGAACAGGAATAGAATCTGTTCAATATATTTTCCATATTTTTACAAGGACAAGATATTTTATCTCGCCAGACTTGTACCAGCAGAGCTCTGTATCCTCTCCATTTAACCCACATAAATCCAGTTTTTCTATCAGCAGCATCTGCAAACTGTTAGAAAGAGAGAGAGTGGAGTGTTGAATGTTTATCAACCAGCAGTATTTACTTAATTAAACTGAACTGTGCCTCCCTGATCTAATTACTGAGAGAAAGCAGCGAACTGCTTTAATAATCAGCTCATTTCAGCTCGATTGTGTTTATTAGCAATTTGTTTGTACATCAATCTTCAACCATCTGTCATCTGTCAACACATCCCATTGAACAAGAATTTAAAAACTGCTCTGCCTAGGGACAATCTGTCTGATTCCCTTCGAAGAGGAAAAGCCCAAATTTTACTCCATCCCATACTCCCAGGCTCATAATCCTGACTCCCCCCAAAGCCTGTCCCACCATCGACAAGGCACAAGTCAGGAGTGTGATGCAATACTCCCCACTTGCCCTGGATGGGGGCAGCTCCAACAACACTTAAGAAGCTCGACACCATCCAGGACAAAGCAGCCCCCGCTCAATTGGCACCACATCCACAAACATCCCACTCCCTCCCCCACCGATGCTCAGTCGCAGCAGTGTGTACCATCTACAAGATGCGCTGCAGAAACTCACCAAAGATCCTCAGGCAGCACCTTCCAAACCCACGGCCACTTCCATCTGGAAGGACAAGGAGCAGCAGATACATGGGAACACCACCCCCTGCAAGTTCCCCTCCGAGCCACTCCCCATCCTGACTTGGGAAATATATCGCTGTTGCTTTAGTGTCACTGGGTCAGAATCCTGGAATTCCCTCCCTAAGGGGCATTGTGGGTCTACCCTACAGCACATGGCCTGCAGCGGTTCAAGAAGGCAGCTCACCCCCACTTTCTCCAGGGGGGCAACTAGGGACAGGGCAGTAAATGCTGGGCCCAACCAAAGCCAGCAAAAGTTCCATGAACAAACTTCAAGCAAGCTGGCATGGAGCAGATGGGCTGAAAGGCCTGAGGGTGCAGCGTAAGTTCTGTAGAGGTAGTAAGAACTGCCGATGCTGGAGTCAGAGATAACGCAGTGTGGAGCTGGATGAACACAGCAGGGCCAGGCAGCATCAGAGGAGCCGAAAAGTTGACGTTTCGGGTCGGGAAATTCTCCTCCTTCAGAAATTCTGTAGGTTTCTTTACATAAGTTGACAAAGAAAAATCCCTGAATTTTCTGGAGGATTCAGGGTGAAGGTATGGTATTCTGGAGAAGGGTCCAGACCCGAAACGTCAGCTTTCCTGCTCCTCTGGTGCTGCCTGGCCTGCTGTGTTCCTCCAGCTCTACACTGTGTTATCTCAGACTCCAGCATCGGCAGTTCCTGCTATCTCTGAAGGTATGGGCCTGGCTGTTTTGTTGATAAGAATCACACCCTGCTTCCCAAACAGCCCGCTCCTGAGCTCTGAGCTTGGAGAGATGCTGAACATTAACGAGAAACCCGGGGGTGATCCGAGTGATTTTAATTTAATTAGTTTTCTTTATGTTGCAGGTTGTGGGGTTGCAAAGAGAGAGAGAGAGAGCGGAGGGGTCTACTGCAGGTGTCATGCTAAGATCTCAGATCTCCTTGGATCAAAACGCACCATTGTGCATTCAACTAAATGAATAACAGAGAAATTGCAGCAGATTGTAATTCCTGATGGTCAGCATTGATGAAAGGATGAGAAATTACCAATAGAACGTTGTTGGTGTTGGGGAAGCTTGGCAGAGATGGTTGTTAATATGTTGTCTGTAATGGCTCAATGAGAGAGATAATTGTATTTTGCTAAGAGGAAGGGCAATGTAGCAGAAAATTCACAAATAGGACCATCTAAAGGCTTAACCCCTGCAGCTCTGTCACTCCGAAGCAGGAATTCCCCAAGGCACATGTCTGGTAGGAGTTATTCCTCTGTCAAACGTGTATTTCTGATCGGTCTGTGCACCAAGAGGTACCCAGACCCGGGCAAAAGAAATTATTCAAGCCCCACAAATGCACGAAAGATTGACTCGATGTTAACGCAAGGAACATAACTGCAATCAAAAGATGCTGAGGACGACAGTAGATTAACACACATACCCACAATCTATGCACACAGACAACCATGGTCTGTGAACACAGATAGTGACTCAATTATTAACACAGAGAACTATAGTCGATTCAAACAGAAAACGACAGCCTATTAACTATTAACTATTCCTACAATCACTCCTGGGCATCTATTATTCGATATATAAACCACCCCGAACCCCTCGATTAGATTCCAGTCTGTAACTGCCTCCTGGGGTATCTGTTATTCTGTATATAAACCACCCCCCGAACCCCTCCATTAGATTCCAGTCTGTAACTCCCTCCCGGGGGGGTATCTGTTATTCTGTATATAAACCACCCCAAACCCCTCGATCATATCCCAGTCTGTAACTCCCTCCCGGGGTATCTGTTATTCTGTATATAAACCACGCCGAACCCCTCGATCATATCCCAGTCTGTAACTCCCTCCCGGGGTATCTGTTATTCAGTATATAAACCACCCCGAACCCCTCGATCATATCCCAGTCTGTAACTCCCTCCCCGGGTATCTGTTATTCTGTATATAAACCACCCCGAACCCCTCGATTAGATTCCAGTCTGTAACTCCCTCCCGGGGTATCTGTTATTCTGTATATAAACCACCCCGAACCCCTCGATCAGATTCCAGTCTGTAACTCCCTCCCGGGGTATCTGTTATTCTGTATATAAACCACCCTGAACCCCTTGATTAGATTCCAGTCTGTAACTCACTCCCGGGTATCTGTTATTCTGTATATAAACCACCCCGAACCCCCTCGATCAGATTCCAGTCTGTAACTCCCTCCCGGGGTATCTGTTATTCTGTATATAAACCCCCCCCGAACCCCTCGATCATATCCCAGTCTGTAACTCACTCCCGGGGTATGTGTTACTCTTTAACTTTAAGTGTTGACCTGATTAAGAAAGATCAGTGAACTGCCTGATCAAATCTAACTGTTTTCTGTTAAAGGGTCATTAACATGTGGCCTGAGGCACTTTAAGATGAAAAGCTCATTTTAAGCACTTTGAATCCAAAATATCATTAATGGCTCAATCACTTGGGAACATCATGTTCCAGGAAATATTCTCCAGTTGTTGTTATCACAATGATTTAGTGTTCAATTGGCTGCGATGTAAAGGAGAAAGAGAGAGCTGGGAAACAGTGAGAGAGTGTGGGCAAGTGAGACAGCGCTGTGTGAGGGACACAGGATAGACAGGCTGAGAGTGAGGAACAGAAACAGAAGTTGCTGGAAAAGCTCAGCAGGTCTGGCAGCATCTGTGAAGAAAAAGTTAGAGTTAACGTTTCAGGTTTGGTGACCCCAGCTTCACACTTTGTTATCTCTTCCTGATGATAGCTGGGAAAATGTTGGTTTATATACAGAAGATGGGGAGGTGTAAGGAGTAAATGATAGGTGGGGATAGAGCCAAAAGTGATAGAAGAACAGCTGGGCAGACAAAGGAGTAGATAATGATCTGGCTAGGGCAGTGAAAAGGTATAGATGGGGACTGTTGGTGACTAACAACAGGAGGTGTGTAATGGCAGGCTGTGTGGTAACAAGGCCTGGTGTTTGGGGTACGGGGCTAGGACATGGGAGAGTTTAGGCCCTAAATTTATTGAACTCGGTATTGAGTCCTGCAGGGTCCCCAAGCGGAAAACGAGGTGTTGTTCTTCCAGCTTGCGTTGGGTTTCGCAGGAACACTGCAGCAAGCCAGAGACAGAGATGTTGGCCAGGGAGCAGGGTGGTGCGTTAAAGTGGCCGGCAACGGGAAGCTCAGGGTCTTTTTTGTGAGCAGAACATAGATGTTCTACGTAGCAGTCGCCAAGTCTACGCTTCGTTTGCCCAATATAGAGGAGACCACATTGTGAGCAGCAAATGCAGTCGACTAGATTCTGGGAAGTGCAGGTGAAGTGTTGCTTCGTATGGAAGGTATGTTTGGGCCCTTGGATACTGGGGATGGAGGGGGTAAATGCGCAGGGGAAGGTGCCGTAGGGCTGTGGGGGTGTTTCTTTCACACACACACAGACATACACCTCTCTCTCTCTCACACACACACTCACACACTCACACACACAGAAACACCACACACACTTCTCTCTCTCTTTCTCTCTCTCACACACACATATACGCTTCTCTCTCTCTTTCCCTCTCTCACACACAGACACACACAC
>NC_063378.1:8736647-8740860 GCF_021869965.1 Rhincodon typus | reverse complement strand
CTCTTTCCCTCTCTCACACACAGACACACACACACTCTCACACACACGCACTTCTCTCTCCCTTTCTCTCTCTCACACACAGACATACACCTTTCTCTCTCTTTCTCTCTCTCACACAAACAGACACACACACACGCACACATACACACACACTTCTCTCTCTCTCACACACAGACACATGCACACTCTCACACACACACACACACACACACACAGACTCTGACACACACACTCTGACACACACACACACAAACATACACACTCTCACACACGCACATACAGACTCTCACTCACACACAGTCACACACACTCTCTCACTCTCTCACTCTCTCACTCACGCACACACGCACACACGCACACACACGCACCCTCACTCTCTCACACACACGCACCCACATACCCACACACCCACTCTCACCCACACACACCCACTCTCACCCACACACACACACTGTCACCCACACACACACACTCTCACCCACACACACACACACACACAAACACACTATCACCCACACACACACATACACACACACTCACCCACACACACACACACACACACACACTCTCACCCACACACACACACTCTCACCCACACACACACACTCTATAACACACAGGTGTCTGTGAGTCTGGCTCTGGGAGAGTGCAATGCATGGTAAGGGCTGAATATCGAGTTGATACTCTCTGAGTTGAAACAAACACATGATGAAGCATGGACTGGAGCCATTTATTGCTCATTTACATTTCTGGAATAGCTGGACAGAAATAGTTTTGAAAAATGAAGATATGCCACAATTTGTTATTGTGTGGCTAAAAATTGACAACGTGAGTATAATTTCCTTCCACTTCATTCCCACCCGACAGCAAATGTAATTACCCAGTACACAATACACCCAGTTTATAATGTCTGTCTGTCTCTTGCACTGATGGTTCTACATTCCTCACCTTTAAAGTTAGTGATTCAGAAATAAACATGAGGAGACTCACAAAGAGAGATTTTTTTCAGACAGGAACCTCCACCTCACTGAGGAAGTGCAATATGAAAGAGTCATCAGGCAAATCAATTTGGTGATGTTAATTTTATTTTCCAAGTGGTGTAAAATAATTAACTTCCTTATTCTATGATCCCAATGGGCCAAACCCTTTCCTATGAAACACAATCCTAATGGATCAGGCTTCAATCCCATTCTCTACGGCAGTATACAATCCCAAAGGATCAAATGCATTCTCGTTCACTCCTACCCTGCACAATCCAGTGGATTAATCCCATTCCCATTCACTCCCATACACAATCCCAATGGATTAAACCCTTTTCAATTCACTCCCATACACAATCCCAATGGATTAAATGCTTTCCAATTCTCTCCCACTCTACACAATCTCAATGGATCAAAGCCTTTCCCATTGTCTCCAACTCTACATATTCCCAATCAATCCATTCCTTTCCCATTCACTCCCACAGACAATCCCAATGGAACAAACCCCTTCCCATTCACTCCCGTTGGACACAATCCCAATGGATCAAACCCTTTCCCATTCACTCCCATACACAATCCCAATGAATCGAACCCCTTCCCATTCACTCCCGTTGGACACAATCCCAATAGATCAATCCCTTTCCCATTTACACCCATACACAATCCCAATGGATCGAACCCCTTCCCATTCACTCCCGTTGGACACAATCCCAATGGATCAATCCCTTTCCCATTCACTCCCATACACAATTCCAATGGATCAAATTACTTCCCGTTCACTCCCATTGGACATAATCCCAATGGATCGAACTACTTCCAATTCTCTCCAACTCGACACACAATCCCAACGGATCAAACAATTTCCCATCCACTCCCAAGACTGTAGAGCAGGTGGCCCAGGCTGTCGCACCGAACTCGCATAAGATGGGAAGATCCCATATGGACCCTGTCCCCCATCCCCCTGCTGGGTCTCTCCCATTTATAGTCCATTCCCGGCATTCCCCATCAACACCATTAAGCGTATCTCGCCCAGTTCCTTGCTTTGCAAGCATTCCCGTGTGATCTGCAGCATATGGCTCTGAGCTCCTTCACCTTGGATCCCCTGGTGAAAAATACAATGACAAACGTCAGAGCGTTAATCTGCTCACTGGGATTTCAACATCATTGCCTGATGTTTCCTGTTCCCTGTCTCCAATTAAGTTCTCAAGCAAATGAGTCCGTTGGGCTGAGGGAAGTGTTGACTCAGTTTATTGACCGAGCCTAATTAATCTTTCAGTGGCTGAGCTTTTCCTGCTGAGGTTACTCGCGTAGACCCTCGGCTCGAGAATTGGTGCTGTTTGCACAGTCAAAGAAAAATCCCAAAAGAACTGCAGATGCTGTAAATCAGGAACAAGAGTTCTGAGGAAGGGTCACCGGACCCGAAACGTTAACTCTAAATTTTCTCTTCACAGATGCTGCCAGACCTGCTGAGCTTTTCCAGCATCTTCCTGCTTTTGTTTCCTTTTTGTGCAGACGTTGTGGAATGTCATTGGACAAGAGAAGACCATTACTAGCTTGTGGAAGATCCTTAAGAGAGGTCTCCGGTAGTCCCCAGAGATGGTAAGAACTGCCGATGCTGGAGTCAGAGATAGCACAGTGTGTGGAGCTGGAGGAACACAGCAGGGCCAGGCAGCATCAGAGGAGCAGAAAGCTGACGTTGTTCAATCTGAGGGTCACCATGCCTCAGGCGAGGGATGAGGGTGAGGAAGGAGATTCATTCCTGGTGACCTCAGCTACTGCAGGAATTGAACCCGTGCTGTTGGTATCACTCTAATTGAAAACGGGCCTTCCAACCAACTAAAAACCAAAAGAACTGCAGATGCTGTAAATCAGGAACAAAAACAAAGTTGCTGGAAAAGCTCAGCAGGTCTGGCAGCATCTGTGAAGGAATAAACAGAGTCAACGTTTTGGTTCCGGTGACGCTTCCTCAGAACCAACTAAGCTAACCAACCCTTATCCTTAGACGACACAGCATGGTTGTTTATGGGGAGGCAATGACCTAGTGGTATTATCGCTGGGCTGTTAATCCAGAGACCCAGATAATGTTCTGGGGACCCGGGTTTGAATCCTGCAGATGGTGGAATCTGAATTCAATAAATATCTGGAATTAACAATCTAATGAGGACCATTGTGAACTGTTGGAAAAACCCATCTGGGTCACTAATGTCCTCTAGGGAAGGATCCTTACCTGGACTGGCCTACATGTGACTCCAGACCCCGAGCAATGTGGTTGACTCTTAACTGCCCTCTGGGCAATTAGGGATGGGCAATAAATGCTGCCCGGTCAACAACACCCTCAGCCCCTGACTGAATTTAAAAAAAGATATCAACAGTGAAGATACATATAAAGTCTTGCATTTGTGTGTATCTTTTCATGGTTTGTGTCACAAATTGCTTTATAGCTGAAGTAGTCTGCTTTGTGTGCCTTTTTGGTCTGTTTTATTGTAGTCATGTGTACCTGAGTACAGTGAAAAGCTTTGTTTGGCAGGTCATAGCAAACAAGCCATGAGCTGGAGATGCTGGGGTCGGACTGGGGTGGACAAGGTCAGAAATCACACCACACCAGGTTATAGTCCCACAGGTTTATTTGAAATCACAAGCTTTCAGAGCACTGCCCCTTCGTCAGGAGAAGTGGAGTACTCCACCTGAAGAAGGAGCAAGGCTCCGAAAGCTTGTGTTTTCAAATAAACCTGTGGGACTATAACCTGGAGTCACGTGATTTCTGATCATAGCAAACAAGGACATACAGATCACAGGGTGCTCAGGCAGAGCGAGGTATACAAGGTCACAGTGCACAGGAAGTAGACAAAGCAAGATCAACATGAACTAGATCAACTTATTTGTAGTTGAAGAGTGCATTCAGCAGTCTAATAATGGCAGGGAAAACGCTGGGGTGGCACGGTGGCTCAGTGGTTAGCAATGCTGCTCCACAGGGCCAGGGACTCCAGTTCGATCCCACCCTCGGGCCTCTGTTTGTGTGGAGTTTGCACATTCTCCCCGTGTCTGCGTGGGTTTCCTCCGGGTGCTCCAGTTTCCTTCGCAGTCCAAAGGTGCACAGGTTAGTGTGGGTTGGCCATGTTAGAACGGGAACGGGTTTCATCCATTGGGATTGAATATGGGAATGACTGGGAAAGTGGTTTGATCCATTGGGATTGTGTATGGGAATGAATGGAAAAGGGGTTTGATCCATTGGG
>NC_063378.1:8735461-8736637 GCF_021869965.1 Rhincodon typus | reverse complement strand
TCCACTGGGATTGTGCATGGGAATGAATGGGAAAGGGGTTTGATCCATTGGGAATGACTGGGAAAGGGGTTTGATCCACTGGGATTGTGTATGGGAATGACTGGGAAAGGGGTTTTTATCCATTGGGATTGTGTATGGGAATGACCGGGAAAGGGATTGATCCGTTGGGATCGTGGTCCATGGTGTCCAGGGATGCGCAGGCCATGGGGAAATGCAGGGACAGGGTAAGGGCCTGGTCTGGGTGGGATGTTCTTTAGTGGGTCAGTATGGGACTGAATGGGCCTGCTTCCACACTGTAGGGATTCTAAGTTGAACCGGTTGGGGCATGTGTTTAAGCTTCCGTACCTCCTGCCTGATGGAAGAGATTGTAGGAGAGCATTAGCAGGGTTGGGGGGGAATGTCTTTGAAGATTTTGACAGCCTTTCCATGACGATGAAGAGTGTAGATGGAGCCCATGGTTGGGAAAACATTTCAGCCCTTTCTGCAATCCCCCCCTCCCTCTGTTTGAGGGCTCCTGTTGAACACGCTCCCTTTCAGCCCCACACTCGACCACCCCACTGAGGTGAAAGGCAAATTCTCTTCCTCACCCCACTCGTGCTGGGTCCATTTCCCAATTCCCTTCAAGCTGTGTCCCTCTGGAGACTGACCCTCCTGTCCCCTCCACCTCACCAAGGAACTGCATCTCCTCTCACCGATTCGATCGAAAGGGTCCCCAGCCCCAACCCGGTGAGTCTACCCCCGAACCTCTCCCTGCTTCAAGGAGAATGGTCACAGTCTGTCTCCTTGCACACAAAGTCTCCCAACAATGGGGCCGCGAGACCCTCCGAAATAGGAGCACCAGGAGGCCATTCGGCCCCTCGAGTCTGCTCCACCATTCAGCGGGATCACATCCTGGCATCTCACTCCCCCACCAGCCGAAGAATTTGGAGGTTTTTTTGGAGTTTTCCTGAAACGCGGGGGCCCAGAACTAGACGCAAGTCTCCATCTCAGGCCTAACTGTTCATTATTTGAGAAGGTTTGGTAATAGACCTTTCTACTTCGGCACACTATTCCTTCATCAGCAAAACTCCCCCGCTTCTGATTTCTCAACAGTTATCTGAAGCAAGTGGGTGGGGGCTGGTATAATTACAACATTTAAAAGGCATCTGGATGGGTACATGGATAGGAAGGGTTTAG
>NC_063378.1:8733849-8734961 GCF_021869965.1 Rhincodon typus | reverse complement strand
TGAGTGAGGGTGAGTGTGTGAGTGACTCCATTCCATTAGTCCCTGAGCTGTTTCCACCTTCGGTCTCACTGACTGGATTGTTTGTCCATCCCTCACTGCCTGGGGGACAGTGACAGCGAGCTTCCGTTTCTAACGACGGTTGTCCTTGGAACACAGGAATACCTCGACCGCTGTCAGCAACAGGCTTCCAGGAGTTTGACTTCTAGAAGCATCGAGAGTCTCCATTGCACAACGCGGCCATTCACCCCATTGTATCCATACTGACCCTGTAAGTGCCAATCAGCTCACACCCCTCCACAGCGTTTCTCCTGTACAGCTGCAGGTCTCTCGTAGATGGTGGGACAGGCTTTGGGGGGAGTCAGGAGGGGAGTTACTCGCTGCAGGATTCCCAGCCTCTGACCTGCTCTTGTAGCCGCTGTGTTTATGTGGTGGGTCCAGTTGAGTTTCTGGTCAATGGTAACCCCCAGGATGTTGATAGTGGGGGATTCAGTGATGGGAACACCAGTGAACATCAAGAGGCTGTGGTTCCATTCTCTTTTATTTGCTCTTGGCCATTCGTTGGCACTAGTGTGGTATTCAGAGTATACAACGTTAGGAGTGTGATGGAATACTCCCCACTTGCCCCTGGATGGGGGCAGCTCCAACAACACTCAAGAAGCTCGACACCATCCAGGACAAAGCAGCCCCTGCTCGATAGGCACCACATCCACAAACATCCCACTCCCTCCCCCACCGACGCTCAGTAGCAGCAGTGTGTACCATCTACAAGATGCTCTGCAGAAACTCACCAAAGATCCTCATCCAGCACCTTCCAAACTCACGACCACTTCCATCTAGGACAAGGGGCAGTAGGTACATCGGAACACCACCCCCTGCAAGTTCCCCTCCGAGCCCCTCACCATCCTGACTTGGGAAATATATCGCCATTCCTTCACTGTCGCTGGGTCAGAATCCTGGAATTCCCTCCCTAAGGGACACTGTGGGTCAACCCTACAGCACATGGACTGCAGCGGTTCAAGAAGGCAGCTCACCCCCACCTTCTCAAGGGGGGCAACTAGGGACGGGGTAATAAATACTGGGCCCAGACAGCGACGTCCACATCCCACGAGTAG
>NC_063378.1:8728491-8732982 GCF_021869965.1 Rhincodon typus | reverse complement strand
GTAATAAATACTGGGCCCAGACAGCGACGTCCACATCCCACGAGTAGCTAATTGAATAGAAATCTTGAACGAACGATTTGCGTGATTTTTTTCGAGAGAATTCACTGAAAAGCCCGAGAGATTTCTCTGTGAGTCTGTTTTCCAGTCAGCCCTTCACTGGGCGATCAGAGACAGCCAGTAATTTCGGGATCTCCCCGCTGACTCAATGGGCTCGCTCTGTGCTGATTTGTCACTGGGCAAGACAGACAGGAGGTTACTGAGATCCCTTCAGGGTAAATGTCGCTGCAGGGAGAGAGAGACAGCTCCGCATGAATATTCCGGGATGCGGGATGTCAGGGGAAGGGGGTTTGGAGGAGGAGGTGCTTATAGGATGAGGGGTGAGGGATGGTGTCCGTCTCCCAGCTCAGGGTGAGCCCTGCCCACTGCGCACACTCTATCCCACGTGTTAGAGATCTCCGGGTGTTCCCCATTCCGACTGAACACCCACCATCGGAAACGGGGAGGGGCCTTTCTTAATCTTTTCCAATTCCAAAACAGAAACGTTCATTTCAAATCCTCTCCATTTGATTCCTCTTCCCCGCTCCCCCCATTCCTGACCCCCTCCCTCCCTTTCCTCTCTCACTTCCCTCTTTCTCTTCACAACCTGTGGTTCCTATCTCTCCCTGTCTCTCCACTTTCCTGTTGCCTCCCTCATTCCCCATTCCTCATCCCTGATGCTTCGGCACTGACCCTCCGACAGTGCGGCCCTCCCTCAGCACTGACCCTCTGACAGTGCGGCTCTCCCTCAGCACTGACCCTCTGACAGTGCGGTGCTCCCTCAGCACTGAACCTCCGACAGTGCCCGCTCCCTCAGCACTGACCCTCCGACAGTGCGGAGCTCCCTCAGCACTGACCCTCCGACAGTGCGGCGCTCCCTCAGCACTAACCTTCCGACAGTGCGGCGCTCCCTCAGCACTGACCCTCCGACAGTGCCCGCTCCCTCAGCACTGACCCTCCGACAGTGCGGAGCTCCCTCAGCACTAACCCTCCGACAGTGCGGCGCTCCCTCAGCACTGACCCTCCCACAGTGCCCGCTCCCTCAGCACTGACCCTCCGACAATGCCCACTCCCTCAGCACTGACCCTCCGACAGTGCGGCACTCCCTCAGCACTGACCCTCCGACAGTGCGGCGCTCCCTCAGCACTGACCCTCCGACAGTGCGGCGCTACCTCAGCACTGACCCCCACCCAACAAGTAATGGGGACGGTGGCCTGATGGATGATGTTGAGATTTGCTGATTGTGCTCCAGCTGACCTGGATGGTGAGGCTGTGACAAACGTGAATGTCGCTGAATGTCGAGTTTTCCACTTTGATGTGGCCAATTGTTGTTCAAAATCCATGGAATTCCCTCCCTAAGGGGCATTGTTGGTCTGCCTACAGCACATGGGGACTGCAACGGTTCAAGAAGGTAGCTCACCCCCACCCTCTCAAGGGGGTCGCCACTAGGGATGGGGCAATAAATAAATGGGGCATGCCCTATGATGGCAACTCCCCACAAATTAATTTTAAGAAAGCGAAGGCAGGGTATTATTTGAGTGGCGATGTATTGGGAAGTTTGGATTAACCAAGGGAACTGCTTGACCTTAGACACTCGTCAGTGATAACAGAGATAACAAGGTGTAGAGCTGGATGAACACAGCAGGCCAAGCAGCATCAGAGGAGCAGGAAGAATGAATTCAGATGCAAATGTTAAAATGTTTCTTGCAAAAAGACTGAATTCAGAAGTTAGGATGCCATCTTGCAGTGAATGCAGAGGCCTCAGGGGCATATTGAGTCTGCTGTTGGTCCTCCTACCTCAGACACTGTATACCTACCATGAAGCAGAGGTTCACTAGACTGATATTGGGGATTGCAGACTGCCCTTGGAGGAGAGATTGTTTCAGACAGGCGCCTCGCTCGTGCTTTCGGAGGAGGTGAGCGGATCTGATCGAAGCGCAGGCAGTTCTGAGAGAGCGAGGTGCAGGGAGGTCGTTTCTCCTGCTGGAGGAGTCTCTAACCGACCGTCTCAGCATTCAGCGGAGACCGATTTGGACTGAGATGCGGAAATATTCCTTTGCATGAACGGGAATTTCCTCCCACCAAAGGCTGTGGAAGCTGAGTCGATGAATATATTCGGCAAAGAGACTCTTAGACAGCAGAGGCTTCAAGCGGTATGGAGCGAAAGCAGGAACGGGGGCGTATAGAACATCGGATGGGCTGATGGCCCACTCTTTATTCCCCCTCTTCCTAGCCGCCCTCCATCACATATGAGCCTGTGAGTTGAGTGGAAAGGGCAGGGCAGGTAAACAAGATCACCGTAGTCCTCCAGGCCATGTTGTGTTCTGTGGTAGATAGGCACATTAATGAAGTAACTCTGCTCGTGATATGGAGGGGACAGACCTTCCCAAATGTCAGGGAGCTGTTATCAATTCACTCTTCGAATCTTATGACACCAGCTGGGCTTTATCGCTGGGTTTCAGTTCCCCCTGTACACAGCAGCGCCACCTTCACCGATTCGCCAGCAAAACCAAAGAGGTGTATTTATTTTCTTCCTCTCGTTGTGCCCATCACTCTTCTGTTGCCAGGTCTGCTGGGAAACTTTGGCAGGTCCCTTTTCCCGGAGGGACCTCTGAACCTCGTCCAGTGAGTATTCTCAAAGGCAGTGGTTTAACGCTCAGCCGGGGCTTTTGTGGAGAGAGAGAGAGAGGGGAACAGAGTGAATGTCTCAGCCTGGTGTGCCTCACTCATTCACTGCAGAATTACTATAAAACTAAAAGGGAGGGAGGGCCCTGTATCTGAGGAAGGATGCGCTGCCCTGGGAGCAGGTTCAGGAGAACGATCCCAGGGATAGAGGGAATTTCACGCTCACAGAATCCTCACAGCGTGGAGGCAGGCCATTTGGCCCATCCTGACCGCCCCACCCCCTGCCCTATCCCTGTAATCCTGCATTTCCCGTGGCTAATCCACCCATCCCAGGACGCTACGGGGCAAATTCCCCACGCCCAATTCACCCTGACCTACACTTCCTTGGGCTGCGGGAGGAAACCCACGCAGACACGGGGAGAATGTGCAAACTCCACACAGACAGTTGCCAGAGGGTGGGATCAAACCTGGGTCCCTGGCGCCATGAGGCAGCAGTGCTAACCACTGAGCCACTGTGCTGCCCACCCAATCAATGGATGAGGGGAGACAATCTGATGGAAACTTACGGAATACTGAGGGGCCTGGATAGCGCGGACATGGAGAAGATGGTTCCACAGCCTCAGGGTGAAGGGACGACCCTTTAGAGCTGAGATGGGGAGGAATTTCTTCAGCCAGAGGGGGGGTGAATCTGTGGAACACATTCCCACAGAGGGGGCTGGGGAGGGCAAGTCATTGAGTGTGTTTAAGACAGAGATAGGTAGGTTCCTGATTAGTGAGGGAATGGAGGGTTAGAGGGAGAATGGGGTTGAGAAACATATCAGCCATGATCTATTGGGAGAGCAGACTTGATGGGCCGAGCGGCCTAATCCTGCTCCTGTACCTTCCCTTAAGCAAGTCTGAACATTGTCAGGCAGCGCCAAGGGGAGTGCTGCGCTGTCAGACGAGCTGCTCTCAGTGTGGAATACGAACTGAGACCCCCAAACACTCTCCTGGACAGACAAATCTTCTGGCCCAGATTGTGAAACAGAGGAGGGTGGAATTGTCCCTGTTGTCTTGAGACCCTTCTTTACTCCCCCAACTAACGTACCTGAAGAACGATGTCCTGGGTCATTTTCACATTGCTGCATAATGGGAGCTGGCTGTGCACATCCTGTCTGCTGCATTTCCTGCATTGTAACTGTGACGACAGGTCCAAAAGGATTTTAACCGCTGTCAAAGGGTGCTAACAGGCGTGGTGGAAATGCAAGTTCTTTTTACACCTGAAGTGTTGCGTGTTCATTTCTGTCCCTGTGCGTCCGTCTCTCTTTCTTTCTATCTCTCTCCTTCTGGTTGTCTGCCTCTTTCTCTCTCTCTTTCTCTCTCTCTCTCTCTCTCATTGTACCCAGGGTTGGTTCTGAAAGAGTCAACGTTGAATTTCCATTCACCTTGCCTGTTTGGACCAACTATGGGCAGAGCCAAGTCAGATCTTTGTAGGGTACAGATGTATTGTGTACAGCCCCTGGGAGTCCTTTGTAATTATGCCTGTTGTATTGTATTCTACATCAAACAATCTCATCCTCAAACAGTGAAGTCTCTTCTGTTTCTGACTGCTCAGTAGTTTGCTCCCTATCCCTGATATTTAGATGGTTTGGACAAACTGAACTGTCCCGAATATCTGTTATAGACAGTGGGGACAAAACCCACATCTCTTTGTGTCCCTGTCTGTCTGACTCAATGTGTGGCTTTTCATCGCTGCCTATCTCTCCCTGTGTCTGCCTGCCTATCTGTGTTTGTGTCTGGATCGCTGTCTGTCTCTCTGTGTCTCTGTCTGCATCTCTGTGTCTTTCACTG
>NC_063378.1:8728168-8728481 GCF_021869965.1 Rhincodon typus | reverse complement strand
TTTGTCTCTCTGTGTCTCTGTCTGCATCTCTGTGTCTTTCACTGTGTTTGTGTACCTGTCTGTCTCTCTGTGTCTCTGCCTGTTTCTCCATGTCTTTCATCATGTTGTGTGTGTGTGTGTGTGTGTGCGCATCTGTCTGTCTCTCTGGGTTTCTTCCACTCCATGCCTCTGTTTGTCTGTGTGTATCTCTGAATTTCTTGCACTCTGTATCTCTGTCTATCTTTGCCCAGATCTGAATCTCCAACTTTCAGTCTGTATCTGTGTGTGTTGTAGTGATTGTAATAAGGTCAGCTATGTTGACCTCATAGAATAT
>NC_063378.1:8725754-8728158 GCF_021869965.1 Rhincodon typus | reverse complement strand
AGACAGATCCTTGTAACTCATGGTGTCGCTATAAGGTTATGTTTCACACTCTCTGCTTTAATTGAAAGACAAAATGGAATCTTGAGTAGTGGCATATGAGCTAACCTGTATTCTGCCTGGCAACAGGTCCAGGAGGCACGGGTGCTCCTGTGGGGTGGGATAAGGGCTTTCAACAGTGAGAGTTACCAAGGCGAAAAAAAACCCACTCCGCAGAGGAAAGGCAAGAAAATACATCTCCAAAGTTTTGTTTTCAGCAGTAAAGGAGAGTGAGCGGGAAAGAGAGAGAGAGCTGCCTTTTTTAGTGAGCGACCGGGCAGAATGCAGTAAGGAGTGGTGGTTTCCTGGCAATTTGACTCGACCAGTGGTTGTCTGAGGGATCCAGAAGGTTTATTCTGAGGTGCCTGGAGTGGTGGGTGGTGAAGGGTTTGAGCTGGATGAGTAGGATAAACCACCAGTCAGTCTCAGGATGGGTAGCAACTTGCGTCTTCTTGAGAGAGAGCCAACTTTGTAAGAACAGCCAGGCAGTTTGGAGTATCTTGCTGCAGTTGTACAAGGCCTTAGCGAAGCACTGTGTGTGAATTTCTTGTCTCCTTGTCCGAGGGAGGAGGTTCTGACGATGGAGGGAGAGCAGCGAAGGTTTCTCAGGCCGTATTCCTGGGATGGCAGGACGGTCGGATAAAGAGAGGCTGGATCGGCTGGGAATATATCCGCTGGAGTTTAGGAGAATGAGGGGGAGTCTCATGGAAACTGATAAGATTCTAACAGGGCTTTGATACAGGAAGGATGTTCGGAGGAGCTCAGAACCAGGGGGCTCACAGTCTGAAGGAGATGGGATAGGACTAAGATGAGGAGAAATATCTTTCCCCAGAGAGTGGGGGAGCCTCTGGAATTGTCTGCCACAGAAAGCAGTAGAGGTCAAAACATTGAATGTTTACAAGAAGGAGTTAGAGATAGTTCTTCAGGATAAAGGGATTAAAGGAGAAAGGGGAACAGGGGACTGAGTTGGATGATCAGCCATGATCCTGTTGAATAGCAGAGCAGGTTCGATGGGCTGAATGGCCCACTCCTGGCTCCTGTTTTCGATGTTTCACTGGTGGTACCCAGGACAGTAGGGAGTGTTATCGAAAGAGCTGAAACTGAAGGGTTGAGATGAACGATATTGTTGATCAGATCGACACAGAGACGATGTTTCAGCGCTTAGGGGGAGGCCGGGACGTGACTCCAGGAGCGGACAGGTCCCTCGAGTATTCAATGGGGATTTCAGGGAAAACGGTCTTCCTACAGGAAGTGGGGAAAATGTGGGAGGTGTTGGGGGGGAATGTAGGACTGGCTACAACAGGGAGTAGGGGGGACGGAATGTGGGACTCACTCCCACAGGGAGCTGGGGACAATGTGGGAGTTGACAGACCAGCAGGGAGTAGTAGGGTTGAATGGTCTGACCCTGGTAGTAATCTCTGCATTCGGCCCTCAGGGAACCAGCTGTTCTCCACGGAGCGTCCATCCCGGGATCCGGTTGCCACAGTGACGTTAATCCAGGAGGGCTTCAAACCTCAGGATGTGCACAAAGCCCTCAGGATTGCTCGGAATGATCTGGAAATTGCACGGACCATCCTGCGGGAATTCATCGCCAGGACCAGCCTCACCAAATAGACCTCAGTCTCATCCCGTCCAATCGTGGAGCTGCTTCCCAGACCCAAACCTGCCGACACTCCAAATATCCGAGTGTTATCCACCTCACCGTCCCAACCCCATCTCTGACTGTCGCCCACCTTTCCACCCACCACTCCTTCCCAGGCTGATCAGCTGCAGGAACCATCACCAACGGCTCCCATCCCCTCCCACCCACAATCCCCCACACCACCCCCATCCGACTCCCACGTGTATCCCACCCACAACCTCAGCTTTCAGTTTCCCCAACGTACAGTTCATTCACGCTCCTACTTCCCACTGTACGACATGACAGCTTGTCCTCCACTCCCCACCTCACCTCCCTATCCCTGTAACCTCCTCCAGCCCCTACACCCCCTCCCGATCCGTGTAACCTCCACCAGTCCCTACACCCCCTCCCTATCTCTGTAACCTCCTCCAGCCCCTACACCCCGTCCCTATCTCTGTAACCTCCACCAGCCCCTACACTCCCTCCCTATCTCTGTAACCTCCTCCAGCCCCTACACCCCCTCCCTATCTCTGTAACCTCCACCAGCCCCTACACCCCCTCACTATCTCTGTAACCTCCACCAGCCCCTACACCCCCTCCCTATCTCTGTAACCTCCACCAGCCCCTACACCCCCTCCCTATCCCTGTAACCTCCACCAGCCCCTACACCTCCTCCCGATCTCTGTAACCTCCTCCAACACCTACACCCCCTCCCTATCCCTGTAACCTCCTCCAGCCCCTACACCC
>NC_063378.1:8722432-8725654 GCF_021869965.1 Rhincodon typus | reverse complement strand
CAGCCCCTACACCCCCTCCCTATCTCCGTAACCTCCTCCAGCCCCTACACCCCCTCCCTATCTCTGTAACCTCCTCCGACACCTACGCCCCTCCCTATCTCTGTAACCTCCTCCAGCCCCTACACCCTCTCCCTATCTCTGTAACCTCCTCCAGCCCCTACACCCCTCCCTATCTCTGTAACCTCCCTCAGCCCCTACACCTCCTCCCGATCTCTGTAACATCCTCCAGCCCCTGCACCCTCTCCCGATCTCTGTAACCTCCTCCAGCCCCTGCGCCCCCTCCCTATCTCTGTAACCTCCTCCAGCCCGTACAAGCCTCCCTATCTCTGTAACCTCCTCCAGCCCTTACACCCCCTCCCTATCTCTGTAACCTCCTCCAGCCCCTACACCCCTCCCTATCTCTGTAATCTCCTCCAGCCCCTACACCCCCTCCCTATCTCTGTAACCTCCTCCAGCCCCTACACCCCTCCCTATCTCTGTAACCTCCTCTGGCTCCTACACCCCCTCCCTATCTCTGTAACCTCCACCAGCCCCTACACCCGTCCCTATCTCTGTAACCTCCTCCAATCCCGGCCTCTGAAGTATCTCCCCCGGTTCCCATCGCTACTCCATTTGGGGCCGTACCCCTCAGCATGCCTGTTGAACTAAGCTCAGGAATTCCCTCCCTAAACCTATCCACCTCTGTCACTGTGTTTCTTCGTCTCTCTCTCCCTCTCTCTATCTATCGATCTATCCATCTATCTATCTATCTCTCTTTGTCTCTCCTTCAGATGCTCCCTTCACCTTGACTGCTTTGTACTGTGCTGTCTCTCATTTGTCTCACGATGTGCTCCCCCCCACTGCCCCGCTGTCCATGAACAGCGTCCCCTGGGGTCTGTCGTGTTTTTCTTGCACCCTTAATCCAGGCGCCTTACCAGTGTAAGTTGTTGTTGTCTGTAGAGATGTGAGACACAGAGAGCTGATGGGATTTTCAGGAATGGGAGAGAGTGAGAGAAGAAGCTGAAGGAATTCCTGTCTCTCAGATCTGTCCTTGTCAAGGACCCCCACCCCCTCGCACACCCCAACCCCTGTCAATCCATGTGGAAAATTCCAACAGTGTTTTGGCATTGAGATAGCTGCTGCTATCTGAGGGATGATGTTTACCTCCTGCATTCCGACTCTCCCCCTGACAGGCCGCATTCCTCACGTAGGTTGGAGTGAATTGCTTGCGAGATGCCTCCAGCCTGATCCTGGGATTGGAGACGCGCCGTGGAATCTCGCTCACGTTTCCAATCGCACCCAGCAACCCCCCCACCACCAACTTAACGCCCCTCTCCAGCTCGTTCCAGCCTGCATTCACCGCCCTCGCTCCAACGGTATTCCCAAATCTTCGGCCCTTCCGGCTCCTCCGTCCAACGTGGGTCGGGGGTCGGAGTCTCCCTTCCTGTCATCCCCTGACCACCACCCCCCAACCGAGCGGTCAGATTTCCCGAGCCTCGAACAAGGGAAGAAATCTCGGAGAGAAAACGGAAATTCTTTCGCATGGAGGGTGGCCGAGGCTGGGCCATCGAGACCAGTGGAGGCCGAGAGAGATTTCTCATCAAGAATGTCAGGGGGAGAAGTTGGCCGGGGGGGATCAAGCTCTCGAGTCATAGAGTCCTACAGCACAGAGACAGACCCCTTTGCCCCAAACTGGGCCAAAAATTGTAAGGGGCAAACGCGGGAGAAATGATCAGGATGATCTGGTCAGCCACTATCTTATTGGATGATGGAGTGACCACCCCTATGGTGTTCCCATCACTGAATCCCCCCGCTAATAACATCCTGGGGGTTACCATTGACCAGAAACTCAACTGGACCCACCACATAAACACAGCGGCTACAAGAGCAGTTCAGAGGCTGGGAATCCTGCAGCGAGTAACTCCCCTCCTGACTCCCCCCAAAGCCTGTCCCACCATCGACAAGGCACAAGTCAGGGGTGTGATGGAATACTCCCCACTTGCCCTGGATGGGGGCAGCTCCAACAACACTCAAGAAGCTCGACACCATCCAGGACAAAGCAGCCCCTGCTCGATTGGCACCACATCCACAAACATCCCTCTCCCTCCCCCACCGACGCTCAGTAGCAGCAGTGTGTACCATCTACAAGATGCTCTGCAGAAACTCACCAAGGCCCCTCAGGCAGCACCTTCCAAACCCACGACCACTTCCATCTGGAAGGACAAGGGGCAGTAGGTACATGGGAACACCACCCCCTGCAAGTTCCCCTCCGAGCCCCTCCCCATCCTGACTTGGGAAATATATCGCCGTTCCTTCAGTGTCTCTGGGTCAAAATCCTGGAATTCCCTCCCTAAGGGACATTGTGGGTCAACCCACAGCACATGGACTGCAGCGGTTCATGGAGGTAGCTCACCCCCACCTTCTCAAGAGGGGCAACTAGGGACGGGGCAATAAATGCTGGGCCTAGTCACTGATGCCCGTGACATGAAAGAATTTTCAAAGGTGCCTTGAGGAACTCCATCCCACAGAGTGCCAGACATACAAACAACATTGCATTGTTCTTATTGGCTGGCATCTATTTCCAAACTAATCCCACTACCCTGTTCTCTCCTCAAATAATCCCTCTCCTTCCTCAGGCAGTTCAGGAAATTTGATATGTCCATAAGGACCCTCACCAACATCTACAGACGCACCACTGAAAGTATACTGTCCTGGTGCATAACAGCCTGGTATAGCAACTGCTCAGCCCAGGACCGTAAGAAACTACAGAAGGTGGTGCGCACACCCCAGACCATCACGAAAGCCAACCTTCCATCCATGGACTCCATTTACACGGCTCTCTGCCGGGGAAAGGCTGCCAACATCATCAAAGACCCCTCGCACCCTAGTAATGACCTCTTACAGCCTCTTCTATCAGGTGCAAGGTACAGAAGCCTGAACACATGCACAAGCAGGCTCTTTCCAGCTGTTGAATAAACTCTAGCCTCAAATAATGTAACCTGTATGCCTCTAAGTCTTTCTGATCTGTACATCCGTTGCTTGCTGTGATCCACCTGTACTGATCGTAAACAAAGCTTTTCACTGTATTTCAGTACACGGGACAACAAATAAATCAATCAATAACTGCTCCACTCTCTCCCCATATCCCTGTATCAATCCCCAAACTAATCCCACTGCCCCACTCTTTCCCCATATCCCTGTATCAATCCCCAAACTAATCCCACTGCTCCACTCTCTCCCCAT
>NC_063378.1:8712802-8722332 GCF_021869965.1 Rhincodon typus | reverse complement strand
CCTCGGTGGTCGAGAACGCCCTCAACCGTGTCTCCCACATCTCCCGCACCTCATCCCTCACACCCCGTCCACGCAATAAGAACCAAAAAAGAATCCCCCTCGTCCTCACGTACCACCCCACCAACCTCCGGATCCAACGCATCATCCTCCGACACTTCCGCCATCTGCAATCCGACCCCACCACCAAAGACATCTTTCCCTCCCCACCCTTATCTGCTTTCCGGAGGGACAACTCTCTCTGTGACTCCGTTGTCCGCTCCACACTCCCCTCCAGCTCCACCACACCCGGCACTTCTCCCTGCAACCGCAGGAAGTGCTACACCTGCCCCCATACCTCCTCCCTCACCCCCATCCCAGGCCCCAAGAAGACTTTCCACATCAAGCAGATGTTCACCTGCACATCTGCCAATGTGGTATACTGCACCCGCTGTACCCGGTGTGGCCTCCTCTACATCAGGGAAACCAAGCGGAGGCTTGGGGACCGCTTTGCAGAACACCTACGCTCGGTTCGCAATAAACAACTGCACCTCCCAGTCGCGAACCATTTCAACTCCCCCTCCCATTCCTCAGACGACATGTCCATCCTGGGCCTCCTGCAGTGCCACAACGATGCCACCCGAAGGTTGCAGGAACAGCACCTCATATTTCGCTTGGGAACCCTGCAGCCCAATGGTATCAATGTGGACTTCACAAGCTTCAAAATCTCCCCTCCCCCTACCGCATCCCAAGACCAGTCCAGCTTGTCCCCGCCTCCCTAACCTGTTCTTCCTCCCACCTATCCCCTCCTCCCACCTCAAGCCCCACCCCCATCTCCTACCTACTAACCTCATCCCGCCCCCTTGACCTGTCCGTCCTCCCTGGACTGACCAATCTCCTCCCTAACTCCCCACCTACACTCACCTTTACTGGCTCCATCCCCGCCTCTTCGACCTGTCTGTCTCCTCTCCACCTATCCTCTCCTCTATCCATCTTCTATCCGCCTCCCCCCTCTCCCTATTTATTTCAGAACCCCCTTCCCCTCCCCCATTTCTGAAGAAGGGTCTAGGCCTGAAACGTCAGCCTTCCTGCTCCTCTGATGCTGCTTGGCCTGCTGTGTTCATCCAGCTCTACACCTTGTTATCTCGGATTCTCCAGCATCTGCAGTTCCTGCTATCTCTGTGGCATCAAGGAGCCCTGGCAAAACAGGAATCAGCGGGTATCAAGTTTCCTTCAGTGTGGCTGGGTCAAAATCCTGGAATTCCCTCCCTGAGGGGCATTGTGGGTCTACCTTACAGCACATGGGCTGCAGCGGGTCAAGAAGGCAGCTCACCCCCACCTTCTCAAGGGGGGGCAACTAGGGATGGGACAATAAATGCTTGTCCCCGACAGCGATACCCTGTCCCATGAATTATAAAAATCAATGTGGCCCAAGGGCTCCAAACCTGTACAGGTGAGGAGGTCAAAGGTCACAGCTCCTTGAAAATGGAGTCACAGGTAGACAGGGCGGTGAAGAAGGTGTTTGGTACGCTTGCCTTTATTGGTCAGTGCATTGAGTATAGGAGTTGGTAGGGCCATGTTGGGGCTGTACAGGACGTTGGTTAGGGCCACTTTCGGAACACTGCATGAAATTCTGGTCTCCCTGCAACAGGAAGGATGTTATTAAACTGGAAAGCAATACAGATTTACAAGGATGTTGCTGGGGTTGGAGGGTTTGAGCTACAGGGAGAGGCTGGGGCTATTTTCCCTGGAGCGTCGGAGGCTGAGGGGTGACCTTATAGAGGTTTATAAAATCATGAGGGGCATGGATAGTGCGAATAGACAAGATCTTTTCCCCAGGGTAGGGGAGTCCAAAACTAGAGGGGTTTAAGGTGAGAGGGAGAAAGATTTAAGGGGCAACTTTTTCACACAGAGGGTGGTGCGTGTATGGAATGAACTGCCAGAGGAAGTGGTGGAGGCTGGTACAATTACAACATTTAAAAGGCACCTGGATGGGGACATGGATAGGAAAGGTTTAGAGGGATATGGGACAAATGGTGGCAAATGGGACCGGATTAGTTTAGGGTAACTAGTCAGCACGGATAAGTTGGATGGAAGAGTGTGTTTCTGTGCTAACGACATAGAGTCAGTGAGTCAAAGCTCAGCAACTAGAATTCCTTGACGTAATCGATCAAACTCGAGATTGCCAGCTGGGAGACATTTCAGAAACCACAAAAATGGTTTCACTTTTTATTCTGCCTTTGTATTGACATATGTTTCTGAACCAACCCATAGAGCAGCTGTCCAAAAAAATCTACCAAGCCGGTCACCGAGATAGTGTGAGGGTCACTGAGTACAAACAAGAAAGGGACAGACAGTGCAGAGAGGCTGCGAGATAACGAGAGAGAGATAGTGAGAGAGAAAGAGAGAGAGAGAGAGGCCGGGGTGGGGAGAGACACAGGGGAATAGGTTGGAAGGGACAGAGAAAGGAGGAGGGGAAAGGCAGAATGAGAGGAGAGGAGCAAAAAGGGTGAGAGAGAGAGAGAGAATGGGAGGAAAGGAGGGAGAGAAGGGAGTGTGAGAGAGGGAGAGGGGTGAGAGAGAGAGAGAGAGAGATAGGAGTGTGTGACAGAAGCAGAGAGAGAGAGATGGGACTGTGTGATAGAGGGAGATAGAAAGAGAGAGATGGGAGTGTGTGATAGAGGCAGGTAGCGAGAGAGAGATGTGGGAGTGTGGGATAGAGACAGATAGAGAGAGAGAGAGATAGAGGGACAGAGAGAGATGAGACAGAGAGAGGGGAAGGGAAAGAGAGGTGGATGGTCTGAGAAATGTTTTAGTGAGGGAATGAGGAGAGCAGGAGAGAGAGCGAGATGGGGTTAAATAGAGAAATGGAGGACTGAGAGGGTGGGGGGTGGAGGTGAGGGAGAGAGAACAGATGAAAGAGGGTGTGAGAGAGAGCAGAGTGAGGTGGGTTCGGGGGAGAGGGAATATACAAGAGTGAACTTAGAGAGACAAAGTGGGGGAGAGAGAAAGAGACAGTGTGGGGGAGAGAGAGATTAGGATTGAAGGAGAGGGAGGGAGTGCGAGTGGTTGAGAGAAGGAGAGTAACGTTGAGAGTGGAAAGACAGTTAGAGAGGTGTGGGGTGGGGGCGAGGTAAGAGAGGATAGTTTGGAGCACAGAGAAGTGCAGAGGTGAAGCGAAAAGGCAGGGAGCAGGAAAGAGGGGAGGAGGTATAAAGAAAGGGTAAGAGTGGAATATAGAGAGGCAGATGGGAGGGAGAGAGAGATAGATAGAGTCATGAAAAGAGAGAGCGAGAGTGTGCAAGTGTTGTGAACTGCAAACCCCTTCCTTTAACCACACCAATAATACTGTCTCAGAACCTCTACCCTGTACCTCCCCCTCAATCCGTCAGAAGGACGCTTTGTTAAAAATAAAATTGATTTGTTCAACCTTTCCTGAACCTCCCACCACCATCTCTGTGTCTCCCTGCTATAGGAAGGATGTTGTGAAACATGAAAAGATTTCCGAGGATGTTGCCAGGGCTATTTTCCCTGGAGTGTCAGAGGCTGAGGGGTGACCTTATAGAGGTTTGTAAAATCATGAGGGGCATGGATAGGGTGAATAGACAAGATCTTTTCCCCCAGGGTAGGGGAGTCCAAAGCTAGAGGGGCATAGGTTTAAGGTGAGAGGGAAAGATTTAAAAGGGACGTGAGGGGCATGTTTTTCACACAGAGGGTGGTGCGTGTATGGAATGAGCTGCCAGAGGAAGTGGTGGAGGCTGGTACAATTACAACATTTAAAAGGCATCTGGATGGGTACACGGATAGGAAGGGTTTAGAGGGATATGGGCCAAATGCTGGCAAATGGGACCAGATTAGTTTAGGATAACTGGTCGGCACGGATAAGTTGGACCGAAGGGTCTGTTTCCATGTTGCGTATCTCTATGACTTTATGAGATCCAGTGATGATGTCAACTAGAAATTTGGAAATGGAGGCTTGTCATTACAGGGCTATGAGGTGTCTATCTGTGAATCAAACATCCTGTTTTTATGTACTGGAGTGGGGAAATATTTCCTGCAAACCAAGGCAGTTCCAGGACTCACTGTTTCGGACACAGGGCTTTCACTATTAGTTTCAGTTTCTCTGAAGTGCTTGCTGAGGGGAGTTGGCAGTCAGCTGGGAGCAGGTTGGAAGTATTCAGCACTAACTGAACCAGAAGGTCAAAACAGTCAGGGGCTTGCATTCACCTGCATCTTGCTTTCAGCCCAGCCAATTTGCCCCCACTTCGAGTGCAAGTATGTTCACGCCGCCTCTCTGTCTCTATATCTCTGTCTCTGTCTGTCTGTTTGCCACCGTTAGCTGCAGGGCAAGGTCTTAAAGGTGCGGTAAGTACAAGCTCCTGGGAGCGTGGTGGGTGGGATGGGGATGCACTGGGTTTGTGTAAGTCTCCTATCAGCACTCTTTCAAGGACAGAGAGAGAGAGGCTGCAGATTCTCAGCAACCTGGGGATGCACGTGTGCTGTTCTCTCTCTCCACCTCTCCCTCTCTCTCTGTGTGTCCCTGGCTTGCTCTCTCTTGCCCCCCCCCCCCCCTCTATTGCTCTCTGTCACTCTTTCACTCTTGTTCTCTCTTCTCTGCCTGTCCATCTCTGCCACTCTCACTCACTCCCTTCCCCTCTCCCTCTTTCTCTCTCCCCTCTCTGTCTTGTATTCTTTCTCTCTCTTTATTTCTGTCTGTCTCTCTCTCTGACACTCTGTCTGTCTCTCTCTTTCTTTCTCACTCTCCCTCTCTCTCTCTTTGTCTCTCTCTGTCCATTTCGCATTGTTTCTGTTTTGCTGTCTGAGTCTGAGCTCTTTCCCTCTCTATCCCTGACTCACTCTGTCTCTCTATCTCTGTCTCCGTCTGTGTCTCTCTTTCTCTCTGTGTCTCTCTCTCTGTCTCTGTCTCTCTGTCTCTCTCTCTCTGTCTCTCCCCCTCTCCCCCTCTCTCTCTGTGTTCCACCATAGCAGCTGGAGGAATTTAAATTCAATTAACAAAGTTGGAGCTATAAAACTCCTCTCAGCAATGGTGACAGTAAGAAAGATCATTGATTATTGGAAAAGCCCCTCTGGTTCAGTAATGTGCAGCAGGGAACGGAAATCTGCGAACCCTTACCTGGTCAGGGCCTACACGTGACTCCAGGCCCACAGCAATGTGGCCAATTCTTCACTGTTTCTCTTCCTTCACTCTTTACATTTTCTGTCCCTAACTCCCTCTTCACCCCCTTTTAACTTACCCTCCACCTTCCCTCTCTCTCTCTTTCCCAACCTTTCCCCTTCTCCCTCTCTCTTTCCCATTCTCTCCCCTTCTCCCTTCCTCTCTTTCCCAACCCCTCTCCTTCTCCTTTTCTCTCTCTTTCCCATTCTCTCCCCTTCTCCCTCCCTCTCTCTCGCTCTTTCCTGACCTCTCCCCTGCTCCCTCTCTCCCCCTTTCCTATTCTCTTCCCTTTTCCCTCCCTCCCCTATCTCTCTTTCCCATTCCCTCCCTGCCTCTCTTTCCCAACCGCTCCCCTTCTCCTTTTCTCTCTCTTTCCCATTCCCTCCATTCGTTCCTCCCTCTCTTTCTCTTTCCCATCCTCTCCACTTCTGTCTCTCTCTCTATCTTTCCCATTCCCTCCTCCTCTCTCTCTTTCTTTCCCAACCTTTCCCCTTCTCCCTCTCTCTTTCCCAAACTTTACCATTCTCCCTCTCTCTTTCCCATTCTCTCCCCTTCTCCCTTCCTCTCTCTCTTTCCCAATGCATCCCCTTCTCCTTTTCTCTCTTTTTCCCATTCTCTCCCCTTCTCCCTCCCTCTATCTCTCTTTCCCAACCCCTCCCCTTCTCCTTTTCTCTCTCTTTCCCATTCCCTGCACTTCTCCCTCCCTCTCTTTCTCTTTCCCATCCTCTCCACTTCTCTCTCTCACTCTCTCTCCCTATCTTTCCTATTCCCCATCCCTATCTTTCTCTCTCTCTTTCCCATTCCGTCCCTATGTAGACATTCCCGGAGGAACTTCTCCCAAAGCCGGGGATTTTCACGCTGACCAGAGCTTTGTGTCATTGACAGGGAGTAGCCGGTGGGAACGATCCGATTGGATGGGAAGAAATGGGGAGACTGACCCGAGGTGATTGGATGAGTTCCCAACTTCTGGCCGACCCATGGATATAAAGGGAGCGAGGACAATTGGGATCATCAACATGGTGCTCCTCATGACCAGTAGGTTACCTCTCCGGGTGTTGTGGGGGGGTACGGGAGACAGGCAAAATTCTGAGGGAGTGGACACTGACGGGATGTTACCCCTTGTTGGGGAGTCACGGAATGTGGGGTGGCGCGGGGGCTCAGTGGTTAGCACTGCTGCCTCATGGTCTCAGGGACCCGGGTTCGATCCCACCCTCGGGTGACTGCCTGTGTGTGGAGTTTGCACATTCTCCCCGTGTCTGTGTGGGTCCCCTCTGGGTGCTCCGGTTTCCTCCCACAGTTCAGGGATGTGCAGGTTAGGGTGGATTGGCCATGCTAAATGACCCATAGTGCCCAGGGGATGTGTGGGTTAGGGTGGATTGGCCATGCTAAATTACCCATAGTGCCCAGGGGATGTGTGGGTTAGCACGGAAAATGTTACAGGAATAGGGTAGGGAATGGGTTTGAGTAGGATGCCCTTCAGAGGGTCGGTGTGAACTCAATGGGCTGAATGGCCTGCTTCCACACTGTAGGGATTCTATAGTTCAGTCTCAACATGAGGGGGTCTCCCATTCCTGACAAAAATAAGAGGAATTTCTTCTCAAGGAGAAGAATGAAAGAATTGTGGATGCTGTAAATCAGAAAAAGAAGCAGAAGTTGCTGGTCTGGCAGCATCTGTGAAGGGAAAAACAGAGTTAACGTTTCGGATCTGGTGACCCTTCCTCAGACCTGATGGTAGCCGGGAGGATGGAGAGGGGTTAAGGAGTAAATGATAGGTGGAGATAGAGCCAAAAGAGATAGCAGAACAGTTGGACAGACAAAGGAGTTGCTAACAATCAGGCTGGGAGGGTGAATAGTTGTTAATGGGGACTGTTAGTGACTAACAACAGGGGGTGTGTAGTGGCAGGCTATGTGGTAACAAGGCCTGGTGTGTGGGGTTGGGAGGCTGGGACATGGGAGAGTTTAGGCCCTAAAATTATTGAACTCGGTATTGAGTCCGGAGGGCTGTAGGGTCCTCAAGCGGAAAATGAGGTGTTGTTCCTCCAGCTTGTGTTGGGCTTCACTGGAACACTGTAGGAAGCCAGAGACAGAGATGTTGGCCAGGGAGCAGGGTGGTGTATTAAAGTGGCAGGCAACGGGAAGCTCAGGGTCTTTTTTGCAAGCAGAATGTAGATGTTCTGCGAAGTGGTCGCCAAGTCTACGCTTCATTTCCCCAATGTAGAGGAGACCACATTGTGAGCAGCGAATGCAGTAGACTAGATTCTGGGAAGTGCAGGTGAAATGTTCCTTCACCTGGAAGGTATGTTTGGGCCCGCGGATACTGGGGATGGAGGAGGTAAATGGGCAGGTGTTACACCTTCGCTGGTTACAGGGGAAGATGCCGTGGGGCTGTGGGGTGTGTTGGGGGTGAAGGAAGAGTGGGCCAGGGTGTCCCAGAGGGAATGGTCCCTGCAGAAGGTGGACAAGGGAGGGGAGGGGAATATGTGTCTGGTGATGGCATCTCACTGGAGTTGGCGGAAATGGAAATTTTTCTCTCGAGGGGAGGACAGTAACATAGAAATTGGACTCATTGAGCCTGCTCCACATGCTCAGTAACCCATTCCTGCTTTCTTCCCCATATCTTTCGATCCCTTTGGCTCTAATAGCTATCTCTAACTCCTTCTCAAAAATATTCAATGTTCTGGAAAGTGGTAGAGAGTTCCACAGGCTGCCCACTCTCTGGGTGAAGATGTTTACCTCACTTCCTGGCCTTGAGACTCAAATGAAGTTATCACGGTCTCTGGGCCTTATCACGGTTTCCAGGCCTCATCGCAGACTCCAGGCCTCATTGCGGTCTTCTGGCTATATCACGGCCTCCAGGCCTCATCGCAGACTCCAGGCCTCATTGCGGTCTCCTGGCTATATCGCGGCCTCCAGGCCTCATCGCGGACTCCAGGCCTCATCACGGCCTCCAGGCCTCATCACGGCCTCCAGGCCTCATCACGATCTCCAGGCCTCATCACGGCCTCCAGGCCTCATCATGGACTCCAGGCCTCATCACGTGGTCTGGAAGAGACGGCCAGTGCGGTCTGGAGGAGTGGGCCCGGTGTGATTTGCGTTAGAAGGAGGGGCGGTACGGTGGCTCAGTGGTTAGCACTGCTGCCTCACAGCACCAGGGACCCGGGTTCGATTCCAGCCTCGATCAACCATCTGTGTGGAGTTTGGACATTCTCCCCGTGTCTGCGTGGGTTTCCTCCCACAGTCCAAAGATGTGCCGGTTAGGGTGGGTTGTCCGTGCTAAATAGTCCCGTAGTGTTCAGGGATGTTTAAGTTAGGTGGGTTAGACATGAAAATCAAGGGTAGGGGGATGGGTCTGGGTGGGATACTCTTCAGAGGGTCAGTGTGGTCTTGTTGGGCTGTATGGCCTGTTTCCACACTGTAGGGATTCTATGAATGCTATTCTGACCTTTTATTTCTTTTTCTTTCTGATTAATCACTATGATTTTGTACCTTTGTACCTACACAAGGGTCTGCAATGTTGAATTTTTCAATTCTATATTTTTTGAATTGTTTCCGAAGAACTTTTGCTCAAGAATCTGTACCTTTGTAGCTAAGAGGGTGACGTGAGAGGTGACTTGTAAACTTTTCACTGTGCTCTTGTGACAATGAAACTTATTCTAATTCTAATTTCTCCTCAGCTCAGTCCTACCCCATTTCCTTTAGACTGTGAGGCCCCCCCTCCTCCCTGGTGCTAGGCTCTCCCTGGTCATAAGGAACATCCTTCCTGTGTTGACCATGTCTAGTAGTCTCCACATTTCACTTCCATCAGCAAGCAGACCAGGTTGGGACATTGAATATACTCAAGGCTGTTTTAGAAACGATTCTTCAGTAGCAAAGGAAGTCAAAGTTTCAAGGGGGAAGGGGAGAAGCAGAGAGATGGAGTTGAGGCTGCAATCAGTTGGGGCAAGATTGAGTGACAGAGCTGCCTCAATAGACAGATTGGCCTGTGGTCACTAATAATTCCAGAGATGCCAATTCCCAAATGGTTCATGAGACTCCCAATTGTCCGAACTGTGTAACCCGTGCGTGGTCATGGGCAAAAATTCCAAAGGGGACTCTGAGTGAGACATGGAGAAGCTCAAAGACGTTGAGGCAGAAGAGAATTTCCACGAGGTCCTGCCACCATCTCACACACATCAGGGACACTCCCTTACTTCCTGTCGTGTGCACAGCAATGTTATAAGGTCACTGTTTTCACTGAGGGAGCGTTGCAATGCCGGAGGGTCAGTGCTGAGGGAGCGCCACACTGTCGGAGGGTCAGTGCTGAGGGAACGCCGCACTGTCGGAGGGTCAGCGCTGAGGGAGCGCCGCGCTGTCAGAGGGTCAGTGCTGAGGGAGCGCC
>NC_063378.1:8703319-8712702 GCF_021869965.1 Rhincodon typus | reverse complement strand
GCTGCTTGGCCTGCTGTGTTCATCCAGCTCTACACCTTGTTATCTCTTAAAGCAGACAGTGTACTTGGTTTTATTGATAGGCTCACAACAGCAAGGAGGTAATGTTGAACTTCCACAGGATACTAGTTATACCTCAGTTGGAGTACTGAGTACACGCCACTTTGAGAAAGATGGAAACACTTTGCAGAGAGAGTGCAGAAGAGGATTGCAGAAATGGTCACAGAGATGAGAAGCTTCAGCGACAGATGGGAGAAACCATGAATGCTTCCCCAATGTTCCAGGGAAAATAGCCCCAGCCTATTCAGCCTCTCCCTGTAGCTCAAACCCTCCAACCCTGGCAACATCCTTGTAAATCTTTTCTGAACCTTTGAAAGTTTCACGACATCCTTCCGATAGCAGGGAGACCAGAATAGTATTCTAAAACTGGCCTAACTGATGTCCTGTACAGCCCCAACGTGACCTTCCCAACTCCTATGCTCAACACACTGACCAATAAAAGCAAATGTAACAAATGCCTTCTTCACCGCCCTGTCTACCTGCGACTCCACTTTCAAGGAACTATGAACCTGCTCCCCAAGGCCTCTTAATGCTCCCCAAGACCTTACCATTAAGTGTATAAGTCCTGCCCTGATGTGCCTTTCCAAAATGCAGCACCTCACATTTATCGAAATTAAACTCCACCTACCACTCCTCGGCCCATTGGCCCATCTGATCGAGATCCTGTGGTACTCTGAGGTAACCTCCTTCGCTGTCCACTACACCTCCAATTTTGCTATCATCTGCAAACTTACTAACCATAACTTCCTATGTTCACATCTAAATCATTTGTATAAATGACGAAAAGCTGTGGGCCCAGCACCGATCCCTGTGGCACACCGCTGGTCACAGGCCTCCAGTCTGAAAAGCAACCCTCCACCACCACCCTCTGTCTCCAACCTTCGAGCCAGTTCTGTAACCAAATGGATAGTTCTCCCTGTACTCCATGTGATCTAACCTTGTTAACCAGTGTACCATGTGGAACCTTGTCAAACACCTTACTGAAGTCCATATAGACAACATCCACTGCTCTACCCTCATCAATCCTCTTTGTTGCTTCTTCAAAACAGTCAATCAAGTTAGTGAGACATGATCTGCCATGCACAAAGCCATTTTTACTATCCCTAATCAGACCTTGCCTTTCTGAAAACATGTAAATCCTATCCCTCAGGATTCCCTCCAACAACTTGCCCACCACCGATGTCAGGCTCACTGGTCTACAGTTCCCTGGCTTTCCCTTACCACCTTTTTTAAATAGTAGCGCCACATTGGCCAAACTCCAGACTTCCATCACCTCACCCGTGGCTATCGATGATACAAATATCTCAACAAGGGGCCCAGCAATCACTTCCCTAGCTTCCCACAGAGTTCTAGGGTACACCTGATCAGGTCCCGGAGATTTATCCACCTTTATGCATTTTAAGACGTCCAGCATCTCCACCTCCATAATATGGAATGTTTTTCAAGATGTCGCTATTTATTTCCCCAAGTTCTCCAGCTGCCGTATCCTTCTCCACAGTAAACACTGATGCAAAATACTGGTTTAATATCTCCCCCATCTCCTGCAGTTCCACACACAGGTGGCCTTGCTGATCTTTAAGGGGCCCTATTCTCTCCCTAGTTACCCTTTTGTCCCTAACGTATTTGCAGAATCTCTTTGGATTCTCCTTAACCCTATTTGCCAAACTTATCTCGTGTCCCCTTTTCGCCCTCCTGATTTTCCTATTAAGTAAACTCCTACTGCCTTTGTACTCTTCTGGGGATTCACTCAATCTCTGCTGCCTATATCTGACACACGTTTCCTTCTTTTTCTTGTCTAAAACCTCAATTTCTCTAGTCATCCAGGATTCCCTACACCTACCAGCCTTACCCTTCACCCTAACAGGAACATAATGTCTCTGGATTCCTGTTATCTCATTTTTGAAAGCTTCCCATTTTCCAGCCATCCCTTTACCTGCAAACATCTGCCCCCAATCAACCTTTGAAAGTTCTTGCTTAATACCGTCAAAACTGGCCTTCCTCCAATTTCGAACTTTAACTTTTAGATCCGGTCTATCCTTTTCCATCACTATTTTAAAATTAATAGAATTATGGTCACTGGCCCCAAAGTGCTCCCCAACTGACACCTCAGTCACCTGGCCTACCTTATTTCCCAAGAGTAGGTCAAATTTTGCACCTTCTCTAGCAGGTACATCCACACACTGAATCAGAAAATTTTCTTGTACATACTTAACAAATTTCTCTCCATCTAAGCCCTTAACACAATGGCAGTCCGAGTCTATGTTTGGAAAGCTAAAATCCCCTACCATAAACACTTTATTATTCTTACAGATAACTGAGATTGCCTGACAAATTTGTTTCTCAATTTCCTGCTGACCACTGGGGTGGGTCTACAGAACAATCCCAATGAGGTGATCATCCCTTTCTTATTTCTCAGTTCCCTGGGTGTTATTCCCAGGAATATCCTCCCTAAGTACAGCCATAATGGTGTTCCTAACCAAAACTCTGTTCCCCCTCCTCTCTTGTGCCCCTTTCTATCCTTCCAAAGCATCTTTACCTTAAACATTAAGCTGCCAATCCTGTCCATTCCTGAGCCACATTTCTGTAAACGCTGTGATATTCCAGTCCCATATTCCCAACTATGCACCCTGAGTTCATCTGCCTTACCTGTTACTCCTTTTGCTTCGAAATAAATGCAGTTTAATTTTTCAGTCCTACCTCGCTCTCTGCTTTGTTCCTGCCTGTTCGACTTGCTCCTTTTCCCAGCTGTATCAGTCTCAGACTGATCTCTTTCCTCACTACCTCCCTGGGTCCCATGACCCGCACCCCCAAACTTACAAGTTTGGCTTTTCTCTGGATTGGCAGCGTCCAAAACTAGAGGGGCATAGGTTTAAGGTGAGAGGGGGAAGATTTAAAAGGGACCTGAAGGGCAACTTTTTCACATATATGGAACGAGCTGCCAGAGGAAGTGGTGGAGGCTGGTACAATGACAACATTTAAAAGGCATCAGGATGGGTATATGAATAGGAAGGGTTTAGAGGCATATGGGCCAAATGCTGGCAAATGGGATGACATTAATTTGGGATATCTGGTCGGCATGGACAAGTTGGACCAAAGGGTCTGTTTCTGTGCTGTGCATCTCTATGATTCTTTGAAGAGAAGGCAACTTGATTGAAGAGATTTGAGATGATTTTTCCAAAGCATGAGTAGAGAGGGCGAAACTGTTACTGCTCGTCAAAGGTGCAAGAATGCAGGGCTACAGATTCAAAGTAATTTACACAGGACATAAATACAATTTGAGAGAAAAAAAAAGACTGGAAGGTACAGCCTGGGAGTATGGGGAAGATAGATTCACTGAGGTGTTCAAGAATTAATTACGAGTTTACAAATGAACAGAATAACAGGGCAAAAGGATATGATTAAACTGGAGAGGTTTCAAAAGAGATTTTCCAGGATGTTGCCGTGATTGGAGGATTTGGCAGTTAAGAGTCAACAGACATTGCTGTGGGTCTGGAGTCATATATAGGCCCAGACCAGGTAAGGATGGCAGTTTCCTTCCCTGAAGGACGTTAATGAACCAGATGGGTTTTTCTGACAATTGACAATGGATTCACGGTCATCATTAGATTCTTAATTCCAGATATTTTTATTGAATTCAAATTCCACCATCTGCCATGGCAGGATTCAAACCCAGGTCCCCAGAACATTATCTAGGTCCTGGATTAACTGTCCAGCGATAATACCACGAGGCTATTGCCTCCCCTAAATATCTACTCTGTTAGATACAGAGTAAAGCTCCCTCAACACTGTCCCTCATCAAACAATCCCAGGACAGGGACAGCACGGGGTTAGATACAGAGTAAAGCTCTCTCTACACTGTCCCCCATCAAACACTCCCAGCACAGGGACAGCACGAGGTTAGATACAGAGTTAAGCTCCCTCAACACTGTCCCCCATCTAATATTCTTAGAACGTTGTACAAGACATTAGTTGGGCACCTTCTGGAGTACTGCGTGCTGTTTTGATCGCCCAGTTATAGGAAGGAAACTATTCAAGTGGAGAGGGTTTCTGTAAGACTAACCAAGATGTTACGAGGAATAGAGAGTTTGAGTTATGAAAATAGACTGGGACTTTTTTCACTGGAACGTAGGAAGTTGAGGGGTGACCTTACAGAATTCATAAAATCATGAGGAGCATAGATAGGGTGAATAGCAAAGATCTTTTCCCTAGGGTGGGGGATTTCAAGGCTAGGGGGACATATTTTTAAAGTGAGGGGAGAGAGATTCAAAAAAGACATGAGGGGCGACTCTTTTACACAGAGAGTGGTTTGTGTGTGGAATGAACTTCCTGAGGAAGTGGTGGGTGTGGGTACAGTTACAACGTTTAAAAGATATTTGGATAAGGACATGAATAGGAAATGTTTGGACGGATATGGGCCAGGAGCAGGCAGGTGGGGACTAGTTTAGTTTGGGACTATGGTCGGCATGGACTGGATGGACCGAAGGGTCTGTTTCCGTGCTGTGTGACGCTCATATGAATGCCAGTGATGAGGCAATGGGACAGTTCAGTATCTGGGTTCAAAGGGCAGGAGAAGGAGGACTGTGATTTAGAAAGAAGGTAGAGGTGACCAACTATGGTTATGGGATGAAAACAGCCAAGGGATAGTCAACTATGGTGATTAAAGGTAATGGTGTTGGAAGCTGGTCAGCATTGATGATGGTGCAGACAGCAATGAGCACACATGGTGTTTGGCTCTCACAGAGTTGCAGCAGAGGTGGCCAATCATGGTCTTTGGGATTCATGGGCATGTTGAGAGATGGTCAACTCTGGTCTCTATGGTATATGGTGTGAATAGAGGAGGGTAGCTATAGTTATTAAAGTTAATGGGGAGACAACACTCAGGAAATTTCCAAAAAAACATGGGAACCAACCAATTCATATTGATGGGGTGGACAAAGTCTGACTTTAGAACAACAGAACTGGTGGAGTTTGGGGGACGTGTAGACGGAGCTTTAATCTGTATCTAACCCTGTGCTGTCTCTGTCCTGGGAATGTTTGATGGGGGGACATGCCGAGGGATCTTTACTCTGTATCTAACCCCGTGCTGTCTCTGTCCTGGGAGTGTTTGATGGGGGTAGTGTAGAGGGACCTTTACTCTGTATCTAACACCGTGCTGTCCCTGTCCTGGGAGTGTTTGAAGGGCAAACAGCGTAGAGGGAGCTTTACTCTATATCTAACCCACTGTTGTCCCTGTCCTGGGAATGTTTGATGGGGGGACAGTGTAGAGGAAGCTTTACTCTATATCTAACCCCATGCTCTCCTTGCCTTGGGAGTGTTTGATGGGGGTCAGTGTGGAGAGAGCTTTACTCTGTGTCTAATTCCATGCTGTATTTTCCCTGGTCAAATTTGACATTGGCTGGAACTGTACCAATATTCATGTGAACATCTTAAAGAGGCTGATAAATTGATGAGGTGAAGAACGTGTCCAATTATAAAGTCGCTGTCCTTTCTGTTTGCAGAGCCCGTTGCAGGGGTCATGGTGACCATGATGCCCAACGATACCAACTCCGTGCAGAATGTAACTCTGAGTTGCTCAGCGGAGCATGGCACACGACCGGAATTCTTCTGGACAAAGGATGGGAAGAACATCACGGAGACAGGGAGATTGTCCATCAGGAATTTTGGACAGGCTCTAGTTATGCACATGGTCAGTGTGGAGGACTGTGGGATCTACACATGCCTGGTTGCAAATCAACTCAACAGCAGGACCCAGAGCTTGAATCTTTTAGGTAGTGGCTTGTTGCTACATTAATGTCATTCATCAAACTTTGCACACTCACGTTGGATATTGTCTCCTGGTAGATGGGACCCTATAAGCGGACAACACTTTATTGAACAATCATGTGTGAGCTAAGCAGGCGTTCCAACAACCAATTTCATAGAACGTACTGGAACAACTCCGAAGGTCTGTGGAGAGAGGGGAATGGAATTAAGATTTTGAGACCAGAATTAGAGACCAGGTTTGAGTCCAATTCAGAAATAGCAGGAGGTTATGAGTATTTTACGACTGAAAAGCAAGGAGGTGAAATCGGGTCACATTGGTGGGTCTGGGAAAGGCTAAGGCAGATTGCAGATCACAAGTCTGATTGTGTAAAAGATAATGGGAGTGTTAATCGCTATAGAGAGGACAAGGTACAAGTCGTTTTCCTACAACGTGATCGTTGGGTTCTTGTCTGACCTTGCACTATAGAAAATCGCGTTATAGGGAAATCGTTATACCTGTACAGCAGAAAGTTTGCGCTATCCAACAGCATCCACTGTTCATCAATCACGTTACAACCAATTCCCGTCAACAAAACACACAATAGAGCAGGACTACCTGTATAAATCGAGAAGAGGTGTTAATGGCAGAGATAAGATGTACTCAACCTGAAAGCAAGACTATGAGAATATATTACTACAGGTTATTGGAGGTGGAGAGGGGGAATGTCCAAATAGAGGGACTCAAGTCAATGAAACGTCTTTTTAATTCACTCAAGGGGCTGTGGGTGTTGCTGCCTGGGCCCAGCATTTATTCCCGTCCCCACCTGTCCCTTGAGAAGGTGAGGGTGAACTGCCTTCTTGAACTGCTCAGGTCCATGTGCTGTAGGGTTGACCCACAATGCCCCTTAGGGAGGGAATTCCAGGATTTTGACCCAGCAACACTGACGGAACGGCCAATATGTTTCCAAGTCAGGATGGGGAGTGGTTCAGAGGGGAACTTGCAGGGGGTGGTGTTCCCATGTATCTGCTGCCCCTTGTCCTTCCAGATGGAAGTGGCTGTGGGTTTGGAAGGTGCTGCCTGAGGATCTTTGGTGAATTTCTGCAGAGCATCTTGTAGATGGTACACACTGCTGCGACTGAGCGTCGGTGGGGGAGGGAGTGGGATGTTTGTGGATGTGGTGCCAATCAAGCGGGGGCTGCTTTGTCCTGGATGGTGTCGAGCTTCTTGAGTGTTGTTGGAGCTGCCCCCATCCAGGGCAAGCGGGGAGTATTCCATCACACTCCTGACTTGTGCCTTGTCGATGATGGGACAGGCTTTGGGGAGTCAGGAGGGGAGTTACTCACTGCAGGATTTCCAGCCTCTGACCTGCTCTTGTAGCCGCTGTGTTAATGTGGTGGGTCCAGTTGAGTTTCTGGTCAATGGTAACCCCCAGAATGTTGATAGTGGGGGATTCAGTGATGGGAACACCAGTGAACATCAAGGGGTGATGATTAGATTCTCCCTCATTGGAGATGGTAATTGCTGGAACTTGTCATAGAGGGATAGAGATGTACAGCACGGAAACAGACCCTTCAGCCCAACTCGTCCATGCTGACCAGACATCCCAAACTAAACTAGTCCCATTTGCCAGCATTTGGCCCGTATCCCTCTAAACCCTTTCTATCCATGCGCCCATCCAGATGCCTTTTAAATGTTGTAATTGCACCAGCCTCCACCACTTCCTCTGGCAGCTCGTTCCATACGTGCACCACCCTCTGTGTGAAAAAGTTGCCCCTTAGGTCCCTTTTAAATTTTATCCCTCTCACCTTAAACCTGTGCCCTTCAGTTCTGAGGAAGGGTTTCCAGATCTGAAACGTTATCTCTGATGTCTCTGCACAGATGCTGCCAGACCTGCTGAGCTTTTCCAGCGATTTCTGTTTTAGCCTCTAGTTTTGGACTCCCCTACCCTGGGGGAAAGACCTTTTCTATTCACCCTATCCATGCCCCTCATGATTTTATAAACCTCTATAAGGTCACCCCCTCAGCCTCTGACCCTCCAGGGGAAGAAACTCCCAGCCTCTTCAGCCTCTCCTTATAACTCCAACCCTCCAGTCTCGGTAACATCCTTGTAAATATTTTTTGCACCTTTCCAGTTTAATGACATCCTTCCTGTAGCAGGGAGACCAAGATTGAACGCAGTATTCCAAAAGTGGCCCTAACCAATGTCCTGTACAGCCCCAACATGACCCTCCCAACTCCTATACTCAATGCACTGACCAATAAAGGCAAGCGTACCAAACACCTTCTTCACCGCCCTGTCTACCTGTGACTCCACTTTCAAGGAGCTACTTCCCTGAAATCTCTAGGTTTACAACAATCCTCAGGGCCCTACCATTAATTCCTGGAAACATTAAGTCCTGGAGTGCTGTGAATGTTGCGCCCCATTTGGGAGTCCTACCTGCACATCGTCCCCGATATATTTTCATATCCTTGGTAGTTGAGGAGATATCTTTTTTTATTTTGTAAATATTCCTCCATTGCTCTCTTGGGAAGGGACTTCCACGCCACCCTTTTTAAGAAAAAAATTCTCCTCCTCTCTGATTTAAATGGGCATACCCTTTTTAAAGGATGTTCGCTTGTCCCCTAGGGATCCTAAAATCTCCTCTCATTTTTTGGGTATGTATCCAGCCTATCTAACCTTTCCCGATGAGGTAAATTGCACCTCCACCCAGATCCCAGGAATCTGTCAAGCAAACCTTCGCTGAACTGCTTTCCAACACCTTTTTCAATATGGGTTTGAAAAGTTTGCACTGTGCACCAGAACTGGGCTCAAATCCTCCTTGTATAGCTGTGTCAAAGCAGCTCAATCTTACAGGAGATCGATGTTCCTGCTCCTTGGATGCTGTCTGACCTGCCGTGCTCCTCCAGCTCCATGTTTTAATGTCTCAATTTTATTCCCTGTTCCCCTCACCAAAGGCAACACCATCCCATTTGCCTTCCGACTCACTGTCTGCGCCTATACGCAAACCTTTTTAGTGAGGCTTACACCATTACAGTCAGATCCCTCTGCGTGTCAGAGATCTGTGATCTCCCTTCAGATATTCTGTCCTCTCAATGTGGTCAGGCTCACGTTTTACTGCATTGTATTCCAACACCCAGCTCTTCAATCCGCCCATGTTAGCAATCTGTATCTCTTATGGCCTCCTCTCAGCTTATTTCTCTACCTAGGTTTTAGAACTACAATTAGAATGACCTTTGATTGTCACATCAGTGCAGTGAAAAATTGATAAGTTGCCCGTAAAGTACAAAGGTACCGCGCACAGGATCACAGGAATAAATTAGAAGAGTAAAGAAATAAAAAGTTCAACATTTAGAGTCATCTTAGGTGCAAGGAACCTAGGTCCATTAGCATCTCTGCGTTTGATTGTATGTGTTTGTGTGTGTGTTTCTGTGTGTATGTATGTCTGTGTGTGTGCATGTATGTGTTTGTGCCTGTGTGTGCATGTCTGTCTGTGTGAGAGTCTCTGTGTGTGTGCATCTGTGTGTGTCTGTATTTGTGTGTGTGTGTCTATATGTGAGCACATGCCTGTGTGTGTGTCTGCAT
>NC_063378.1:8700143-8703309 GCF_021869965.1 Rhincodon typus | reverse complement strand
TCTATATGTGAGCACATGCCTGTGTGTGTGTCTGCATGTGTGTGTATCTGTGTGTGTCTGTATTTGTGTGTGTGTGTATCTACGTGTGTGTGTGTATCTACATATGTGTGTATCTGTGTGTGTCTGTATTTGTGTGTGTGTGTGTGTGTCTACATGTGTGTGTCTACATGTGTGTGTATCTGTGTGTGTCTGTATTAGTGTGTGTGTCTATTTGTGTGCGTGTGTGTGTGGGTGTGAGTGTATGAGACTGTGTGTCTGTGTGCGTCTGTATATGTGTTTGTGTGAGTGCATGTGGCTGTGTGTTTGCATGTGTGTCTCTATGCGTATGTGTGTATGTATGTGTATATACTTGCTGTTAAGTCTATGCAAACATTACCTTTGTAAAGACCTTATCTACGCCACATTGTTCTCCTTTCCAGCATCTCCAAGCTTCCCTCAGTGCAGAACAAACCAGAGCTTGCCGAAGAGACACCATTACCTGCCTGTTGTCGTATTTGTGACCTTTGGCATCGTGTTAGTGAGCTTGGTGATATATTTCACAAAAGGTGACTGTCTCTGCACTCTGTAATTCCAATGTTGGCTGAGCTATTGTGGGAACAAGTCTGTGTCCCTGCAGCAACTCAAAAAAACGCGATATGTCAGTGAATTCATGAATGTGTGGCGAAACATAACCTTTTGTTGTCTCTTGCAGTCAGTAAATTCGCTCTCCAGAGAACCAGGTCAAAGAAACCAGTGAGCAAGGAGGGTGAATGAATGAATACAACATCCCATCACAAGCAACGCTGCACCTTCCTCCGATGACTGTCACGTCACTTCTGCTGCGTCTTTGAAAATATTATAAACTCAAAACCAACCAAGATAGGGTCCCTTACCATGCTGCATCCTTTTGTTGAACCACACATTCTCCTCATTTCAACTGTTTCTTTCCTGCACGTTGTCGCCCACAAAACAGTATCCCTCCAGTTATTAAAGGGTGAAATCACCAGAGGACTGCTTTCCTTTCGGGGGACAGCACTGGGTATGGTTCAAGCTGAGGATCATCACATCTCAGGCGAGTGAGAAAGACAGCCCTTCACGGCTGTATCAGCGAGTGTGGGAATTGAACCCATGCTGTTTGGTATCACAGTGCTTCACAAGCTAGCCACACAACATGCTCAGCTAACCAATCCTGACTGTGCTTGCTACATGTATCCCAACTGATGCTGCATCCCTTAACCTGCTGCACTTACCCTCACTCAAACTCAGTCCTTTACACTACTATACACTTATCCCAACTGATGCTGCATCCCTTAACCTGCTGCACTTACCTTCACTCAAACTCTTTACACTTTACACTACGATGCAGTTATCCCAACCGATCCCACTTATCCCACTTTCCCGAACATCTGCCTGGACTGCTTTTGCCCCTTTTCCATTGCTGCATCGATACCTCCCCTTGTACAGAAATGGGACAAGCTCCAGGGGCTTTTGAAGGTGCAAGTGAAAGATGACAGCACCATGTCTCCAAAATCTGGAGAAAGCTTTGCTCCACAGTGCAGTTAATCTCCATGTGATCACCAGTAAACAGACAGGAATGCTCACATCAGTATTAATTAATGAGGAACCAAAGACAGGGGAAGATGAGGACAAGGACATTTGGAGATTTGGCTCCTGCAGTGACTGTGGGCCGGTGTGTTCCACAATCATCTGAATTCCTGCTGAAATCTTTCCCTCTGTCCCTGAACTGCAAAGCCATCAAATAGTCACCCATCTCTTGTACAGTGAAGCTCACTGAGGAGTGCGGTTGGACACAATAATGGAGTTTGGAAGGGAGATGGCTAACAAAATCAGGGCCGCAAGGAGGCCGGAGATGTAGCCCAATCGAGAAGCCAGCAATAATCATTGAGAGGGAAGGCCAAAAAATAGAAACTGGTTGACCCGAAGGTTTTAACCGTTGGGGGTGGGAATGGACAGAAACTTGCTGCTTAATCCTGCTGTTGCTCGTGGCCAGTTCAGGACAAATGCAATCGTGGCAAACCTCAAACAACAATTTACGCCACAGACGGGTACTGCACGGGCAAACCGATTGGCATTGTACGTGAATTTCAGTTCCGCGGTGTGATGCCAGGCACAGATGTGTCACCTTCGGCTAATCGAATCCAGCATTCGAATCAGGCAGGTCGTGCCAGGCACACAGCACTGGACTGTACTCGCACAGCCTACGCTTCGCAAAACCCGAAACAACACGCTGTTGGTTGGAGGCGTTGCAGAACAACCCTGAGGGCACAGATGGCAACAACAACCAGCAATAAATCATAAACTCATAACATAGCTGGTTCATGCTTGCTGAGAGTAATATATATTTACAAGTAGGGACCTATTCGTGTCAAATGATTGAACTGTGTGCAAGTCCTGCATTTTATTTCCAAAGTAAGTGGGCACTTGGCAGCAGCGGGGGGGACGGCAGAACTGCCCTCGGTATCCGTTGCTTTCCTCGAGATAAGATTTTGGCCAATCGGAAACCACACGCCTTCCAGCCAGCCCTCCAGGATAAATTAACGCGGTCCTCTGTAACGTGGTAGTCTTGCATTAGTGCTGATGATGATGTTTGGTCACAACCTTTTCAAAGGGCTTACAATAGGGTTAGAAATGGAGCACAGAGTGAGCGAGAAAAGGACAAAGGTGTGGACAAGAAGCTAGAATGTTGCATCAGAGATAAAACAGCAAAGGGTCAACAGATGGACACTGTAGGTGACATGACATTATAGATTGAATCACCTCTGTCTCCTTCAAATCGCCTCCACTGCTTTTTCGGATTTTGCTGCCTTTTGAAAGGCAGCTGTGTCCCAGTCTCTGTTGCTCTGAGTTGACTACAAGGCAGTGTATGCCTGGATCACATAAGCCCGGGTTACAAAGATACCTTACAGCTGTGGCCCGATCCACGCTTTCGGTATTTCGACTGTCCCTGTCCTCTCCCAATTCAAATCTCTTCTCCCCAGGGAGACCAGGTTCAGCATTTTCATCAGTTTCAATGTCACTAGTGGATGAACCGATGATGCATCAGCTGTTCTAACATAGGGAGCAATTTCAAAATGTTCTCCATGTTTTCAGCTCCTGCCATGGTCTCATCTCTCGGTAAACTCTGTCACCTCCTCCAGCCCCTACACCCCCTCCCAATCTCTGTCAC
>NC_063378.1:8698280-8700133 GCF_021869965.1 Rhincodon typus | reverse complement strand
AATCTCTGTCACCTCCTCCAGCCCCTACACCCCCTCCCTATCTCTGTAACCTCCTCCAGCCCCTATACCCCTCCCTATCTCTGTCATCTCCTCCAGCCCCTACACACCCTCCCTATTTCTGTAACCTCCTCCGGTCCCTACACCCCTCCCTATCTCTATATCCTCCTACACCCCCTCCCTATCTCTGTAACCTCCTCCAGTCCCTACAACCCCTCCCTATCTCTGTAACCCCCTCCAGCTCCTACACCTCTCCCTATCTCTGTAACCTCCTCAAGCCCCTACATCCCCTCCCTATCTCTGTAACCCCCTCCAGCTCCTATACCTCTCCCTATCTCTGTAACCACCTCCAGCATCTACACCCCTCCCTATCTGTAACCTCCTCCAGCCCCTACACCCTCTCCCTATCTCTGTAGCCCCTGCGATCCCGACCTCTCGAGCATCCCCCGATTTCCATCCCTCCGCCATTGGGGTCCATGCCCCTCAGCTAACTGGAGGGGGTGCCCCAAGCTCTGGAAATCCTTCCTTAAGCCTCTCTGCAACCTCCCCCGCCTTTGCAAACCGTGCCTCCCTCAGACATTCCTCCTCATTTGAGGCGGGCCATTGCTGGTGTTTTCCGAGAGGGACAGCGCCATGTGAATGCAGGCGATTTGTTGTTGTAGTGTGAGCACCGTATTCACACACTGGGGAACATTCCCAAAAAACTGATGCCTGGAACCAGAGGTGGGGGAAAACTGGAGGATGGTAGAAGGAGGTGAGGCGCAGGTCAACCTTGATGCGACAGCATGGCTCCAGAGTGATGGGCTGAATGGTCTCCACTCGTGAACCAACCCCACCCTGATCCCCATCCCTTTGTTAACCGTCCGATAGAATTCGCCACAGCGATAACTCAGCCCTCAGCTCCCCTGAGCTTTCCCCATCCAGGGGGGCAGCTCTCCCTCCCTCTCCCCACCCTCTCCCCTTCACCTCACTTGAGGCTCAAGACCGACACGGCCCCTCAACAGACAGACGCCAACAACAAACGGCCCCTCCTGCATTTGGATGGCCCCGGGGGGTCTGAGTGGCAAGCAAGTGGTCCATTTCACGTCAATAGTTTTGCATTTCCCTAGCGCCTTTCTGCACTTCAGCACATCTCAAGACCCCAGTCAAGATCTCGTCGCTGTTTGAGTATTGGGTGTGACACGGCGGTGGCCATTCACAGCATAGCAAGATCCCACAAAGTGCAATGTAGCTGTGGTCAGATAGTCTGTCTTTTCTAATGTTTCTCGAAATAACAATCTCAGGCCTCTGGGACAAGAGATTTCCTGTGTTTCTGTTTGGAAATAGTGGGTGTGGGAACCTGAGAGGGGCCTTTGGTTAATGTCTCATCTAAAATGCAGAACCCCACATCCACGCAGCACTCCCTCAGCACTGACCCTCCGACAGCGCGGCGCTCCCTCAGCACTGACTCTCCGACAGTGCGGCGCTCCCTCAGCGCTGACCCTCCGACAGTGCGGCGCTCCCTCAGCGCTGACCCTCCGACAGTGCCCGCTCCCTCAGCACTGACCCTCCGACAGCGCGGCGCTCCCTCGGCGCTGACCCTCCGACAGTGCCCACTCTCTCAGCACTGACCCTCCAACAGTGCGACGCTCCCTCAGCGCTGACCCTCCGACAGTGCCCACTCCCTCAGCACTGACCCTCCGACAGTGCGACACTCCCTCAGCACTGACCCTCCGACAGTGCCCCCTCCCTCAGCACTGACCCTTTGACAGTGCAGCACTGACCCTCAGTACTGATGCAGCACCCGAGCCTGGATGATGGGCGTAGGTAATCTTGTATGAGTCTCGAACCCTCGAACCTTCCCTGAACCGAGGACA
>NC_063378.1:8686765-8697780 GCF_021869965.1 Rhincodon typus | reverse complement strand
ATGTGGAAAGTCTTCTTGGGGCCTGGGATGGGGGTGAGGGAGGAGGTATGGGGGCAGGTGTAGCACTTCCTGCGGTTGCAGGGAGAAGTGCCGGGTGTGGTGGAGCTGGAGGGGAGTGTGGAGCGGACAACGGAGTCACAGAGAGAGTTGTCCCTCCGGAAAGCAGATAAGGGTGGGGAGGGAAAGATGTCTTTGGTGGTGGGGTCGGATTGCAGATGGCGGAAGTGTCGGAGGATGATGCGTTGGATCCAGAGGTTGGTGGGGTGGTACGCGAGGACGAGGGGGATTCTGTTTTGGTTGTTATTGCGGGGAGGGGGTGTGAGGGATGAGTTGCGGGAAATGCGGGAGACACGGTCGAGGGCGTTCTCGACCACCGAGGGGGCGAAGTTACGGTCCTTGAAAAACAAGGACATCTGGGATGTACGGGAGTGGAATGCCTCATCCTGGGAGCAGATGCGGCGGAGGCGAAGGAATTGGGAATAGGGGATGGCATTTTTGCAGGAAGGTGGGTGGGAGGAGGTGTATTCTAGGTCGCTGTGGGAGTCGGTGGGCTTGAAATGGATATCGGTTTCTTGGTGGTTGCCTCACCGACACCTTCCACCCCAACCTTAAGTTCACCTGGACCATCTCTAATACCTCTCTCTCCTTCCTGGACCTCTCTGTCTCCATCTCTGGCAACCCTCAACTCCCCCTCCCATTCCTCAGACGACATGTCCATCCTGGGCCTCCTGCAGTGCCACAACGATGCTACCCGAAGGTTGCAGGAACAGCAACTCATATTCCGCTTGGGAACCCTGCAGCCCAATGGTATCAATGTGGACTTCACAAGCTTCAAAATCTCCTCTCCCCCTGCCACATCCCAAAACCAGCCCAGCTTGTCCCCACCTCCCTAACCTGTTCTTCCTCCCACCTATCCCCTCCTCCCACCTATCGCCGCACCCCCATCTCCTACCTACTAACCTCATTCCGCCCCCTTGACCTGTCCGTCCTCCCTGGACTGACCTATCCCCTCCCTACCTCCCCACCTACACTCACCTTTACTGGCTCCATTCCCGCCTCTTTGACCGGTCTGTCTCCTCTCCACCTATCCTCTCCTCTATCCATTTTCTATCCGCCTCCCCCTCTCTCCCTATTTATTTCAGAACCCCCTTCCCCTCCCCCATTTCTGAAGAAGGGTCTAGGCCCGAAACGTCAGCCTTCCTGCTCCTCTGATGCTGCTTGGCCTGCTGTGTTCATCCAGCTGTACACTTTGTTATACCAGCATTTGGGAGTGCCTTGCAGACAAATACAGCTCAGACTAGTCTGTCTCTATGTGACCAACAAAAAGAAAAACTATACAAATAGTGTACAAATGACTGAGAAGTGGATTAACTCACCCTGACAACATATGATTGCTGGATTTTCCTACAGAATGCAAGGGGAAGGAGAGCTTTATTTCAGTGCTGAAAATTAATTTGGGAGCTTAACGAGGTAGGATCAGACAGCCTGTCGTCCTGGAGGTTAATGTTGTTTCTGGATGTTGCACAGAGATGAACTTTGATACAATCGCCTCCACACCACTCTGGGTCTCACCTCGGAGCTTCCAATCTGATGTGTTTTTCCCCCTGGCAGTGGTGAACAGAAGTGAATCGGCTTACATTCTGCAATGTACTGTAGTGATTTGTATCCTAACGTGATCGTGATTCTGCAATGGTTTAATTCATTTCTGTCTTGCTCATTGATTCTCTGTGGCCACATTGTCAACTGTGGACACTTCTCTTTTGTGTACCAATGGGACACACTGTGTAACCCCTGACCCTGTGAGAACTTTTCAATAAGCACATTCTCTATCTATCTAGTCCATCTGTCTGTCTATCTGTCTAGGTATCGATCCATCTATCTATCGAGTCTATTGATGTATCAATCCATCTATCTATCTATCTATCTATCTATGTATTGATCCATCCATCTATCTAGCCCATCTGTCTATCTATCTATCTATCTAGTCCATCTATCTATCTCGTCCATCTATCTATCTAGTCCATCCATCTATCTATCTATCCATCTATCTTCCTGCCTGTCTATCTCGGTTCAATGAGAATGAGGAGTTGCTGTGAAGTGCAGTTTGTAACACAATGAGTTACCACTTGGAACACCCTGAGACTGAATTGTGACACACTGTCAGGAAGCTCACATTCCAATGGGACACACTGTCAGGAAGCTCGCATTCCAATGGGACACACTGTCAGGAAGCTCACATTCCAATGGGACACACTAACAGGAAGCTCGCATTCCAATGGGACACACTGACAGGAAGCTCTCCTTCCAATAGGACACACTGACAGGAAGCTCACATTCCAATGGGACACACTAACAGGAAGCTCACATTCCAATGGGACACACTGACAGGAAGCTCTCCTTCCAATAGGACACACTGACAGGAAGCTCACATTCCAATGGGACACACTAACAGGAAGCTCGCATTCCAATGGGACACATTAACAGGAAGCTCGCCATCCAATGGGACACACTGACAGGAAGACCAACCTTCCAATGGGACAACAAGGTGTATAGCTGGATGAACACAGCAGGCCAAGCAGTGTCAGAGGAGCAGAAAGGCTGACGTTTCGGGCCCAGACCCTTCTTCAGAAAGTGCCATTTTCTGAAGGAGGGTCTAGACCCGAAACGTCAGCCTTCCTGCTCCTCTGATGTTGCTCGGCCTGCTGTGTTCATCCAGCTCCACACCTTGTTATCGCAGATTCTCCAGCATCAGCAGTTCCTACTATCTCTTCCAATGGGACACACTGTCAAGAAGCTCGCCATCCAATGGGACACACTGTCAGGAAGCTCGCCATCCAATGGGACACACTGTCAGGAAGCTCGCCACCCAATGGGACACACTGTCAAGAAGCTTGCCATCCAATGGGACACACTGACAGGACGACTGGGCTCAGAACAGGTCTGTGTGGTTAACAAACCAGAGAGCTCTGTGAAGGAGCAAGATGGGTTGAAGTGTGATTTGGTGGAGAATATCATCAAAGAATTCTCAGAACCTTTTATTGAGGTACCATATCAGGAAACAGGGTTAACAAACACCAGGAGGCTGGGTGTGGGGACCAGGTAAAAAGATGTGACAGTAGGTGGGTCTGCAAATGGAACATGCATGGGGAGATTAGATACACAGTAAAGCTCCCTCTACACTGTCCCCCATCAAACACTCCCAGGACAGGAATAGTACGGGGTTAGATACAGAGTAAAGCTCTCTCTACACTGTCCCCCATCAAACACTCCCAGGGACAGGGACAGCACAGGGTTAGATACAGAGTAAAGCTCTCTCTACACTGTCCCCCATCAAACACTCCTAGCACAGTGTTAGATACAGAGTAAAGCTCTCTCTACACTGTCCCCCATCAAACACTCCCAGGACAGGAATAGCACAGGGTTAGATACAGAGTAAAGCTCTCTCTGCACTGTCCCCCATCAAACACTCCCAGGACAGGGACAGCACGGGGTTAGATACAGAGTGAAGTTTCCTCTACACTGTCCCCCATCAAACACTCCCTGGGCAGCGACAGCACAGAGTTAGACACAGAGAGTTAAGCTCTCTCTTCAGTGCTCCCCCCCATCCAACATTGTTGGTCAGGCCCCTTCTGGAGCACTGCATGCTGTTTTGGTCACCCAGTTATAGGAAGGAAACTATTAAAGTGGAGAGGGTTTCTGTAAGACTAACCACGATGTTACCAGGAATAGAGAATTTGAGTTATGAAAATAGGCTGGGACTTTTTTCACTGGAACGTAGGAAGTTGAGGGGGTGACCTTACAGAAGTCCATAAAATCATGAGGAGCATAGATAGGGTGAATAGCAAAGATCTTTTCCCTAGGTTGGGGGATTTCAAGGCTAGGGGGACATATTTTTAAAGTGAGGGGAGAAAGATTTAAAAAAGACATGAGGGGCGACTCTTTTACACAGAGAGTGGTTTGTGTGTGGAATGAACTTCCTGAGGAAGTGGTGGGTGTGGGTACAGTTACAACGTTTAAAAGATATTTGGATAAGGAAATGTTCCTATTCCACTATCTGCTGTGGGGGGACTTGAACCCAGGTTCCCAGAATATTATCCAGGTTTACTAGATTAACTGTCCACTGATAATACCACCAGGCCATCACCTCCCCATCAGTAAATGAGTGAATTTTCCATGCATTACAGCCTTCAGTATCCGGAAGACCATCAGGTGTTGGAGCAGAATTAGGCCGCTCGGCCCATCAAGTCTGTTCCACCATTCAATCACGGCTGATATGTTTCTCAACCCCATTCTCCTGCCTTCTCCCCGTAACCCTCCATCCCCTCACTAATCAGGAACCTATCTATCTCTGTCTTAAACACACTCAATGACTTGCCCTCCCCAGCCCCTCTGTAGCAATGGGTTCCACAATTCACCCCCCTCTGGCTGAAGAAATTCCTCCTCATCTCGGGTCGTCCCTTCACTCTTAGGCTGTGGCCTTGGGTCTCAGTCCCTCGTTCACATAGAGTCATAGAATCCGACAGCACAGAAACAGACCCTTCGGTCTAACCAGTCCATGCTGACCATAATCCCAAACTAAACTAGTCCCACCTGCCTGCTCCTGGCCCATATCCCTCCAAACCTTTCCTATCCATGTCCTTACCCAAATGTCTTTTAAACATTGTAACTGTACCCACATCCACTGCTTCCTTTGGATGTTCATCCTCCACATGAACCATTCTCCGAGCAAATAAAAATGCCCCTCATTTCTTTTAAAATCTTTCTCCTCTTACCTTAAAAATGTGTCCCCTAGTCTTGAGCTCCCCCACCCTGGGGAAGATACACCTGATATTCACCCTATCTCTACCCCTCATAATTTTATAAACCTCTATAAGGTCACCTCTCAACCTCCTACACTCCAGTGAAAAAAATCCCAGCCTATCCAGCCTCTACTTATAACTCAAACCTTCCACACCTGGCAACGTCCTGGTAAATCTGTTCTGAACCCTCTCCAGCTTAATAATATCCTTCCTATACTGAGCATCCAGAACTGGACACAGTGCTCCAGAAGAGGCCTCACCAATGTCCTGTACAAACTCAACATGACGTCCCCAACTCTTATACTCAAAGGTCTGAGCAATGAAGGCAGGCGTGCTAAATGCCTTCTTAACCACCCTGTCTATATGTGACACAAACTTCAAAGAAAAATATACCTGAACCCCTAGGTCTCTCTGTTCTATAACATTACGCATGGCCCTACCTTTAATTGCATAAGTCTGTTCCTTGTTTGTTTTACCAAAATGATATAACTCGCATTTATCCAAATTAAACTCCATCTGCCACTCCTCAGCTCATTGACCCAACTGGAAACATCTTCTCCACGTCTACTCTATCCTCTCAGTATTCTGTAAGCTTCAATCATATCCTCCTGAACTCCATCAAGTACAGACCCAGAGTCTTCAACCACTTTCTCGTGTACCTCCTCTGGGCTCCCTTCCAAGGCTAGAGCATCCTTCCTTAGGTACAGGGCCCAAAACTTTCAGCACTGGCGTGGAATCCCTCACATGGGGATTTTGATAACCATAAGTCCATGGGTTTCCCATAGTGTCTCGCAGCGCAATATCACTTTTGATTTTGTTTCCCTTGGCTGTTTTGCCGTAAATTCTTGGTTCCTCCTCCTGAGTATCACTTTCGGTGGTGCCTTGACGCTAATGCCAGGAGGTCCACTCAAATGAATCATTGACACCCGAGTGGCCTCCATGTTTCGAAGTGAAAGGGACTTGGTGGGTCGGGGAGGGGGTTTCGAGACCTCACAAGGCCGGGGGAAGAAGCTTTGTCGCTTCTCCGAACCCAAAGTCATGGGAAGCTATTGGTGAACCCGAGCCAAGGGTGCAAATCCCAGCAGATGCCTGTTGGTGAAGATTATAATTGCTTTACATGAAGCCTATTGACTGTGGCTGCTGTTAGCTTGGCCTCTTTTCGTTGGCTGTAATCCCCAAGTGCCCTGCCCTTCAGCGCTACTTCAGTTGTAAGAGTTGCTGTGGGTCTGGAGTCACATGGAGGCCAGGCCACAGATGGACAGCTGATCTCTCGAAAAGGAAGTGAGTGATGCAGGGGGTGCGGTTACATCGATCTCCCTGCAGTCAGCATTTCAATTCCAGCTTTTATTCTATTCCAATTTTGATGGAGAGTGTAAATTACTGGATGGCTGTTTGGAGGAGATAGCCCAGAACTAATGGGATGGATGGTCTCCCTCAGTGACGGCGTTGTTGATTCCATGATGAGCGACATAAAGTCTACACGCACCAAATGTAAATACATGTGTACATGCAGGTACATACACACATGCACAAACTCACACACACACACACACACAAATGTACAAACACACACACGCACACACAAACTCACACACGTACACACACACACACACAAACTCACACACACACGTACACACACACACACGAACACATACATGCACGCACACACACGTACACACACACGTACAAACACACAAACGTACAAACACACACACGCACACACAACTCACACACGTACACACACACACACAAACTCACACATGCATGTATACACTCACACACCTATACACACACACGTACATACACACACGCACGCACACACATGTACACACACACACATGTACACAGACACATACACATGCTGGCACACACATACACACACGTACATATACACACACACACACACACACACACATGCATGCACACACATAGATACACACACACATATGCACGCACATGCACTCTCACACACTCACGCACAGACACGAACACACACACACTCTCAAACACACACACAGACACGAACACACACACATAGACACACACAAATACACAAATACACACATGCACACACACATAAACACACACACACACACGCACACATACACACACACATGCTGACACACCCACATACACACAGACACATGCACACACACATTCACACACACAGACACGCACACACACTCACACTCACAGACACACACACACAAACACACACACACACACTCACATGTGCACACACACACACACATGCACACCCACAGACACACGCACGCACACACACACAAAGTGTGAAGCTGGTCTGGTGTGGCACCTACGTCGCACAGCACTGACACAGTGAGCTCAGTGATTGCTTCAGAGTACAGCAGCTCAATACCCACTGACAGCTGCAACTCTCTATGCAGTGCAATACGATTCTGAACTCTGTTTAAACAACCGTGAAGCCATCAGATTATCATAAAAACCCAACAAGTTCACTTGTGCCACTTTCTTGCTGTCATTACTCAATCTGGGCCTATATCTGACGCACACACAATTTCATGAGAATAAGGGCCAACTAATTTAAGCTGCTTCATCAATGACCTTCCCCCCATCATAAGACGTGCGTGATGATTGCACAATGTTCAGCACTATTTGTGACTCCTCAGATACTGAAGCAGTCTGTGTTCAAATGGAGCAAGATCTGGACAATATTCAGGCTTGGGCTGATAAGTGGCAAGTGACATTCGCGCCACACAAATGCCAGGCTCTGACCATCACCAATAAGAGACAATCTAACCAATTCCCTTTGACATTCAATGGTGTTCCCATCACTGAATCCCCCGGCTATCAACATCCTGGGGGTTACCATTGACCAGAAACTCAACTGGACTCACCATATAAACACAGCGGCTACAAGAGCAGGTCAGAGGCTGGGAATCCTGCAGCGAGTAACTCCCCTCCTGACTCCCCCCAAAGCCTGTCCCACCATTGACAAGGCACAAGTCAGGAGTGGGATGGAATACTCCCCACTTGCCCCTGGATGGGGGCAGCTCCAACAACACTCAAGAAGCTCGACACCATCCAGAACAAAGCAGCCCCCGCTCAATTGGCACCACATCCACAAACATCCCACTCCCTCCCCCCACCGACGCTCAGTCGCAGCAGTGTGTACCATCTACAAGATGCACTGCAGAAACTCACCAAAGATCCTCATACAGCACCTTCCAAATCCCACAGCCACTTCCATCCAGAAGGACAAGGGGCAGCAGATACATGGGAACACCACCCCCTGCAAGTTCCCCTCCGAGCCCCTCCCCATCCTGACTTGGAAATATATCCCCGTTCCTTCAGTGTCGCCGGGTCAAAATCCTGGAATTCCCTCCCTAAGGGACATTGTGGGTCTACCCTACTGCACATGGACTGCAGCGGTTCAAGAAGGCAGCTCACCCCCACCTTCTCAAGGGGGGGCAACTAGGGATGGGCAATAAATGCTGGGCCCAGGCAGGGAGGTCCATATCCATTCTTAAGTACCCCAGCCTCTGTCCATTTCAGAGGGAACCTTGTTGTGTGATGGGTCTGGAGTCACATGTAGTCCAGACTGGGTGAGGTTGGCAGGTTTCCTTCCCTAAAGAGCACTGGTGAAACAGATGGGTTTTTACGCCACTGGGCGTATGGACTTTTCATTCCTGCTTTTTATCGAACTCAGTGTTCACCCATTGGTGGAATTTGAAGCTGTGTCTGGAGATCATTCGCTTGAAGTTGGAGGTCCAGAGCCCAGAGATCCACCAATTGCGGCCATGCCTTCACCTGCCTGGGGCCCTGAGCTCTTGTTCAGAAAAAGGCCCCACGCTGACAAACTCCAACACTAAACAGCCTGCATTCATGTAGCGCCCATTGGCCTCGGGGTTCCCTGGGGCCAAGAAAGGGGGTAACAAAGAAACTATTGCATCTGTATTGTAATTGTCACACTCTTGCAGCATCTCAAATATTTCTGAAAGGTCGTCGTGACAGAACATAGAACAGTACAGCACAGTACAGGCCCTTCGGCCCATGATGTTGTGCCAAAATTTTACCCTAATCCTAAGGTCTATCTAACCTCCACCCCTACCTTATACTATCATCCATATGCCTATCTAATAGCCGCTTAAATGCCCCTAATGAGGCCGACTCCACTCCCCTCTCCGGCAATGCATTCCACGCCCCTACTATTCTCTGAGTAAAGAACCTACCTCTGACGTCTCCTCTATATCTACCTCCACTCACTTTAAAACTATGCCCCCTCGTAATAGCTACCTCCACCCTAGGAAAAAGTCTCTGGCTGTCTACTCTATCTATACCTCTGATCATTTTGTACACCTCTATCAAGTCAATGATGTGATGTGCATTTGTTTCTGGTGAGGATGGTTTGGACTGCTGTTTTAATCCATTACTGGCAGGAATGAACCATGCGGGACATACACACATCTCAAGACCTGCTCTGCCATTCAATAAGATCAAGGCCAATCAGATTGTGGTTCTTCCCTCACTAAACCCACAATGACCCCGCCCCGACTCCCAATAATAATCTGTGACTCCCTGCTCAGTCAAGAATCCATCTAATTCCACGTTATGCACATTTCCTTTGCCAAATTAGGACTCAGAGATTTTAACAGACTCGCAAGAAGAGATTGTACCACGATCTTGAACAGGAGGCCCTCTGATTTTAAAACACCGCCTCAGCACCTTTCATCTGTCAATAAAGTCTCCTCTCATTCTTTGAAGCTCCAGTAACTAAAAGGGCCGACAGGAAAAGCCTAGAATAGGAGGCAAGCAAGATGTTCCCAATGACCAGGGGAGAGTGCGGAAGGAGGGGGTCACAGTCTAAAGGAGACGGGATAGGACTGAGATGAGGAGAAATGTCTTCACCCAGAGAGTGGGGAACCTCTGGAATTCTCTGCCACACAAAGTGATTAAGGACAAAACACTGAATGTTTACAGAAAGGAGTTGAAGATAGTTTAGGGCTAAAGGGATCAAAGGGTGTGGAGAAAGAGTGAGAACAGTGGGAACATGATCATATTGAATGGTTGTGCCGACTCAGTGGGCTGAATGGCCTCTTGTTTTCGATGTTTCCCGAGCTTCGACCGACTCAAAATTCCCTGTGAAGGTGACATCGCCCTGTTCCAGGAATCAGCCGAATAAACCTTTGGTGAAATATTCCGTAAGTACAGAGACCAGGACAGAGAGCCATGGTCCAGGTGCGGCATGCTCAAGGCCATGTGCCATTGGTGTCCATACTCCCCCTACCTGGCAACAACAGTCAATGTTCAACACTTTCTCCACCCAATGGGTTTCAATCAGCTTTTGCCTTCCCTGTGGAAGCAACAAGGGAAGTGTTGGGAATACCTGTCCCTTGACATTATGGCCCCCCCATCACTGCCACCTCCTTCCCCGGCCCTGGTGGTTTCTTCTGGGCTTTCCCAGCTGTCTGTAAAAGGGGATTGGGTGCGTGACTCCCTGTGCCCATCAAGAGGTACAGGGATGGGCCGAGTGGACCGGTGCAGGTGGCTGGGAGTCCCAACGGTAGAGGATAAAAGGAGATGCAAAGACAAGAGCTGCGGTTTGAAAACCGGGTTGGGGGGTGGTCTCCCATTTCTGACAAGGGTGTAGCGCAATCTCTTCTCACGAGGCTGTTAAAATCTCTCAATCCTAAAATAGTGAGGTGGCAGCTTTGCTTAGTGATACAGGGATACACCAATTCTTGATTAACCAGGGAGTCAAAGGTTGTTGGAAGCAAGACACTGCAGATGCTGGAAATTTATTGCCCATCCCTAATTGCCCCAGAGGGCAGTTCAGAGTCAACCACATTGCTGTGGGTCTGGAGTCACATGTAGGCCAGACCAGGTAAGGATGGCAGTTTCCTTCCCTAAAAGGGCATTAGTGAACCTGAAACTAATGGAGGTAAACAAGGAACAAGAGTTGGTCACTCGGCCCTTCAAAACTGACCCGACATTCACCGCTGAATTGACTTTAAGCTCAACTCTACATTCCTGCATCTCCCCCCATAATCTTCCATCCCTTCGGTCATCCAGAATCTATCTACCTCTGCCTGAAATATATCTAAAAGATTATACATCCACTACATTTTGAGGAAGGGCTTTCCAAAGACTCACAACCCTTTGAGAGAGAAAACGTTTCCTCATCTCTGTTTGGAATGGGAAACTGTTTATTGTTAAACAGTGACCCCCTAGTTTTGG
>NC_063378.1:8675615-8686265 GCF_021869965.1 Rhincodon typus | reverse complement strand
TTCTGTACACAGTGCTCCAGATGTGGTCTCACCAATGCCCTCTATACCTGAAGCTCCTGACTCTTGTGTTCAATTCCCCCTCGCGATAAACCATTACATTCTAACAGCTTTCTCAATTTGCCCAAAAGCCTTTCTCTTATGGGGCCAGCTTGTGGGTCTGGGGGTATGATTCTCTCTTAGGGTTCTTGTACAGTGTTGAGATACGAGTGGTCCTGGGCTCAACTCCCAGACGAGCCCAGATTTCTTAAGATGGCGCAGTGGCTCAGTGGTTAGCACTGCTGCCTCACAGCCAGGGACCCAGGTTCACTTCCACCCTCGGGCACCTGTCTGTGTGGAGTTTGCACATTCTCCCTGTGTCTGTGTGTGTTTGCTCTGGTTTCCTTTAACAGCCCAAAGATGTGCAGATTAGGGTGGGTTGGAAACAGACCCTTTGGTCCAACTCATCCATGCCGACCAGATACCCCATATTAATCTAGTCCCATTTGGCCCATATCCCTCTAAATCCTTCCTATTCATGTACCCATCCAGGTGCCTTTTAAATGTTGTAATTGTATCAGCCTCCACCACTTCCTCTGGCAGCTCATTCCATACACGCACCACCCTCTGTGTGAAAAAGTTGCCTCTCAGGTCCCTTTTAAATCTTTCCCCTCTCACCTTAAACCTATGCCCTCCATTTTTGAACTCCCCTACCCTGGGGGAAAAGACCTTGGCTATTCACCTTATCCATGCTCCTCATGATTTTATAAACCTCTATAAGGTCACTCCTCAGCCTCCAACGCTCCAGGGAAAATAGCCCCAGCCTATTCAGACTCTCCCTGTAGCTCAAACCCTCCAACCCTGACAACATCCTTGTAGATCTTTTCTGAAACCTTTCAAGTTTGTCAACATCCTTCCTACAGCAGGGAGACCAGAATTGCCTACAGTATTCCAAAAGTGGCCCTAACCAATGTCAATAAATTGAAGCCCTTTTGTCTCTCTATAAGGAAATCGATTCTAAAAGTAGAGAAGTTGCTGCAGCTGTACAAGGCATTGGTGAGACCGCGGCCAGAATGTTGTGTACAATTTTGGTTTCCTCACTTGAGGAGAGCTGGCGTTGTATTGAAAGCAGTTCACAGGATATTCGCTCAATCGTTTCCAGAGATGAGGGATCTGTCTCATGACATCGAGCAGTTTACATCTAAACTCTCTGGAGTTTAGCACAACAAGAGGAGATCTAATTGAGGTCTGTAAGATGCTAAGGGGTGATAAGACCATCAGAACATAAGACATAGGAGCAGAAATTAGGCCATTCGGCCCATCAAGTCTGCTCCGCCATTCAATCATGTCTGATAAGTTCCTCAACCCCATTCTCCCGATGTCTCCCCATAACCCTTGAGCCCCTTGATAATCAAGAACCTATCTATCTCCATCTTAAATGTACTCAACGACCTGGCCTCCACAGCCTTCTGTGGCAGTGAATTCCATAGATTCACCACTCTCTGGCTGAAGAAGTTTCTCCTTATCTCCGTTCTAAAGGGTCTTCCCTTTACTCTAAGGCTGTGCCCTCGGGTCCTCGTCTCTCCTACCAATGGAAACATCTTCCCAACATCCACTCCATCCAGGCCATTCAGTATTCTTTAAGTTTCAATTCAATCCCCCTTCATCGTTCTAAACTCCAATGAGTATAGTCCCAGAGTCCTCAAACGTTCCTCATATGTTAAGCTTTTCATTCCTGGGACCGTTCTTGTGAACCTCCTCTGAACCTGCTCCAGGGCCAGTACATCCTTCCTGAGATATTGGGCCCAAAGATCATCAAGAGATCATCAAAGAAGATGTAGAGAGGGTGTTTCCTCAAGTGGGGCTGTCTGGAATGAGATGTCACAGTTTCAGGTTAAGACTCCAGCAGATTTAAAACAGAGGTGAAGAGAAATTGTCTTCCCACCTTGACTCAGCCTTCTGCCCCGGGTCCAATCCCTACCCACATACATCCATGATTCATCTGACCCCTTATGCTGGTTTCAAAACTTCCAGTTTACCTTCTTTACCATGGATGTGCAATCCCTTTACACGTCCATTCCCCACCAGGAGGGTCTTAGGGCTCTCCGCTTCTTCCTGGAGCAAAGGCCTGAACCATCCCCACCCACCAGCATCCTCCTCCGCTTGGCCGAGCTCGTCCTCACCCTCAACAACTTCTCTTTCAACTCTTCTCATTTTCTTCAGGTCAGAGGGGTTGCCATGGGTACCCGCATGGGCCCTAGTTATGCCTGTCTCTTCATGGGGTACGTGGAACATTCCTTGTTCTAGTCCTATTCCGGCCCCCACCCACAACTCTTTCTCCAACACATCGATGATATCATAGGCGCTGCTTCCCTCTCTCGTCTGGAATTGGAGCATATAAACTGACGTTTTCCCAGCCACCATCGGTTCTGAGGACCCGAAACGCTACCTCTGTTTTTTTCTCCTTCACAGATGCTGCCAGACCTGCTGAGCTTTTCCAGCAACTTCTGTTTTTCTGTTGTGAAGAGAAATTAGTTCCTCTGAAAGGGTTACGAATCTGTGGAATTCAATAGGCCAGAGGGCAATGGTTGTGGGGCCGTTGTTTTTTAAGAAGATTAAAAGACGAGATTTTACTTCGCAACAGGCGACAGTGTAGTAGTTTGGGATGAGGTGAGACCAGAATGACCAACTGTGGCTCCCGGTTCTCATTTCCTCCCAATTATAGGAGATGGGCGTCCCTTTCTGAGCAGCTCGTTGTGACGGCGGAAGTGCGAACGGCATTTTAAACTCGGCAAACAGGTTCAGCTCCCCACCTGCCCTCCTGGTTCCGGTTCCACAAGTTTGAAACCGGGATTGGCAGGAACCTGGTGTCTCTGCACAGCGCTGCTAACCTTCTGAGTTAACCCCTGGCTCTGACAGTGAGCCCACATAACTATTTGGAATAGTGTGGGGTTGGCGCGCGCACACACACACACACACGCGCAAGCAGAGAGTTAGATCTCTCAGTCTGCACAGGGCCGTGCTGAAGAGGAGATTGTGTATTCTGCACTGTGTGTGCCTGAGAGGACAGGAGCTGTACTCACTGAAGAAGAATCAGGTAAATACTCCCTATTTATTTCAGATCCCCCTTCCCCTCCCCCATTTCTGAAGAAGGGTCTAGGCCCGAAACGTCAGCCTTCCTGCTCCTCTGATGCTGCTTGGCTTGCTGTGTTCATCCAGCTCTATCCACCTTCTTATCTCAAATACTTTGGCGAGCGGGTTGGGGTGGTTCCAACTTTTTACGTTGTTGCTTCGTTCTCAGACCGCAGAGAGTCCCCAACACATCGCCACTCTCTCCCTGAGCCATCTCTTACCCCAGACATCCCTGACAATCTCTGCCCTCCCATATACCTCCGATTGCCCCTCTCCCCTTGTGAAAGTTCCTTTCGAATCTGCTTCCTTCGCCTTCCTAGTCATAGAGTCACACAGCACGGGTACAGATCCTTTGGCTCAACTCGTCCATAGTGACCAGGGTTCCCTAACTGAACTAGTCCCATTTAGAATCATAGAGTCATAAAGTCATACAGCATGGATACAGACCCTTCGGTCCATGTCATTCATACTGACCAGGTTTCCCTAACTGAACTAGTCCCAAATAAAGCCATAGAGATGTACAGCATTGAAACAGACCCTTCAGCCCAACTTATCCATGCCAACTAGATATCCTAAATTAATCCAGTCCCATTTGCCTGCATTTGGCCCATATCCCTCTAAACCCTTCCTATCCATGTCCCCATCCAGATGCCTTTTAAATGTTGTAATTGTACCAGCCCCCACCACTTCCTCTGGCAGCTCATTCCATACACGCACCACCCTCTGTGTGAAAAAGTTGCCCCTCAGCTCCCTTTTAAATCTTTCCCCTCTCACCTTAAACCTATGGCCTCTACTGTTGGAATCCCTTACCCTTGGGAAATAGACCATGACTATTCACCTTATCTATGCCCCTCATGACTTTATAAACCTCTATAAGGTCACCCCCTCAGCCCCCGATGCTCCAGGGAGAATAGCCCCAGCCTATTTAGCCTCTCCCTGTAGTTCAAACCCTCCAACCCTGGCAACATCCCTGTAAATCTTTTCTGAACCCTTTCAAGTTTCACAACGTCCTTCCTGTAGCAGGGAGACCAGAATTGAACACAGTATTCCAAAAGTGGCCCGAACCAATGTCCTGTACAGCCCCAACATGACCCTCCCAACTCCTATACTCAATGCACTGACCAATAAAGGCAAGCGTACCAAACACCTTCTTCACCGCCCTGTCTACCTGCAACTCCACTTTCAAGGAACTATTTACCTGCACCCCAAGATCTCTTTGTTTGGCAACACTCACTTTGCGCATTCCAGATCATAACCGCTCATTGTGTTAAACAAAAAATGGCTTTCATGTGCTTTCAGCTTCCCCTGCTAATAGTCTTAATTAATCCATGGGTTCATTCATTCCCTCCACAGTTATGGCAGGGATAGCTCAGTTAGCTGGATGGCTGGTTTGCAATGCAGGGAGATGCCAACAGCTTGGCTTCCATCCTTGTACCAGCTGGGGTTACCATGAAGGACCTTCCTTCTCAACCTCTCCCTCCTGAGGCGTGGCGACCCTCAGGTTAAACCTCCACCAGTCCCCCCTCTCTCTCTCTGATGAGGAAAGCAACCTTATGGCGACATACCCTTTTTGTATTTTACACAATCCTTCCGAATTGGAAAGCTGACGAGTGCTGTGCCTCCTGGGAACTGGGAGTCTCCTTGGTCATCCGAAGAAGGAGGGCCAGCAGAGGCTAGATGAACGAATGGACTTTGGGAACCACTGAGGGCCAGAGGAGCTCTCTCTGATTCCCCATGGGTTAGATGACAACAAGAGGTGGGTCTTGGAAATTATGTTCTAATTTGGAGGGGATTGAAGGATCCAATATGGACTGACTATGTCCTCTTCTGGGAATAAAGGATGAATACAGAGGGGTCCCTGGATTTATGAGGGGCCTACTTTGAAATGCAATCCCACACGGGGTTGTCATTTCAACGATCCAGTATACGAATGTTTCCTGTACGTATGCTCTGCCTCACGTACAAAATCGACTTGAGAGTGGTTTGAATCCTCTTCAGAACTGCTGAAATCCTGTGGCCTCAAGATTAGTACATTTAGATCAGATGAGACTGAGGGTGAGCTTGCTAACTGAAGACCAAATTGCTTAACGACAGGAGACAGAGGGTGGGGGTGGAGGGTTGTATTTTGGACTGGAGGCCTGTGACCAGCGATGTGCCACAGGGATCGGTACTGGGTTCACTTCTGTCTCTCATTTATATCAATGATTTGGACGTGAATAAAGGAGGACTGGTTAGTAAGTTTGTGGATGACACCAAGACTGGTGGGATAGTGGGCAGTGAAGAAGGTTATCTCAGATTGCAAAGGGATCTTGATCAATTGAGTCGACAGGCTGAGGAGTGGCAGATGGAGATTAATTTGGATAAATGTGAGGTATTACATTTTGGTAAAACAAAGGAAGGACTTTATACAATTAAAAGTAGGGCCTTGGGTAGTGTTGTATAACAGTGAGACCTAGGGGTTCAGGTACATAATTCTTTGAAGCTTGAGACACATATAGACAGGGTGGTTAAGAAGGTGTTTAGCACGCTTGCCTTCATTGCTCAGACCTTTGGGTACAGGAGTTGGGGACGTTATGTTGAGGTTGTACTGGATGTTTGTGAGGCCTTTTCTGGAGCACTGTGTCCGGTTCTGGTCGCCCTCTTATGGGAAGGATATTATTAAACTGGAGAGGGTTCAGAAAATATTTACCAGCTTGTTGCTGGGAATGGAAGGTTTGAGTTATAATGAGAGGCTGGAACTTTTTTTCACTGGAGTGTAAGAGGCTGAGGGATGACCCCATAGAGGTTTATAAACTCACGAGGGGCATGGATAGGGTGAAGAGACAAGGTCTTTTCCTCAGGGTAGGGGAGTCCAAAACTAGAGGGGCACAGGTTTAAGGTGAGAGGGGAAGATTTTAAAAGGGAGCTGAGGGGCAACTTTTTCACACAGAGGGTGGTGCGTGTATGGAATGAGCTGCCAGAGGAAGTGGTGGAGGCTGGTACAATTACAACATTTAAAAGGCATCTGGATGGGGACATGGATAGGAAGGGTTTAGAGGGACATGGGCCGAATGCTGGCAAATGGGACGAGTTTACTTTGGGATTATAGTCGGCATGGACTGGTCAGACCGGAGGGCCTGTTTCAGTGCTGTATGGCACACCCAGTCTTGAAATGTTAGCTATGATTCTCTCTCTGTGTCCCCTCTGGTGTGAAGGTGGGTGGAGTGGGGGCGGAGGGGAGACAGACGAGGGGATGGAGGGGTTTGGTGGCTTACAGTTTTCAAAATCAAAAGGGGTAGAAAGGTCCAATTGGAGACAGGCTGTTCAGAGACTGAGGTTAGGTATCACTTCCTTGTACAGAGGGGTGTGCGAAAGTATAGACCCCTCTCCCTTTTCTCTCAGCCCCACCGCATTCAAACAGAAACGGCCCCCAGGCCAGGAGGGGGTTGATTCTTTATTCATTCACAAGATGAGGGTGTTGCTGGCTAGGCAGCATTTATTGTCCATCCCTAATTGCCCAGAGGGCAGTTAAGAGTCAACCACTTTGCTGTGGGTCTGGAGTCCCATGTAGGCCAGACCAGGTAAGGATGGCGCTTTCCTTCCCTAAAGGACATTAGTGAACCAGATGGGTTTTTCCGACAATCGGCAATGGGTTCATGGTCATCATTATATTCTTAGTAGTAATATTAAATTCAAATTCCACCATCTGCTGTGGTGGGATTTGAACCCAGGTCCTCAGAACATTATCTGGATTAACAGTCCAGTGATAATACCACTAGGCCATCACCTCCCAATAAACTCAAAGCAAGTCGAATAGATTTTTATCGAGTGAGAAGTTTGAAGGGTGTGGAGTGGATTCGGTTCAGCCTGCTGCAAAGGGGTATGGGAGCGAGGCAGTTGGACAGAGTTAGAGTCCAGGTGGGATAGAATGTGGCTGAATGGCCTCCTCTGCACCCCACACTTGTGTGTGCAATCAACAAACGGTCCATTTCTCTGCATTAATGAGCCCGTCTGATTTATCTCTCACAGAGCAACATCGAGTGAAAGTGGGAGCGAACGCTGCCTAGTCATGGGGCATCTGACGTTTCTGTTCTTATTTGGTAAGGTATCTCTCTGTCCTGTTACTCCATGCCAGGGTGTAACCTTCATACGGATTCCCCACTCACACCCTGACTTTGAAAATATACCAAAGGAAACGGAGAGAGAGAAAGTCATGGAATAAAGGCAGTTTCCAGACTTATCGCTAGTGGAGAGAAGTGTTCCATATGGACTGACCCTGGGATATCCCAGCTTTGAGAATTCCCCATCAGGAGGCCATTCAGCCCCTCAACCATTCAACAAGATCCTGTTTTGTTTTCAAACTTAACCTACTTTTCAAATTAACCTGATAGCTTCAGACAGATGTTATGGCAAGCATCTGGGACTTGAACTCGGTTCTTCTGGTCCAGGAGTAGGGACACTACCACTGCTCCATAAGAGGGCCCCAATGCGATCATGGCTGATCTGTGGCCTAACTCCAAACACCTTTCTTTGGCCCATATCCTTTAATAGTTTCATTGAGCAAAACAAAAAAAATCCACCTCCAATTTAAGATGAACAACTGCTCGAGCGTCAACTGCCATTTGAGGAACATAAGAACATAAGAACTAGGAGCAGGACTAGGCCGTCTGGCCCTTCGAGCCTGCTCCGCCATTCAATAAGATCATGGCTGATCTCTTCGTGGACTCAGATCCACTTACCCGCATTCTCACCGTATCCCTTAATTCCTTTATTGTTCAAAAAAAACTACCTTTTTTTTAGAAACATTTACTGAAGTAGCGTCAACTACTTCACTGGGCAAGGAATTCCATAGATTAACAACCCTCTGGGTGAAGAAATTCCTTCTCAATTCAGTCCTAAACCTGCTCCCTCTAATCTTGAGGCTATGCCATCTTGTCCAAGCTTCACCTGCCAGTGGAAATATCCTCTCTACTTCTATCTTATCTATTCCCTTCATAATTTTATGTGTTTCTATAAGATCCCCCCTCAATCTTCTGAATTCCAATGAATATAATCCCAATCTACTCAGTCTCTCCTCATAAGCCAACCCCCTCAACTCCGGAATCAACCTAGTGAACCTCCTTTGCACCCCCTCCAGTGCCAGTACATCCTTTCTCAAGTAAGGAGACCAAAACTGCACACAGTACTCCAGGTGTGGCCTCACCAGCGCCTTGTACAGCTGCAACATAACCTCTCTGCTTTTAATCTCAATCCCTTTAGCAATGAAGGACAAAATTCCATTTGCCTTCCTAATTACTTGTTGTACCTGCAGACCTACCTTCTGTGATACATGCACAAGGACACCCAGGTCCCTCTGCATGGCAGCATGCTGCAACTTTTTACCATTCAAGTAATAATCCTTTTTACTATTACTCCTACCAAAATGTATGACTTCACATTTATTTACATTGTATTCCATCTGCCAGACCCTTGCCCACTCACTCAATGTATCTATGTTCCTCTGCAAAGTTTCACAGTCCTCTGCACACTCCAAACCTCTACTACCCTTTGTGTGCCAAAGGACTCCCTAACATCTGTCATTCCCAGATTCTGCTCCCTCGTTCTAAAGTCACCAACCAGTGGAAGAGTTTATCTTGATCGACCCTGTCTTTCCCTCCTTAGAATCCCTACAGTGCGGAAACAGGCCCTTCGGCCCAACAAGTCCACACCAGCCCTCAGAGCATCCCACCCAGACCCACCTAATCTACACATCCCTGAGCAATTTAGGCTCGGGGGTCACGTAACTGTTTTCCTGTTAATACCTTGATCAGATCATTCCCTTGACCTTCCAAACTCTGTCCCTCAGCGTTGTTGAGTTTAATGGATGCTTTACCCTTTAGCAATCATAAGACCGTAACCCACAGGAGCAGAAATTAGGCCATTCGGCCCATCGAATCTGCTCCACCATTCAATCATGGCTGATAGGTTCCTCAACCCCATTCTCCTGCTTTCTCCCCGTAACCCTCCATCCCCTTGATAATCAAGAACCTACCTATCAGTTTTGCTCCCCTCTCTTTATCTGGGCTACCCGCAAGGAGCGGGTATCTTTGGGTGCTGGGGTTCTTTGTCTCTAAACAACCCTACCCCCCAAGAGTGGAAACCCTAGTTTTGAGTTTTACAACTGGGCCTGTCAATCATGTGCAGGGATATGGAGAAAAGCCAGGGTTTTGGGCATGAATGATTAATAACGGCTGCCTCATATCAATCCTGTGGATCTCTGATCACACTCGAATGAGCCGAAATGGCCTGAATCCTGATTTGTAAATCCATCTGACGATACTCATTGGAGATTAGAAATGTGGAACCAGTGGGGTCACAGTCTAACCGAGATGGGATAGGACTGAGATGAGGAGAAATGTCTTCACCCAGAGAGTGGGGAGCCTCTGGAATTCTCTGCCACAGGAAGAGGTTGACACCAAAACAGTGAATGTTTTCGAGAAGGTGTCAGCGATAGTTCTTAGGGCGAAAGGGATAGAAACATCGAAGATAGGAGCAGGGAGAGGCCAATCGGCCCCTTCGAACCTGCTCTGCCATTCCTCACGATCATGGTTGATCATCCAACTCAACAACATTATCCTGCTTTGTCCCCATAACCTTTGATCCCACTCACCCCAAGTAAAATATCTCGTCGCCTCTTGAATAAATTCAATGTTTTGGTATCAACTACTTCCAATGGTAATGAATTCCATCGGCTCACTACTCTTTGGGTGAAGAAATGGAGGTAAAGAAAGGGTTAAAAAAGGGAGGCAATGGCCCAGCGGTATTGTCGCTGGACTATTAACCCAGCGACCTGGTTTCAAATCCCACCACAGCAGATGGTAGAATTTGAACTCAATAAAATATCTGGAATTAAGAATCTAATGATGACCATGAATCCATTGGGGGAGAATCCCATCTGGTTCACTAATGCCCCTTTAGGGAAGGAACCTGCCATCCTTACCTGGTCTGGCCTACATGTGACTCCAGACTCACAGCAATATTGTTGACTCTTAAACTGCCCTCTGGGCAATTAGGGATGGGCAATAAATGCTGCCTGGCCAGTGATGCCCTCATCCCATGAATGAATAAAGGGTGAAGAAATGTCTCCTCATCTCCGTCCTAAATGGTTTACCCCGAATCCTCAAACTGTGACCCCTGGTTCTGGACACACCCACCATTGGGAACACCCTCCCTGCATCTACCCTGTCCAGTCCTGTTAGGATTTGATAAGTCTCTGTGAGATCACCCCCTCATTCATCTGAACTCCAGCGAAAACAATCTGAGAGTTTGGGGTGGAAGTGGGAACAGGGGACTCAGTTGGATGATCAGCCATGGTGTACTGAATAGCCTCCTCCTCATATTCCGCTTGGGAACCCTGCAGCCCAATGGTATCAATGTGGACTTCACAAGCTTCAAAATCTCCCCTCCCCCTACCGCATCCCAAAACCAGCCCAGCTCGACCCCACCTCCCTAACCTGTCCTTCCTCCCACCTATCCCCTCCTCCCACCTCAAGCCCCACCCCCATCTCCTACCTACTAACCTCA
>NC_063378.1:8672894-8675515 GCF_021869965.1 Rhincodon typus | reverse complement strand
ATCAACATCCTGGGGGTTACCATTGACCAGAAACTCAACTGGACTCAGCACATAAACACAGCAGCTACAAGAGCAGGTCAGAGGCTGGGAATCCTGCAGTGAGTAACTCCCCTCCTGACTCCCCCCAAAGCCTGTCCCACCATCGACAAGGCACAAGTCAGGAGTGTGATGGAATACTCCCCACTTGCCCCTGGATGGGGGCAGCTCCAACAACACTTAAGAAGCTCAACACCATCCAGGACGAAGCAGCCCCCGCTCAATTGGCACCACGTCCACAAACATCCCACTCCCTCCCCCACTGACGCTCAGTCGCAGCAGTGTGTACCATCTACAAGATAGATCATAGATCATAGAATCCCTACAGTGTGGAAAAAGGCCTTTCGGCCCAACAAGTCCATGCTCTGCAGAAATTCACCGAAGATCCTCAGGCAGCACCTTCCAAACCCATGAACACTTCCATCTGGAAGGACGAGGGGCAGCAGAAACATGGGAACACCACCCCCTGCAAGTTCGCCTCCGAGCCACCCCCCCATCCTGACTTGGGAAATATATCGCCGTTCCTTCAGTGTCGCTGGGTCAGAATCCTGGAATTCCATCCATCGATTTTAAACGGTGCTAAAAGTTGGCCCCGGGGAGAGACAGAGGGAGGAAATAGACTCGGGGACTGACTGAGGGAGAAAAGGATAACCAAAAGAAGGAGAAATGGGGGGGAAGGGGTAAAGACTGGAGAGGAGGTGGGATGGTGCGGGGGGAGAAGTTCCTTTGCTGCTGACACTCCGCCCCACCATCAAGGGGAGCAGTCTCCCTTTCTGAGGCCTGTTGAATCCTTGGAGTACCTCCAACCTCTCGAATGGGTGATCTCCCGATCCCATTAATCTGAAATGCTCGAGGGATGCATGATTGTTTGTGCTCAACGCGCCCTGGAGGTTTTGCCTCTTAGCAACCCAGAGCCCTCTCTCCCAAGAGGGGAGGGGGTGGCAGGTTTAACCTGAAGGTCACCACCTTGCCATGGGTGAGGGGTGAAACCGAGAAGGCATGGTGACTTGAATCGCAGATGAGGCATGAAAGAGAGGAAGGGGCATCCCGGAATTATATTGGCCCCATCACGGAATAGGTTCCCACTGAGGACTCACTCTTCAAGCTGGGGTATCCTTGAGACTGAGCCGAGGGTGGTGTTGGGTGGGGGGGTGTCTGCTCTCCCTGGCACTGGGAGGGTGAGCACATGTTGTGTCTCAGTGTTAAATGGCAACTTTGGAAGAACCCAGGACAGGCACAACAGGGTTTGGGCTGAATGGCCTGGCCTTGCGCATGACTGAGCTACAGATCCATACAACACGGAAACAGGCCCTTCGGCCCAATTTGTCTGTGCCAACCATAATCCCAAACTAAACTAGTTCCATTTGCCAGCATTTGGCCCATATCCCTCTAAACCCTTCCTATCCATGTGCCCATCCAGATGCCTTTTAAATGTTATAATTGTACCAGCCCCCACCACTTCCTCTGGCAGCTCGTTCCATACACGCACCACCCTTTGTGTGAAAAAGTTGCCCCTCAGGTCCCTTTTAAATCTTGCCCCTCTCACCTTAAACCTATGCCCCTCTAGTTTTGGACTCCCCCACCCTGGGGGAAAAGGGACTGTTCATAATATTCATGCCCCTCATGAGTTTATAAACCTCCATGAGGTCATTCCTCAGCCTCTTACACTCCAGTGAAAAAAAGTCCCAGCCTCTCATTATACCTCAAGCCCTCCATTCCCAGCAACGAGCTGGTAAATATTTTCTGAACCCTCAGCCTCCGAAACTCCTGGGAAAATAGCCCCAGCCTATTCAGCTTCTCCCTATAGCTCAAACCCTGCAACATCCTTGTAAATCTTTCCTGAACCCTTTCAGGTTTCACAACATTCCTTTCCTTTGAGCAGAATTGAACGCAGCAATTCCCAAACTGGCCTAACATGAGCCTCACCATGAAGTCCCAACTCCCAGATGATCAAATCAGGACAATTGGCCATCCTTGCTGACTGATCCTGGGTTAACTTGGTTCCCTCCATCTCTCTCTCTCTCTACGCAGCCCCCTGGGTGTTACCCTGTTCAGGACAAGCCCAGGTTGAGATCACAGCCGAGAGGAATCCGGTGCAGAGCGGAGTAGGCTGGAATACCACGCTGTCTGTGGCCAACAATTCCGAGCTGTACTCCGTCGTGTGGCTCGACCCCACGGCGAGCACCATCCTCACCCGGTTGAATGGCCGCCTGGAGGTGAAGGAAGGCACGGCCTACACGGACAGGGTGAGCCTCCACAGGAACAGCTCGCTGACCATCAGGGAGACCCGCCTGAGCGACGAAGGGAACTACACTATCAGAGTCGACACGCCAGGAGGCTCGAACCTCAGGGCGAACACTCTCATCATCTCCCTCCAGGTCTACGGTAGGCTCCAATACTATGAGGCTTGCTGTGCTCCCCATAGGAAGGTGAGGGTCAGCACTGAGGGAGCGCCGCACTGTCGGAGGATCAGTGCTGAGGGAGTGGGCACTGTCGGAGGGTCAGTGTTGAGGGAGTGCCGCGATGTCGGAGGGTCAGTGCTGAGGGAGCGCCGTGCTGTCGGAGGGTCAGTGCTGAGGGAGCGC
>NC_063378.1:8671818-8672396 GCF_021869965.1 Rhincodon typus | reverse complement strand
CAGTGCTGAGGGAGCGCCGCACTGTCGGAGGGTCAGTGCTGAGGGAGCGCCGCACTGTCGGAGGGTCAGTGCTGAGGGAGTACTGCAGACTGATTCTGGGGTGTGAGTGATTGCTGAATCCTACGTTTTATGGTGAATGTAGTGGTTGTCACCAACGTGTCGATCGTGGTGTCGGTCCCCGATGTGTTTGAGGGCCAGCCCGAAGTCTCACTGACCTGCAGCTCTCTCACTGGCTCGAGGGTGACCTACAGCTGGGTGAAGGATGGTCGTCCTCTGACCAATGACAGCAGGGTGTCCATCTCCGGGAACGTGGTACAGATTCAGTCGGTGAGTCGAGAGGATGCTGGGACCTACACTTGTACCATCGAGAACCCCATCAGTCAGAGCTCCAACAGCCAGCTCCTCACTGTGTTCTGTAAGTGTACGTTGTTTCTCTGCCGGTCTCTGTCTCTCCTATCCATGTGCAATGGGACAGCGAGTCTGTGTTAGTGCGACAACCATGGACATCATCCACCTGAGTATGTCTCCTCTGTCACACACACACTCACACTCACACACACACTCACACTCACACACAC
>NC_063378.1:8671421-8671718 GCF_021869965.1 Rhincodon typus | reverse complement strand
CAGTGCTGAGGGAGCGCCGCACTGTCGGAGGGTCAGTGCTGAGGGAGCGCCGCACTGTCGGAGGGTCAGTGCTGAGGGAGTACTGCAGACTGATTCTGGGGTGTGAGTGATTGCTGAATCCTACGTTTTATGGTGAATGTAGTGGTTGTCACCAACGTGTCGATCGTGGTGTCGGTCCCCGATGTGTTTGAGGGCCAGCCCGAAGTCTCACTGACCTGCAGCTCTCTCACTGGCTCGAGGGTGACCTACAGCTGGGTGAAGGATGGTCGTCCTCTGACCAATGACAGCAGGGTGTCC
>NC_063378.1:8668836-8669127 GCF_021869965.1 Rhincodon typus | reverse complement strand
TGTGTGTGTGTGTGTGTGTGTGTGTGTGTGTGTGTGTGTGTGTGTGTTTGTGTGTGTGTTTGTTTGTGTGTGTGTTTGTGTGTGTGTGTGTGTGTGTGTGACCTCCCCGGATGCTGCCTGGCCCCACTGTGCTTTCCCGACCCAGGCCTGGCCCACCCCACCTTTCCCCCTGACTGATCCACCCTAACCCGCACATCCCTGGACACTATGGGTAATTTAGCATGGCCAATCCGCCCTAACCTGTACATCCCTGGGCACTATGGGTAATTTAGCATGGCCAATCCACCCTAA
>NC_063378.1:8657457-8668826 GCF_021869965.1 Rhincodon typus | reverse complement strand
GCACATCCCTGGGCACTATGGGTAATTTAGCACGGCCATTCCACCCTAACCTGCACATCCTTGGGCACTATGGGTAATTTAGCATGGCCAATCCACCCTAGCCTGCACATCCCTCGGCACTATGGGTAATTTAGCATGGCCGACCCACCCTAACCCGCACATCCCCGGGCACTATGGGTAATTTAGCATGGCCAATCCACCCTAACCTGCGCATCCCTGGGCTCTATGGGTAATTTAGCATGGCCAATCCATCCTAACCTGCACATCCCTGGGCACTATGGGTAATTTAGCACAGCCAATCCATCCTAACCTGCACATCCCTGGGCACTATGGGTAATTTAGCACGGCCAACCCACCCTAACCCGCACATCCCTGGGCACTATGGGTAATTTAGCACGGCCAATCCACCCTAACCCGCACACCTTTGGACTGTGGGAGGAGACCGGAGCACCCGGAGGAAACCCACGCAGACACGGGGAGAATGTGCAAACTCCACACAGACAGTTGCCCGAGGGTGGGATCGAACCCGGGTCCCTGGCACTGTGAGGCAGCAGTGCTAACCACTGAGCCACAACCCCCGAAAATAGCCCCAGCCTATTCAGCCTCTCCCTGTAGCTCAAACCCTCCAAACCTGGCAACTTCCTTATAAATTCTTTTCTGAACCCTTTCAAGTTTAATAACGTCCTTCCTATAAGAGGGCGACCAGAACTGGACACAGTATTCCAGAAGTGTCAAACTCGTACATTCTGGTTCATGGTGAGGCCTACATTTTGGGTGATTGGTAAAGGTTAGGGTTAAGTTTTGGGTTAGCTGATAGGGAGAAACTGCTCCCATTTGTAAAAGGAACCAGAATGAGAGGGGCACAGAGTGAAAGCAACGTGTGAAAGGGTGAGGTGAGGGGGAATAACATTTCCACCCAGCGAGAGGTTCGGGTGTTGGGAATGTGTTGGAGGCAGGTTCAGCTGAGGCACTAGAGAGGGGCATTGGATGGTTATTTTGATACGAACACCTTGCAGGGATATGGGGAATAAAGCACTCAGTGATAGAACCAGTGCAGCCACGATGGGCTGAATGGCCTCGTCTGTTACATATCAATTCTGTGGTTCCTCTCCAACATTGCTCAAACCTTCAAGTATAGGGGTTGGGACATCACATTGAGTTGTACGGGACGTTGGTGAGACCTCTTCTGGAGCACTGTGTCCAGTTCTGTTCTCCCAGTTATAGGAAGGATATTATTAAACTGGAGAGGGTCCAGAAAAGATTTACCAGGATGTTGCTGGGAATGGAGGATGTGAGATATAGAGAGAGGCTGGGACTTTTTTCGCTGGAGTGTAGGAGATTGAGAGGTTTATAAAATCACGAGGGGCATAGATAGGGTGAATGGGAGGTGTCTTTTCCCTTGGGTAGCGGGGTTTCAAGACTTTTTAAGGTAAGAGGAGAAAGATTTAAAAAAGACATGAGGGGAAACTTTTTTTACGCAGTTTGTGTGTGGAATGAACTTCCAGAGAAAGTGGTGGATGTGGGTACAGCTACAACGTTTAAAAGACATTTGGATAAGTACATGAACAGGAAAGGTTTGGAGGGATATGGGCCAGGAGCAGGCAGGTGGGACTCGGTTAGTTTGGGATTATGGTCAGCATGGACTGGTTGGATGAAAGGGTCCACTTCTGACTCTATAACATCGATTTGTCCTCCTAAGTGTTCCTTTCTAACGCAGCGCTCCTAACGTACCTCAGAGCTGTGTGTGAATGAAATATCTACCAGAGCATACACCAGCCCCTTTTTAACTTTTCAAACACAAGCACCTTTATATCTTGTACAAGTTAATTGTTCTACAATGATCGCTGAAAGGTACTAGGGGTAAGAAAAAGACATTATGCCACAAAATCCATCGACAAATGTTGATATGGGGTAACTACGGGGATGAAAGTGATCATACCTTTTCAGGACCTGGTAACGGGGTTAGGGGGACCACAGTCGCTTGCGGATTTCTCCCGAGAAAAATGGAAACTCCAAGTCGGGTTGAACAGACGCAGTCGAATAGTTGCAGGTTCTGCCCTTAGTGTCACTGAGCAGACCAAGTTTCTGGGAGTGAGTGAGGGGTCATCCTCGGACGCCGATGGTGTAGGATCTGAGCGGCTTGGCTCAGTCTAGCAGTCATTCCTGTAGTTTAGTATCCATCTCTCTTGTGTGCAAGGCCAGAAATCACGCGACACCAGGTTATAGTCCAGTAGGTTCATTTGAAAACACAGGCTTTTGGAGCGTAGCCCCTTCTTCGGGTAAAGACTTCACCCATTATGGGGCTATGCTCCTAAAGCTTGTGTTTTCAAATAAACCTGTTGGACTATAACCCGGCGTCATAAGATTTCTGACCTTGTCCATCCAGTCCAACACTGACACCTCCTCATCTCTTGTGTGTGAACGGGCCTATTGTTAGTCTGGGGTTAGATGAACCAGCCACCCTCCCAGCGCTGTCTTTAAACCATGAGACCATGAGATATGGGAGCAACATTAGGCCGCTCGGCCCATCAAGTCTGCTGCACCATTCGATCATGGCTGATATGTTCCTCAACCCCATTCTCCAGCCTTCTCCCTCCATCCCTTCACTAATCAGGAACCTATCTATCTCTGTCTTAAACACACTCAATGATTTGCCCTCCCCAGCCCCCTCTGTGGGAATGTGTCCCACAGATTCACCCCCATCTGGCTGAAGAAATTCCTCCCCGTCTCAGCTCTAAAGGGTCGTCCCTTCACCCTGAGGTTGTCCCCTCGGGTCCCAGTCTCTCCCACTGGTGGAGACATCTTCTCCATGTCAGCTCTATCCAGGCCCCTCAGTATTCTCTAAGTTTCAATCAGATACTGTCTCATCCTTCTGAACTCCATCGAGTGCAGAGCCAGGCTCCTCATAAGACAAGCCTTGGGATCACTCTTGTAAACCTCCACTTAACACCGCGCCCCCTCTCCAAGGCTGGCACATCCTTCCTTAGATACGGGGCCCAAAATTGCTTACAATATTCCAAACGCAGTCTGACCAGAGCCTTATACAGCCTCAGCAGTACACCCCTGCTCTTGTAACCCAGCCTTCGTGAAACAAATTGCATTTGTGTAACTGCCAACTGAACCTGCACGTTATCACACGAAGAGAATCTTGAACTAGGACACTAATGTCACTGTGTCCTTCAGATTTTTGAAGCTTTAACCCGCTCAGAAAATAGTCTGTGCCTCTATTCTCCCGACCAGAGGTGGTCGTAGCCTGGTACTTTCTCACACCATGTTCTATCAGGCCCCTTTCTTGACCTACTCTCCCAGGCAGCTAAATGCTCTGAAATACTGACTGAATCAGTTCCGTTAATCTCAAAGCGGCAACTGCGGACCTTGGGAAACCCATTGTCCCTGAAAGCAATGGCTCTCCCATCTCCTGTCAAACAGTTCAGAACCTTTGACCCTTGCGAGGCTTGGTCAGAAGCCTGTGTTGTTGACTGTGAGAGAACGCGGTATGGTGGTCTGAACTGTCATCAGTGGGCACAGTTTTGGCAGCAGTTCAATCCGCAAGAGAGGCTGTGTGGCTTTGGATCCCAACAGTTACAAACTCAGCGATGGTAGAAACTGATGCGTCCGACATCAAGATGTGGCCAGCTGAGAAAGGATGGGTGGATGTTACCGTTAGAAGGCAGTATTTGTGCTTGGCTATCATCCCATCAGCATCCAAGTCATCATTTCAGCCAACTCCAGCGAGATGCCACCACCAGACACATGTTCCCCTCCCCTCCCATGTCCACCTTCCGCAGGGACTGTTCCCTCCAGGACACCCTGGTCCACACTTCCTTCACCCCCTCAGCCCTACGGCACCTTCCCCTGTAACCGGTGAAGGTTCAACACCTGCCCATTTACCTCCTCCCTCCCCACTATCCAAGGGCCCAAACATACTTTCCAGGTGAAGGAACACTTCACCTGCACTTCCCAGAATCTAGTCTACTGCATTCGCTGCTCACAGTGTGGTCTCCTCTACATTAGGGAAACGAAGCATAGGCTGGGTCACCGCTTCACAGAACATCTACGTTCTGCTCACAAAAAAGACTACATGTGGCCTGCCACTTTAACGCACCACCCTGCTACCTGGCCAACATCTCTGTCTCTGGTTTGCTGCAGTGTTCCTGCGAAGCTCAGCACAAGGTGGAGGAACAACACCTCATTTTCCGCTTGGGGACCCTACAGCCCTCCAGACTCAATACCGAGTTCAATAATTTTAGGAACCGAAAGAACTGCGGATGCTGTAAATCAGGAACAAAAACAGAAGTTACTGGAAAAGCTCAGCAGATCTGGCAGCATTTGTGAAGGAAAAAAAATCAGAATTAATATTTCGGGGCGGGTGACCCTTCCTCAGAACTGATGGTGATAATTTTAGTGCCTAAACTCTCCCATGTCCTACTCCGTACCCCAAACACCAGGCCTTGTTATCACATAGCCTGCCGTTACACACCCCCTTCTTGTTAGTCACTAACAGTCCCTTTTGCTCCTATGATGCTGCTCGGCCTGCTGTGTTCATCCAGCTCTGCACCTTGTTGTCTCGGATTCTCCAGCATCTGCAGTTCCTACTATCCCCATCAATACCTTTTCACTGCCCTAGCCAGATTGTTATCTACTCCTTTGTCTGCCCAGCTGTTCTTCTATCACTGTTGGCTCTATCCCCACCTATCATTTACTCCTTACACCTCCCCATCTTCTGTATATAAACCAACATTTTCCCAGCTACCATCAGGAAGGGTCACCGGACCTGAAACGTTAACTCTGATTTCTCTCCAAAGACACTGCCAGACCTGCTGAGCTTTTCCAGCAACTTCTGTTTTTGCTGTCATGGTTGTAAGTGAAGTATTTGGAGGTCGGGGACGGCACAGGTTTAGATACGGAGTAAGGAGAGTGGCAAAAGCAGAAACTCCTGGAAAAGCGCAGCGGAATCTCAGGACTGTTGTGTTTCTGTTGTGTTCAGGGATGTGCAGGACAGCGGGACTTTTAGCGGCTGACAACGGGAAGGCGTAAGACGATGGCATTTTGGTTTCAGGGAAAGTGATCTCAGACATTCCCCAGTTGGACAATCACACTCTGGAAGATACATATCTCTCCCCAGTCCTGAAGCCTTTCCTCCCCCCTCCATGGGCTCCCCCCCTCCTCAACACATCAACAGGACCTCACCCAGACTAAGTTGGAAGGAAGGAGGAAGTTAACAATCTTAAAATTGGAGCCAGGAGGATGCAATACATGGGCTCAAAGTGAAATAAAGAACATAGAACTGTACAGCACAGTACAGGCCCTTCGGCCCACGATGTTGTGCCGAACTTTTACCCTAAACCTAAGGTCTATCTAACCTCCACCCCTACCTTATACTATCATCCATACACCTGTCTAATAGCTGCTTAAATGCCCCTAATGAGGCCGACTTCACTACCCTCTCCGGCAATGCATTCCACGCCCCTACCACGCTCTGAGTAAAGAACCTACCTCTGACGTCTCCCTAATGTCTACCTCCACTCACTTTAAAACTATGTCCCCTCGTAATAGCTACCTCCACTCTTGGAAAAAGTCTCTGGCTGTCCACTCTATCTATACCTCTGATCATTTTGTACACCTCTATCAAGTCACCTCTCATCCTTCGTCGTTCTAAAGAGAAAAGCCCTAGCTCTCTCAACCTTTCCTTGTAAGACCTTCCCTCCATTCCAGACAACATCCTGGTAAATCTCCTCTGCACTAAAGAGGAGAAATATCTGGTAGGAAATATTAATCATAATATCATGTTCAGTTTGAGAGTGAGAGACCTGGATCAGAAACAGCTGCACTAAACATAAATAAAGGTCATCGTAGAGTTTTAGGGCAGAATTCCCAAGGAAGGGATTTAGCAGAAAAAGTGATTGATGGTCTATGTCAGATGTTTAAGAAAATAAATTCAGCAGTGCGCAAGAATGATTCTTAGAAGCAAACAGGTAAGCTAAATAAAGTAAGGATAGTATCAAATTTATAATGTGGTTAGTGGTGAGTAAAAGGATTGGGAAACATTTTAAAAAGAAAAAGAACTATGACTAATGGAATAATATGTCAGTTTTGGCCACCCAGCGATAAGAAGGATATTATTAAGCTGGAGAAGGTTCAGAAGAGATTTACCAGGATGTTGCCAAGTATGGAAGGTTTGAGTTATAAAGAAAAGTTGGATAGGCTGGGACATTTTTTTACTGGTGTGTAGGAGTTTGAGGGTTGACCTCTCAGATGTTTATAAAATCATGAGGGGTACAGATAGGGTCTTTTCCCTAGGGTGGGGGATTTCAAGACTAGGGGGGACATATTTTTTAGGTGAGCAGAGAGAGATTTAAAAAAGACATGAGGAGCAAGTTTTTTTACACAGAGAGTGGTTTGCATGTGGAATGAACTGCCTGAGGAAGTGGTGGATGAGGGTACAGTTACAACGTTTAAAAGACATTTGGATGAGTACATGAATAGGAAAGGTTTGGGAGTATATGGGCCAGGAGCAGGCAGGTAGGACTAGTTCAGTTAGGCATTATGTTCAGCATGGACTGGTTGGGCCGAAGGGTCTGTTTCCCTGCTGTGTGACTCAATGACCCTTTAACTAGCAAACAATATTAAAGCAGACTGTAAGAACATCTTTGTATATATAAAAAGGGAGGCCAAAGTGAACGTTGGCCTCTTAGAAAATGGGGCTGGGGAAATAATAATGGGGAACAAGGAAATGGCAAGGGACGTGAAGAAATCACAGTTGAAGACACTAATAGCATTCCAAAGATAATCAATAAGGCTGAAGGGAGAGAGGAAATCGTTACACTAACAATTCCTGGAGAAAAAGTGGTGGAGAACCTACTGGAATAACAGGCTATTATGTCCCTTGTCCTGAGGGGTTACACAGTAGGATGTTAAAATAAGTTGCGACAGATACAGAGAATGCACTGGGCGTAATCTTCCAAGAATTCTTCGATTCTGAAAAAGTCCCAGAGGATTGGAAAGCCGCCAGTGTAACACCATTATTCAAATAAGGAAGGAAACAATGTGCCGACAGCTATAGACCAGCTGACTTAACAGGAAAATATCAGTCTTTGGTCGAGAGGGTGAAGAGCATCAGGTTCCTCGGAATGACAATAACCCAACCAGCTGTCCTGGACTTCCCACCTGTACCGCTCGTAAACAAAGCTTTTCACTGTGTTTCAGTACGTGTGACAATAAAATCAATCAAAAGAAAAATCAAAATGAAGGGGGGAACAGCAGAGCATTTAGAAATGCATCATTTGATCAGGCATGGCTTTATGGAGGGACGCCTGATAAACGTGCACCTTTCTTCAAAAACCGAAAGAAACACAGACTCTCTAAATCAGGAACAAAAACAGAAGTTGCTGGAAAAGCTCAGCAGGAAGGGTCACTGGACCCGAAACGTTAACTCTCATCTTTCTCTTCACAGAACTGCTGAGCTTTTCCAGCAACTTCCTGTTTTTTGTCCACATTTCTTTGAGGAGGTAATCATAGTAGCCCTACAGTGTGGAAGCAGGCCACTGGCCCATTGAGTCCATACTGGCCCTCTGAAGAGTATCCTACCCTGTGTTTCCCACGGCTAACCCTCCCATCTTTGGACTGGGAGAGGAAACAGGAAATAAGACCCACATGTGACAGAGTGAGAACGTGCAAAGCACCACACAGACAGTTGCCCGAGGCTGAAATTGAACCTGGGTCCCTGGTCCCGTGAGGCAGCAGTGCTAACCACTGAGCCACTGTACCATCCCTCAAGTAGGATATTAGCATACATAGAGGATTGGCTAACTAATAGAAAACAAGGAATGGGGATAAAGGGGCCATTTTCAGCATGAAAACCAGGAACTAGTGGAGTTCCACAGAGATTGCAAATGGGGGCACAAAAATTCTTCGCTTTATAAAGAGGAAGAAGGCACTATCGCTGAGTTGATAGCTGATAGAAAAATAGATGGATAGCCAAGTGGTGGGGATGACTCAAAGAGGGACACAGCCAGGTTAATGAAAACACTTGGCCCATGGAACGTAATGTGAAGTGATACCCATTAACAAAAAGAACAGAGGAGCTGAATGTTATCCAAATGGAGGAAGACGAAGAGTGGGGTTGGATTGGCCATGCCAAAATGCCCCGTTGTGTGTTCAGGGGTGTGCAGGCTGGATGTGGGTTAACTGCGGGAAACATGGGATTGCGCGGATAGGACGGAATGCTCTTCGGAGGGTCGGTGCAGACTTGGTGGGCCGAATGGCCTCCACACGCGCTGTCGGGATTCCATGATTCAGAGGGATTTGGCCATTCTCATCCGTGAATCACAAGATGAAAGTTAGTTTCCAAGTTCAGCAGGTTATATATAGGGAAGGCAAGTGGAATGCTGGCTTTTATCTCACAGGGAATGGAGTTCAAGATGAATGCTAAAACTATGCAAGGCATTTAGGCTACGCCCAGACGACTTGGTGTGATTTTGGTCCGCTTATCTAAGAAAAGGTGTGCTAGCTTTGGAGACAGTCCAGAGCAAATTCAATGGGTTTATACCAGTTAATGGAGGGACTGTCTTATGGGGAGTTGCTGAGTCGGTTAGTCCTGGACACGTCAGAAAAATGAGAGACAACTTCACTCAAGTGTACTAGATTCTCAGAAGGATTTGATGGGGCAGGCGCAGATAAGCAGCTCATCAGACCCCCAGCTGAAACCCTGTGAAGTGTTTTTGGGCGCCAAATCTGAGGGAAAAGAGATCAGCGTTACAGGAGGCTCACTTGGCTAATTTTTGGGAAGAGGATGAGTAAGTTGGTCCTCGACTCAATAGAGTTTAGGAGAATGATACAGACAAACCTTATTGAAACAGACAAGAGGGGGCTTGACAGGGTGGATATGGAAAGGTTATTTCCCCTTGTTTGGGAGAGTCTAGGAGCAGAGGGCATTCGCTCAGGATAAGGGGTCACTAATTGAAGACAAAGATGGGGAGGGATTTCTTCTCTCAGAGGGGAGCGAACCTGTGGAATTCTTTACCTCAGAGGGTTGTTGAGGCTGGGTCATTAAGGATATTCAAGGCAGAGACAGATCTTTAGGGATTCAAGGAAAAGGCAGGGAAGTGGGAGTTGAGGATGATCAGATCAACCGCGGCCATGGAGGGGACTCGATGGGCTGAATGGTCTTCTGTCTTCTGCTCTGACGGTCATCCTTATATCCAATGGCTTTGTTTGGTCGCATGAGGGGATTGGAAATCTGGAAGCCCCTCCTCCCGTTTCAAGGAAAGTTGTCAAGACCGAGAGAGGAGAATTGAACGCTCCAAAAATGGGAGTGGACAACTTTTGTCGGGCCAACGCAACGAGGGATGATCGACCAGGTTACACCAGTTGGTTCAAAATGCAGCTGGGCCAAGATCGATCACGGGGGTGGAGGTGGGGTGTGGTGTGGGGGGGGTTTGTGGGCGTTGGGTTTGAGCAGGGCCTGGGGGCTGACGAATGGCCTTCGCTTCTTCATGACCTGCTTCGATGCCTAATGACCTGGAGAAGAGGTTGAGATCACAAGTCCCACCATCGCCAGCTCCAGAGCGGAATCCACGACAACCCGATGGAACAGGAAGAGGCCGCCCGGCCCGTCCTCCTTTGGCCAGCTCCCCGAAAGTTCTCGCTAATTCGGTTCTGCGTACCCCTCTGCTCTTTCTCGCATGGGCCCCGCGAGCGTTTGTCCCTGGAGAAGGGTCACGTGACCTGAGACGTTAGCTCTGATTTCTCCCTCCACAGATGCTGCCAGACCTGCTGAGCTTTTCCAGCAACTTCCGCTTTTGTTTCTGTTTTACAGCATCTGTTGTCCCTTCAATGTTCTTTCATTTTCGTTCGATCGATGGCTGTCTGTCCCTCCAGAAATATTTCTCCCCTCTTCTTGAAGGTTCGTATTGAACCCTGCTTCCTTTCGGTTAGCACATCCCAGAGCACCAACGACATCAAGAAAAAAATACAAAATTCTCCTCCTCTCTGGTCCCTTCCCCAATTTCCTTCGACCCGTGTCCCTCTTGTTATCAACTGGAAACAGCTTCTCTTTACTTATTCCATCGAAAACCCTCATGGTCATGAACCTCTCGATTAAAATCTCCCCCTTAACTTTTGAGGAAACGTGCCCAGTAGCCTGTGGACTGACGCAAGGAAATCTTGTAACCTTCTCATCTGCCAGTAAAAGCAGATTGAGTTGATTGACAAGAGAAAGCTATTTCAGAGCTCCCTTCCCCCTGACTTAGCCATTTCTGAAGTAGGGTCCTGACCCGAAACATCAGCTTTCCTGCTCAACTGATGCTGCCTGGCCTGCTGTGTTCCTCCAGCTCTACACTGTGTTATCTCTGCGTTTGCATAAGGCTTCTCATATCGAAAAATTCCCCAGCGTGGAATACAAAGGAGCAATTGATGAATGAATGTGATTCAAGCTAAATGGGGAAATGTTGGGAAGTTATGCTCATGCAAACAAAGTAGATAACACGCTGATAATGGCCAAGGTGTAGATGTTAAGAGCAGGGTTGTGACGCTGAAGATCCATAAAACATTGGTTAGGCCACAGCGAGAGTATTGGTTTGATGTGATTTCTCATAGTCACGTGTGCCCAAGTACAGGGAAAAGCTTTGTTTTGTGAGCAGAGCAAAGCAAACAAAGACATACAGATTACAGGGCACTTAGACAGAGTGAGGCATACAGAGTTACACTGCACAAGGGGTTCACAAAAGCAAGATCAACATTATTTGAAGTTAGAGAGGCCCATTCAGCAATTAATAACAGCAGGGAGAAAGTTGTTCCTGAACCTGCTGGTGCGTGTGTTCAAGCTTTTGTATCTTCTGGCTGATGGAAGAGGTTATAGGAGAGTATTACTCGGGTGGGAGGGGTCTTCAATGATGTTGGCAGCCTTTCCGCGAGAATGAGAAGTATAGATGGATGGGGAGAGAATAGAATAGAATAAAATAGAATATCCTTTATTGTCACACATACTCCAGCACAATAGTACAAGAGGATAGTGAAAAGTATTTTACAATGACCTCTTTTTACTGGCACCATTTTAGGTACAAGTACCTAGGTACAGATCTTACAGAGTAAAACGATGCTGTTATACAAAAGAGGATTGAAAGGGAAGGATTTACATTACAGCCCGGTAAGATACCAAACATCAGAAGTTCAGCAACTGTCCCGCATTGCTCTAGCCTCCAGTCCGCTCCTCACAGGTGCTCAGCAACAGCAAGGTAGGCCGCGCTTCACTGGGATTCTCCTCTCTCGCGCCGCTTCCGGGACTTGGGATTCCCCACGCGGCGTTCCGAAAAATTCCCCACGCTGCTCCCGGACACACAGCTTCACGCACGGTATTCCCGCTCGTTCCC